>NC_138744.1:2595301-2815301 GCF_965113295.1 Leuciscus leuciscus | reverse complement strand
ATAAATATGTGTATTTGGAAAAATATTTCGTTTCTATGTTTATGGACATTTCCTTTAATCCTAAAACATAAAACAATGCATACTGGTAAAACATCTGTGAACAATTAATATGGAAAATTCCTTCACCTTAAAGCTACACTGTGTAATTTTTTAAGTTGATTCTTAGCGAAAAACACTTTGTTCTTTCAAAATGATATGTGCTCATTAATGTGTGATTACTTCTACCAACTAATCAAGTATTCTCGTAAGCGTAGAGTCGCTCGAATGGCGGCGGCCATGTTGCGCACCTGGAAATTCAAGCTTCGCCTTTCGCGTTCTGACACTCAGTGGCACCGTGACGAATACGAGGGGGAGATTACTCACGACTGCCGGCAGATATGAACTAATACGGCCACCGTAGGAGTTAAAACGCCCTCGGAATGGGAGGGGCTAGAAGATAATATTCAGTTGGTAGTCATAAACAATTTCACCGCTATTTCCATGCATCATGGGCGTCTGGTTTGAGATGTGCTGGGGACAGGAAGTGCATTTTCAGAAGTGCGCGGTACAATGACGCATTCATTTTTCTTTTCTCTTTCGCGCAGGTCATGTTTTGAAAGACGATGTCCTGTAGCTTAGCTTACTAATGTAAATAAATAAAAATGTATACAAAAATGTGACGACGTCCGACTCGTTTTATGAAGAAGAAAGCCTTAAGTTTTTAAAAAAGCATTAGACATATGACCCACTATTCTGCTTCATAAGTACCATGTTGACAATGACATGACGTGGTTTAATGTACCTTAACAATGATTACCAAATTTCTCTCTCATATTGCTCCTCATAACCACTGAAAACAGTCAAAAAATCGAGCCAAAAGTCAAATTATTATGGACGTTATCTGACATTAAGCGTTTCTGCTTCATTGAGGCTTGTAGGAAAAAGCTTAACGGTTTAAGGAAGGCTACCTAAACAACGGTCAGTGATCACAATCTGGTTAGATTTTTTGACAGTTTTAAGTGGTTATAATGAGCAATAATATGCATAATAATGTGTACATGAGTAATAATATGTAACACTTAATACCAAAAAAGTGGTGGGTACAAAATGACTCATGACGAAATCTGGTGGGTACGCGTCCCCACCGTCCCCACCGTCCCCACCGTCTCCACCGTCTCCACCGTCCCCACCGTCCCCACCGTCCCCACCGTCCCCACCGTCTCCACCGTCTCCACCGTCCCCACCGTCCCCACCGTCCCCACCGTCTCCACCGTCCCCACCGTCCCCACCGTCCCCACCGTCCCCACCGTCTCCACCGTCCCCACCGTCCCCACCACCCCCACCGTCTCCACCGTCCCCACCGTCCCCACCGTCTCCACCGTCCCCACCGCCCCCACCGTCCCCACCGTCCCCACCGTCCCCAACGTCCCCACCGTCTCCACCGTCCCCACCGTCTCCACCGTCCCCACCGTCTCCACCGTCCCCAACGTCCCCACCGTCCCCACCGTCCCCACCGTCTCCACCGTCCCCACCGTCTCCACCGTCCCCACCGTCCCCACCGAAATCCACGCCTATGGCTAGATGGGAGAAAATCCTACACAGTGTAGCTTTAACACAGCATATTGGGCCCTATTTTTATGTTTGTAAGTGTATGTGTACAGACGTCAGACAATGAAACTGAAACACCTGGTTTTAGATCACAATAATTTATTAGTAGTATGGTGAGGGCCTCTTTTTGCGTCCACAGCATCAGTTCATCTTGGGAATGACAGATATAAGTCCTTCACAGCGACCAGAGGGATTTTAAGCCATTCCTCTTCCAGAACAGTGTCCAGGTCACTATATGATGATGACATTTTCTGACTCGCTCCTCCAAAACACCTCAATAATCTTCAGATCTGGTGACAGTGCAGACCATGGGAGATGTTCAACTTCACTTTCATCTTCATCAAACTCTTCTGTCTCCAGTCTTGCTGTGTGTATTATCATGCTGATACACGGTTTGAACATCCGGCGTTCATGATCCTCCAGAATGGTTCGGTATAGTCCTCGGCAGTGACGTGTCCATCAAACACAGTCAGGATTGTCATGATATTGCAGCTCAAACCATCACTGATCCACTCTGAAGATTGGCCACCAGATATATATAGATGTGAAACCTCCAACACTACATTGGCCAGTGTTTCAGTTTCATTGTCCAACCCCTGTATGTTACAGTATTACACTGTAAACTTAAAAAAAGAAAATGTTTGTGCTGCCTTAAAATGTTAAGTTTAGTCAACTTGACATGTGAAGATGTATAAATCAGATCCAGCGTTCACATCCAGTGTACATATGTCCCAATATAAAACCAAACCACCAACGCAGGAAGCAGTTTTGCATAATCCTGTTAATCTAATTGCTATGGCTTGTGGGTGAAGCCCACAGATACTGTACGAGACCCCGACCGAGCGTGATGTCATCATCTTCTGCGGCTCAGCTTGCGGATCGTTCACCTTTAAGTGCTTTCCAATATGTGTGCAGATCAAAAGGCGGTTTCACTAGAGCGGCAATAATCAGCCCTCGCTGCTGGGGGCCGGTGTGTGTGTGTGTGTGTGTGTGTGTGTGTGTTGATGTGGAGGGGATATGCAAAGGGCTTCTGGCATTTCCAAAGATAGCCAGGCTGACATTTCTATTTACTTTGATGTTAATAATCCCTCACAAGTTCCCGAAAGCCAACTGATTGTGTGTGTGTGTGTGTGTGTGTGTGTGTGTGTGTGTGTGTGTGTTTGTAAGAATAGGTAGAGTTTGAGGGGATGCCAAGGGGCCAACATTTGTTCATTGTTTGAGTGTGAATAAAATTCATGATGTTTAAATGCTTATTTTGTGGGTTGGATCTTAAAACACAGACCGTTTAAATAGTTTTTGTTAATGTCTCTCTAACACATTTACACTGTTGCTCTCTGCACCTGTGAGTTAAACAGTCTGTGAACACAAATGTTATTTCTGCTTCACATGACCAGTTATTTTAGTATCACTGGGATATTTAGTTGTTTTTGTCATTTTTATTAATGTTTTTTTTTAAGTCTATAGTTTTATCAATTTTTATGTCAGTTTTTATTTATTTTATTTTATTTCAATTAAAATTAATTTTATTATTACCAGTAATAACTCAGCTAACAAAAATATGTTCTAAAAATGTTTAGTTAATGTTCGCATTAAGTTATGAAAATGTTATCTCTGAATGTTCAAAAAGTCCAGTTTTTTAAATATATATATAAAAAAATGATCATTATCGTTGTCATTCTGCGAACATTATGGGAATGTTACTTTTGAATTTTCTCTGAACAAAAGTTCAAAACAAATTATGAGCAGATTTAAAAAATGTCTTGAAGCGGCATGCTTGAAAAAGCACAAGCACGAATGAGATTCAAGAGTGATGTTAGAGGAAAGATTCAGCGATGCATTAGTTGTACTATTATGATACTTTAATGATGCTTTTACACCATTAAATCAATTCACTTGAACTGCTTGGAAAAGAGCAGATGACAGATGTTTCATTTTGGGTTGAACTAGTGGTTTTAATTATAGTCAATAACATTATACCTTCATTGCATGTCTTTCATG
The DNA here is from genome assembly GCF_965113295.1 of Leuciscus leuciscus. NCBI lineage: Eukaryota > Metazoa > Chordata > Actinopteri > Cypriniformes > Leuciscidae > Leuciscus > Leuciscus leuciscus. The sequence goes on along the minus strand of NC_138744.1, from coordinate 2,811,716 downwards.
AACAGGGATGCAGTTATTTTGGTGGGAGGAATGTTTTTGTGATCAGTTGGAACAGGAAATGGAATTGGAATGACATGCTCTGTATTCTCCTTCAGTGAGGGGTGAGAGGAGGGGCACGGGGTGTGCGACGGGAACGAGGAGAGAGAGATTAGCACAACAGCTGGGATTTTGCAGGTGGGTGCTCACACACACACACACACACACACACACACACACACACACACACACACACACACACACACACACACACACACACACACACAAAGACAGTATTCTTCACTGTAAGTTACAGGTCACAGATCAGCTGCATTGATGCTAAACAAAGGGACAATATACAACTATCAGATTGTATCATTTGTTTTTACAATCAGAACAGTGTTGATGGTGTTACCTAAAACTAAAAGTATTAAAAAATGCATTTGGTAATTGAAATAAAGCCATAAATAATATAATATAATATAATATAATATAATATAATATAATATAATATATGTAAGGGATAATGTAGAGACGGGCGGTTGTTACAGCGATCTTGAATCAGCCTGTCGGGGTTGTTATTCGCTATAACAACCGCCTCGCTCTACATTATCCCGCTTATTACATGGCTACCCACCAAATAAATCAATAATTTGACACAAAATATTGATTTAAAAAGGAGTTTATTGATTTAAAAACTATTGTATTGCTTCCGCTAAAGAAAATAGTCCGTTCCGTCTCTACGGTTAGAATCCTGCGTCCATAGCAACGCTTTGTTTTTCATGGCAACGGTGTGTTATACTTCGCAGCGTCGGTTATCAAGAATTATTACATGGCTTGGTTGAATTCCAATGTAGAATGCGGTGTGTTATTTCTTGATAACCGACGCTGCTGAGTATAACACACCGTTGCCATGAAAAACAAAGCGTTGCTATGGACGCAGGATTCTAACCGTAGAGACAGAACAGACTATTTTCTTTAGCGGAAGCAATACAATCGTTTTTAAATCAATAAACTCCTTTTTAAATCAATACTTTGCGTCAAATTATTTATTTATTTTGTACGTAGCCATGTAATAAGCGGGATAATGTATAGCGAGGCGGTTGTTATAGCGAATAACAACCCCTTCAGGCTCCGCTTCACGTCGGGGTCCCGTTCAGCCTGTCGGGGTTGTTATTCGCTATAACAACCGCCTCGCTATACATTATCCCTTACATAACAGTCCGCATTCTACATTGGAATTCAACCAAGCCATGTAATATAATATAATATAATATATACACTGAAGCAGTTTGCTGGTCAGTCTTGTGATGGTAAAGAGGAGGTTTTTTGTCTTTGGAGCAGCAGAAACTGTATCCTCCACTCAAGCTCTCGTTCCCTGCGGCCTGAAGGAATGACAACCTGCTCCATTTCAGAAGCCCTGGCAGCTTTTCTCACACACACACACACACACACACACACACACACACACACACACACACACACACACACACACACACACACACACACGCACACGCACACACACGCACACACACACACACGTGTATAGATACACACAGATGTAAGTGGGCCCTGCATTGTTCAGTGCAGCTGTGTTTATGGCTCTCGGGTGAATCTCCTGTTGGCGTTTAGCGCTTCATTTGACTTTTGAGGGTGTTTACACACTGCCCTGCTTTCCCCTGGCGCTGGCGAGAGCCGCAGACACAAAAATGAACACAATCCATGTGCTGAGAACTACTATTACAACACCTACTGTTTAAAGGAACAGTTCACATGTCATGATTTACTCTCATGTTGTTCATTTCTGTCTTCTGCAGAACACAACATTTTTTGGTGTAACCAAATTGTTTTGAACATTCTTCCATTTAGAACTTCTATTGTATGAGAAAAAATTCTGAAAATATATTATATTATGTTGCACACTAGAAAAAGTCATACCGGTTTGGAATGGCATACGTGAGAGTAAATGATGACACAATTCTAATTTTTGGGTGAACTATGCCATTAAATGAATTGTGTGAATTAAAAACTAGCACTTATTTCATAAATATCAAATACTTACAAAATATTTGCAGTGATTTTAATGCCCCCCCCACACACACACACACACATTTTTCTAAAAGAGATCATTATATTAGTTTCGTGATGTTTTAATAGCATCTCTCATTTAAGCTTCAGAATCATAAAGTTGGCATGCTTTATTCATTTCAGAGAGTCAATTCAAACTTTCAGTGAATTGATTCAAAATTCTGATTCAGCAACTCTTTTGTGCCATAATTTGGTGCCAAAACATTTCACGTTTCCACCTTTAATTGCCCATTAATCATATACTTTCACTATGTTTTAATAGCATCTCGTTTAGACTTCAGTAGCAAATAACACTACAAATAACACTGAATCAGAGCTGTGTTTAATAAGTAAACAGTTTTTATTTGATTCATTTCAGAGACTCAATTCAAACTGTCTGTTCAAATGAATCAGTTCAAATCTCTGATTCAGTACTTCAGTCTCCACATGGTATTTATCATGTATTCAAATATTTGATCACGCTTGTATGTTGATTTAAATGGCTTTTGTTAAAATATATGAAGTGCTTGTAAAAAGACTGTCAAGTAGTTGGTCAAGTTGTTTTAAAGGTACAAAAATGTCTTCTCTAATAATAATAAATAAATAAAAATGTCTTATAAAATGGCAAACCAGTTCAGCTGTTTTAATTTTAGCTCAAGTGTAACAGTAGAAGCGAATGGGAAGCTATATCATGATATAATGCCATTGCCCTTTGGCTACCATAACATTTTCTTCTTTATTTCCGAAGTTCGCTATCCAACCCTCTGAACGAGCAGGTGTTTGAGACGGTGGAAACACGGAGGAGAAATGAGTATCCAGGAAAGCAGGTAATGGCATGAAGCCCCTGGCCTGGGGTAAGTGAACCTGTCCATGCAAGGATCCGCCGGGCCCTCTGTCAGACGACCGGGACGGGGCCATGCTTCATTTGGGCTCTGAGAGCAGCTGTCAAACTCAGGTTACAGGATATGATTAAAGCCAGCGGAAATCTCCTCCTACTTCCCATCTTTCCACACATCCACACCGGAACGTTCACCGGATCCTCCTCTTTTCTCCTAAAAGCTGGTTTCAGTCCGTTTGGGAGTGATAATTTAAAGTTTACTGGTCTGCTGTACATTGAAACCTTGTAATTTGCCTTAAGTACTTTTCTGTTCATTGCAAAAAATATATACACTACCGGTCAAAAGTTGTAGATCGGTAAGATTTTTAATGATTTTTAAAAGACTCTTCTGCTCATCAAGGCTGCATTTATTTGATTAAAAATACAAAAAATTATAATAATATTGTGAAATATTATTACAATTTAAAACAGTTATTTTCTATGTGAATATACAGTAAAATGTAATTTATTCCTGTGATCAAAGCTGAATTTTCAGCATCATTACTCCAGTCTTCAGTGTCACATGATCCTTCAGAAATCAATCTAATATGATGATTTGATGCACACCAAACATTTCTGATTATTATCAATGTTGAAAACAGTTTTTTACATTTTTATTTCAGGATTCTTTGATGAATAGAAAGTTCAAAAGAACAGCATTTATCTGAAATCTAAAGCTTTTGTAACATTAAACACTACCGTTCAAAAGTTTGGGGTCAGTAAGAATTTTAATTTTATTTTTTGGGGAAATAAATAAAATAAATCAATACTTTTATTCATCAAGGATGAGTTAAACTGATCAAAAGTTACAGTAAAGACATTTTTAATGTTAAAAAATATTCTATTTTAAATAAATGCTGTTCTTTTGAACTTTCTATTAATCAAAGAATTCTGAGAAAAAAATTGTACACGACTGTTTTCAACATTGAAAATAATAATGAATGTTTTTTGAGGATAAAATCATCATATTAGAATGATTTCTGAAGGATCATGTGACACTGAAGACTGGAGTAATGATGCTGAAATTTCAGCTTTGATCACAGGAATAAATTACACTTTAAAATAGATTAAAATAGAAAACAGTCATTTTACATTGTCATAGTATTTCACAATATTAATGTTTTATATATATTTTTTTTATCAAATAAATGCAGCCTTGGTGAGCAGAAGAGACTTCTTTTAAAAACATTAAAAATCGTACCAATCTAAAACTTTTGACCAGTAGTGTATATTTTCTAAATTTGGACTTGTTTTTGTCGTAAAGCAAAATAAATTACTTGAGAAACAAAATTGTGAATATATGAAGACTTAAGATGCAAAAGCCTATAAGTCGGTCTAAAGTTTTTGCTTAAAGGAACCGTATGTAAGAAATGTACTTCAATTAATCATAAAATGGCCCTGATATGTCACTAGACATTAAGAAATCATGTTCATTTCAAACACTTATATCACTGACAACAGTAGTCCGGCCAGGATATTGTCATTTAAAAGTGAAGTTGCAGCCCTCAACTGATGTTGATGTTGTCATGTTGTGTTTTGGCCTGAAGCTCCACCCTCCACCTATCTACCAATCATGAAGTCAGTAGTGTTTCGGCATCGGGGTTGCCAGCTCTGCTCTAGTTACCACAGCTATGTAATAGCCTACGTTCCTGCTGGATCCTGCAGCCTATCTGGCAACCTCGAGTCAGGGAGGAGGGGGAGGGGATACACCGCTCTACAGTCATTTGAAAGTGATTGCAGTACCAGTTTTGGCCACATTCTTACATACGGCTCCTTTAATATTAACATTTTTATCAGGCTCCTATAGGTTTCTACCCAATACCGGCATTTCTGAATGGGCTGAGGCTGGGATTTAGTGAGTTTGAAGTGAAAGTATTTGATGAGCGTATACTATGTGTTGAGAGCATTCACTCAATATTATTATCTCATTTTTGACAGAGGTGGCTTTTGCATCGGAGGTCTTCATACCTTAAATGAAACGTATATGAACTGATGCAACCCATATTGCTATACATATACAGTTTGTCCACATGGACCGAGCATGCAAGGATTCTGTTGTGCGTGTGTGTATAAATGGTTCGTTCCTGTTCATGCATACTGAGATAACAAGTGTTTGATTCTGGGGAAATGTCGTACGTGTTCACCTTCATTTGACATGCAGCTGTCTGGAGAATTCATAAAGCAAAGCCGACGGCTGCTGAATTCCTGATGCAATATAATTCCCTACGTCTGACACTTACGTGCAGTATAAAATTTGTGTAAAACAGAGAATGTGTGGGATCAGTGTCCAGTTACCCAAAGAACAACAGAAACGTCCATCCGTCCACCTTCAGTTGTTGTCCAGATGCCTAGTGAACCCTTTCAGAAGAACCTCAGCCACAGGTTCGAAACCACTAGACTGACTCTACAAAACATTCACCATATATTTAACACAATAGTTTACTTAAAGGGATACTCCACTTTTTTTGGAAATAGGCTCATTTTACAGCTCCCCCAGAGTTAAACAGTTGAGTTTTACCGTTTTCGAATCCATTCAGCCGATCTCCGAGTCTGGCGGCGCCACTTTTAGCATAGCTTAGCATAGATCATTGAATCGGACAGGACCATTAGCATCTCTCTCAAAAAAAATTGTTTTCTGTAGTTACATCGTGTGCTAAGACCAACGGAAAACTTTTCATTTTCCGTCGGTCTTAGTACACGATGTAACTACAGAAGAGTCAAGTTTTAAATAGGAAAAATATCGAAACTCTTTGGTCATTTTTTTGAGAGAGATGCTAATGGTCAATGGTCAATTCAATGATCTATGCTAAGCTATGCTAAAAGTGCTGAATGGATTCGAAAACGATAAGACTCAACTGTTTAACTCTGGGGGAGCTGTAAAATGAGCCTATTTCCAAAAAAAGTGGAGTATCCCTTTAATTCTAGTCAAGTTCATTGTCATTCCGGAAAGTGTCATTTGGGTTTAATTAAAGTGGACGGATGACATAATTATACCCGACAGTGATTGACAGGAGTGTTTTGATGGCATGTATCCGCAGCTGAAGATCTCCACTGCAGTTCTGCTCCCTGATTCGACACGTACAGCGTTTCAGCTGAAGTTTCCCTCCCCAGACAAGCTTACGATTACGAAATCAGCCAACTGGAGTTTCAGCTGTCGCAGTGCTGGGAATCAGAGATGAATGGGAATATGAAATGCAGCACAGTGGGCCTTTAGTGTGCGCATGTATTTACTCTTGTAATTATTAATATGGGGCTGGGAGTAAATAAACTAAAGTCAGTCAGTGTGATGTTAATCTTCACAGTAAAAGGCATCTCTGAGTGTCAGAACATGCTGGGTCATACTGGATGGTGTGTGTTTTCATAGCTTATGCTTGAACGGTTATTTTCAGTGGCTTATGCTGATAAAGCGCTGTAGCAGAGAGCTGAGATACACTGCCCGGACAAAAGAAAAGGCAAATGCTTAAGAGTCTATGATTGGATCATTATTGCAGTGATTATCATTTTCTAACATGTTATATGTTTGGCAACGGTTCTTCTAACTCTAATTGATGGAGCTTTTCATTTCTTAAACAACCTTGTAGGAAGACACATCATGGCCATATTCCAGGATGACAATGTCAAGATTCATCAGGCTCAAATTGTGAAAGAATGGTTGGGATGGAGCATGAAGAATCATTTTCACTCATGAATCGGCTCCTGTCCAGACCTTAAATTCACTGAGAGTCTTTGGGATGTGCTGGAGGAGACTTTACACAGCGCTGGACTCTTGCATTATTAATACAAGATCTTGACCCAAAATGTATGCACCTCTTGATGGAAATAACATCACAACGTTTATTTCCATCAAGAGGTGCTTACATTTTTGGTTAAGATGTTGTATTGACAATGCAGAGGTGCCGATTCATGAGTGAAAATGATTCTTCATGCTCCCTCCTTTCACAGTCTGAGCCTGATGAATCTTGACATTGTCATCCTGGAATATGGCCATGATGTGTCTACATGGTTGTTTAAGAAATAAAAAGCTACTCACTTCATCAATTAGGGTTAGAAGAACTGTTGCTAAACATGCTAGAAACATAATAATCACTGCAATAATGATCCAATCATAGACATTTAAATCCAAACAGCGATTTTTTGTTGTTGTTGTTGTTGTTGTTGTTGTTGGTCGGGCAGTGTATATGCAATACAATTTAAAGTCAATCTGAAATCAAAATTGCCCATATCTACTCAATGCCCATATAGTCGTATTGTGAATGATTCATTTGTGCACATTGTTCCGAATAATTAATTTTTATTTTATTTTTATTTAATTAAATCATAGAGATTCAAAGATCTGCTGTTTTCTGTTCAAACCAACCTAGTTTTGGTTTTTGCACATTTGCACATTATGGGTTTTCTTATGAACTTGGGTTCTGAATATGGTCTGCAATGCACATACCTAGGATATCCAGAACCACCAAAGGAGGGAGAGCATTTTCACATTTGGCTCCAAAACTCTGGAATAGTCTTCCTGATACTGTTCGTTGCTCAGACTCGCTCTCCCAGTTTAAAACTAGATTAAAGTCGCATCTCTTCAGCCAGGCATTCATATAATCCTACAGTTCAAACTACAATCCGGCCTCTAGCTCATAAATGCCAGAGGAGAACTGGCCCCCGACTGAGCCTGGGTTCTCCCAAGGTTTTTTTTCTCCATTAGGTCACCTGATGGAGTTTTAGGACACCATTAGGTCACTTGATGGAGTTTTTCGGTTCCTTGCCACTGTTGCCTTTGGCTTGCTCAGTTGGGGATATTTTGGGGATATTTAATTTAATTTTATCAATCAATAAATTCCTCTTGAAACAAACTTTGTTGTATTATTTTAATTTAATACTGTGAAGCTGCTTTGATACAATCTGTATTGTGAAAAGCGCTATACAAATAAACTTGACTTGACTTGACTTGACATCACATATGCACACATTCTGAGAAGATGTCCTATATATGTTCAGCTTTCTTTTGCCTCGCAGCTTTCTGGGGATTTCATATAATAAAAACGGCCGCGGCTGAAAGACAATCTCACATCAAAATATTTCTGATGCAATCTAATTCTCTACGTCTGACTCTTATGTACTGTGAAATATTTTGAGTAAAACAGAGAATGTGGTACATTTATTCAACTTTTTCTGTTGTTCTCTGTTCCAGTTTCCCACAGAACAACAGAACTTCTCTCCATCCACCTTCAGTTGTCGTGCAGATGTCGTTTCACAAGGTCTGCAGTGCTGTTAAAAAATGACAACATTATAAGGACACACTGTGAGTAATACAATTACTTCACTGTAAAAAACAAACAAAAAAACAATACTAAGAAGTCTTCACACTGCACAGATCTGTCCTGTCTAGTTCACATCATGGGCTTGATTCCAATGCATATACTGTATGCATGAATTGATCAAATGCATACCTTAAATAAGACACTTTGGATAAAAGCGTCTGCTAAATTCAGTGTCAAATGCAAATGACATTCAGTAGTGTCACCATCTTGAAAATAAAAATGGTGATTTTGCATGTTCATTCCAGTTTGGTGTAAAGATGTCTTGTCTACCCGACAGTCGGATCATAGATTAGCACAGCTGATATTACTTTGTTTATACGTCACATTATAGAAGACTGCACACATTGCAATATGGGATACAGTATTCTGTGCAGTGTGCTTTGTTGCATATTGCACATATCCGACAAATATTATCCAGGTTTTCCGTTTAAAAACATGCCTTCTGTGCACAGGTAACATGTACTGCAGAAATGGTAATATATTTAGTCTTTGTCTCTGTATTAGAAATGCAGCTTGTGGGAAGAACACAAGCAAACTCTGAGCTGTGAACTATAGTCATGGGTCTCTCCTCAGATCTACCGCTGTCTCTCTGGCCCGCAGACTTCTGGGAATGCACACGTCTTTCATCACACCCTGTAATGACAAGCAACCATGTCGCCTGGCAAAAGATGGATGTTTTTCCATGAGGGCATGGGGAGCGAGCTTCCGGACTTTGTTTCATTTTGCCCTCTCTCTGCTCTGTAATGGAGCAGGGCTTGTGTTCTGGCCCACGTGCTGTAATCTGTGTTCTGACAGAACCGGAGACGCGGCCCGTGGGAGGATGTTGTCTCATGTTAATTGCTACTCGCTGATGAAAACCAACTTCTGCCACCCCTAATAAGCTGGAGAAATCTGTACGCTCATTATGATGAATATCCTTGGGTATGCACATTTCTGTCCATGCTGTCTTCTGACTTCAGCGTAATTAGCACCCAACCGGTCATGTTAGTGATGATCTGAGAGCAGGACTGTGTAGTGCTGTTGCACCACAGAGAGCAGGTCATTATCAAAAGAATATCCAGAGGGTTAAACTGGGGAGAGCAAGCTATGGCGAAGGGGATTTTCTCTTTCGTCTTACCACTGTGCTTCTCAAATGAATCCTTTAAGTGTGAATCAAGTTTTGATTTTGCACTTTTCCCCCTTTATCCATCTCAAATTGCCCTGCTTTCCAATCAGAGGATGCATCATTTCAACCAAACAGTGTAGTCAAGCAGATTTGTTTACATTTATTAATAATGCAAGAAGCAAAATACAGTAATAAATACATAAATAATCAAGGTATGTTTCCCACAATGCTTTTCACTAAATGAACACAAATGAAGAATCATACAATCATTGTGGTTTATGCCTTAATATAAAATACATAGTCAGAAATAGCAATATATACAATCATTTATTTTTGAAGAATTTTTTACATATTTTAATAGGCTCAATGTTTCTTGATTTTATCACCAGCAAAATTTATTTTGAATACATTGTAAATATTGGCCAGTCGTGTCACGTGATGAAGGACATCATTCGTCTGAGCAGCGCGTGCTGCTTTTTTAAATCTTAGTTATTTATAAACTTTTTTTTTTGTCACAGAATTTTAGAATCGCAGCACCGAGTGACCACGAGATCCACTCTCGAGTTCAAGAGGGCGTGACGTTTGAACGGAGCGTGTACACGTCACTCATCCTGTCAGTATGTCATCTTTCAATCTTCTTGTCATCTGTTTGTAAAACGTTAAAATTATGGTTCAAACGGGGCAATTTTTAGGCATTGGTATATATGTAAACCTCCTGGCTGCTGAATATTTAGCATTACAGCAAAATCATACCTATGAATAATATTTAGCTACTTGGGAATGTGAGTTGTTGTCTGTTAGTAGTAAGTGAATGTGATTAAATGCAGTGTTATCCGATTCACCAACAAAATGACTTTCATGGGACGGTTCTCAAACATTCAGCGTGAACAGTGAGTTCTGATTCATGAACGAATGACTCTTATGAGTCAAGTCAAGTCAAGTCAAGTTTATTTGTATAGCGCTTTTCACAATACAGATTGTATCAAAGCAGCTTCACAGTATTAATATACAGTATTAATTATGAGCTGCTCTTTGTAGTGATTCAAAAACATAAAGCGCGACCAGTTGTTTGATTCACGAACTAATGACTCTTATGAGCTGAATTATTATTTTTTTATTTTCATGAACAGTGTAATCTGAATCATGAACAAATTACTCATATGAGCCGGTTCTTTTAATTAATAATTTGAAAAGATGAGTTTTCACTGATGAAATGAAGCAAGTTTTGTGTGTCAGACTGATTGTTCATATGACAATGTGAAATTAAAAATACACATTTGATGGTTTTATTGTAATAATTATTGCATATAATAATTATGAGAGAGATCAAGCGCAAATCCAGGCAGCGGCCTGAGAGAGTGCCAGGCCCTGCTGATAATTATTACATAATTATCATTATTAGGGTTGGGTATCGAGAACCGGTTCCATTTTAGAACAGGTTCCGAATTTCCAAGAACTGTGGATTTGATGAGACACGTGCATTTCGATTCCGCTTATCGATTCCTTTGTGTTCATTTTAATTTGACTTTAAACCATTCAAGTGCAAGAAGACCCACGTGCTGTTTTCTGAGCTGCACACACATCCAAAACGACGTGCACACAGAAAGCTGCCTCTCATACTGTATAACGCGATACTTAACTGAGTCTTCTTGCACTTTAACGGACAAAAACACACAAAAATATGTCTCAATATCCTCATAAACACAGTCGGATATGTCTTAAGTGAATGTAAACAGTTGACAAAGAAAACACATGTGTAACAGTATATTGGATCCGTGCAACTCTTAAAGTGACAGCACTAATATTCCTGCTGCAGTCTCTATTATAACATTAATCGAACGACAATCAAACGCTGTTCTTGACTGAATAACTTTTGTAACTAGATTTGTAATGTAGGCTATATTTTATTTATAAATGTTGAGGCTATCCTATAAGCCTCGGCATAGATGGCATGGTGTTCTCAACGCGTAGCAGAAATTCTGAGTCCAAACATTAACTCTCTTTGGGTGGTGTTCCCGTTTATTATGAAGGTAAAAAAGGGATAATTTACATAAAATGAGACTTCACCCAGTGGTGAATATTAAAGTGCTGTCGTGCTGTTGGTAACCTGAGTGCTCACGGCTACGGTAAGAACCGTGTGTTCCTCGCCATCCACACCCTTTCCTAACTGATTGCAACACCTGTAAATATATCTACCTCCCAGTGACGTGTCACACATAGTGCAACACTCCCACCCAGTGGCTAGAATAATAATAGCAATATTAACCTATCCAGAGAAGGTGAATATATAAATGGCTCCTACACCCCGGCCCCATAATTGTGAATGTTTACTTTAACCACAATTACCCAAATTACCAATTTTAACTAAAGGAGCCATTTGTGCAATGCTAATCTTAAGTATAATCTTCTTCTCTTGAGCTTAGGACATCTGTAGTCAGATCCTCTAGTCAGGACCTCATCTGTGACACTTCGACTTCCATCAATAGGCAGATCTTTGTTACTGGCCGTTCCAGCTGACCCGTTTTTGTTTTCAGCAGCACTGAGCGAACGAAACCTTTCTTGTCAGGGTATGTCTGCGTAATTTTTCCCATCAGCCAGGACCCTCGTGGAGCGACAGGATCCATTATGACCACAATGTCTCCAACAGAAAAGCTTCTTTTTGGTCTCATCCACTTCTGTCTCTCCTGGAGTAGTGGTAAGTATTCCCTCACCCAGCGTTTCCAAAATAGATCAGATAGGAACTGCACCTGCCTCCATCTTCTCTTCAGATACAGGTCATCCTTACAAAAGAGCCCAAGAGGGAGGTGCGGCTTTGACTTTAAGAGCAGGATGTGGTTGGGTGTAAGTGCTTCGAGGTCATTCGCATCATCAGAAGCCTTTGTAATGGGACGACTATTGAGAATGGCTTCGACTTCACAAAGAATGGTATGAAACCCTTCATCATCCAGTGTTTGGAGTCTGAGCGTGGAAGAAAGGACCTTTTTCACAAGACGAATAAGACGCTCCCAAACCCCTCCATGGTGAGACCCAGCTGGAGGGTTAAAGGACCATGTCAGACCATTCTGCAGTAAGACATGCTGAATCTTCTGTTGGTCTAACTCAGCAATGGCTTCCCTTAACTCCCGCTCAGCTCCTATGAAGTTGGTGCCATTGTCTGATGTCAGGTGTGTCACCTGACCTCTGCGACACATGAAACGGCGAATGGCATTTATGCATGAGTCAGTGTCTAAAGCATAAGCAACTTCGAGATGAACTGCCCTGCTCGCCATGCAGGTAAAGAGAACGCCGTAGCGCTTTGCTCTGCCCCGGCCCTTCTTCACCTCAATTGGCCCAAAGTAGTCGACTCCCACATTTGTGAAAGCAGGTAAGTCTGGCACAATCCTCTCTACTGGTAGGTCAGCCATTTTTTGTTCCCCCGTCTTTCCTTGGAGGCGGCGACAAACTACACACTCAGAGATGACCTTCCTGCAAGCAGAATTGGCATGAGTAATCCAGTATTGCTTCCTGAGAGAAGAGAGCATGTGATTTCTACCTGCGTGACCCAGCCTTTGATGGATATACTTTAAGATGAGTTTGGACACATGCTGCTCTTTAGAAAGAATGACAGGATGTTTTTCAATTTCTGGCATGGAAGCCCTACTAAGCCTTCCTCCCACACGCAGCAATCCATCCTCCAACACTGGGTCCAATTTGTAGAGGTCACTGTTTCTTTTGACAGATCCTCCGTTTTTCAAAACTGCAATCTCATCGGAATACCTTTCTTGCTGGGAAAAATAGATGATGGCACTTTCTGCCCTCTCAAGGTCACCTGTAGTCAGTGGCTGTCCACGAAGTGCCAATTTTTCCCTTTGCATTTCGGCATAAAGGTAGTCGCTTCTTCGGCCTCCATTATCGTGGCCAATGCCTTTGGAGGCTTCAAGAACCTTTCTCTTTTTGGACAGGGTTAGAAGCACATCTCTGAATCTGCACATCCATGCCACAGACATTCTCAGCTTCTTAAAATCTGAGAAGTAGCTTAAAAACACCTTTGTTGCATTCAGTGGACGATGGGATACAAAGGCATTCACCAGTAGATCTTTCTTCACCTCCGGGTCACCCAAAGGGATTAGAGGTTGTTCCATGATGGTCTTAGGCCATTCCACCTCCCCCCTCAAGAGAAAGTCTGGTCCCTTCAGCCACCGCCCACATGCAAGAAATTCTTCAGCACTTAGACCCCTGGAGGCCTCATCTGCTGGATTAAGTTTTGTGCCAATGTGTCTCCACTGTGCAACATCCGTTTCATTTCTAATCACAGCCACCCTATTAGCCACAAATGTATGAAACCTCCTGATCTCGTTTCCAATATACTTTAAAACAGTTGTACTGTCTGTCCAGAATACTGATGGATATAAATCCAGCTGCAACTCCCTCTTCAGCATGTTGTCCACCCGGACAGCCAGGACAGCAGCAGTCAGCTCAAGGCGAGGAATTGTTATTTGCTTTAAAGGAGCAACCCTGGCCTTGCCCAAGATAAAAGCAATACTGACATGATTTCTCTCATTCTCCATCCTGAGATATGACGCAGTTCCGTAGCCATACTCACTGGCATCGGAGAAGTGATGCAACTGCAGGTGAGTAGGTGTTCCAAAATCCTTCGGCTTGATACACCGGTCCACAGTGAGATCAGTGATGTAATGGAGATCAGCCAGCCATTTAGACCACTGCTCGGAGAAGACATGAGGTATGTTGGCATCCCAGCCGATGTTCAGCCTACACATCTCCTGCAGCATCCTTTTAACAGGTAAAGTAAATGGTGCAAGAAAACCCAAAGGGTCATAGATAGACGACACCACAGACAATATGCCACGTCTTGTATGTGGGCGCTCTTCGATGGCTATCCTAAAGGTCAGCATGTCTGTATCTATGCACCAATGAAGACCAAGAGCTGTTTCGACAGGACTTGCCTTTTGATCCAGGTTAAGCCCCCTGGTGGTCTTGGAGCGCTGTGGCTGAGGAATACTAGCCAAGACCTCACTGCTGTTGCTTGTCCACTTCAACAGGAGGAATCCTCTCTTCGCACAGGCTTCAGTCAATTCATGCGCCATTTTTATGGCTTTAGCCTCTGATGACACAGATTTTAAACAATCATCCATGTAGAAATTTTGGAGTATTGTGTTCAGAACACTAGGTTCAAAGTTTTCTTTGTGGTCTTGCACAATTCTCCGCAGTGCATAATTCGCACAACTGGGCGAAGACACGGCCCCAAAGAGATGAACTCTCATCCTGTATTGCATGGAAGCTTGTCTTGTATCGCCATCAGGATACCACAAGAAGCGTAAAAAGTCTGTGTGCTCCGGAGTCACCCTCACCTGATGGAACATGGCTTGGATGTCTGCCATCAGCGCTACTCGTTCTTGTCTAAACCTAGTAAGTACGCCAAGTAAGGTGCTTGTGAGGTGAGGCCCCTGCAACAGCTGAGAATTCAATGAAATTCCTTTAAAAACAGCAGCACAGTCAAAGACAACTCGAAGGGTTTTCTTTTTTGGATGGTATACCCCATGATGGGGAATATACCACACCTTGCCGTCATCTCGCTTCAACTGCTGATGTGGTACAAGCTCAGCATACCCCTTTTCAATGACTTCAGAAAGGAAAGCTGTGTACTCTTGATGATAATCTTTGTTCCTCTTGAACTTCCTGCCAAGACTTAAGAGACGCTGCTTTGCGATGCTATAATTATTTGGCAAGATGACATCTTTAACCTTAAATGGCAAGTCAAAGCAATAGTGTCCTTCGTCAAGCTGAATTGAAGACTCCATTATTTGCATAAATCTTTGATCCTCTCTAGAAAGGCAAACATCGTCTGATTTTTCATTGAAATCCTGATTGTATTGGGAAACCAATAAGTCTTGTAGCTTGGCGACTGAGATCCTATTGACAGTGACTTCAGGAAGGCCTATCTTGCCTTTACGCGGCTCACCACCTCTCAGCGGGCCATTCACGACCCACCCCAGTAGAGTCCTGACAGCATAAGGTCCTTTGCCTTGGCTATTTATTATTTCCCATGGTTCCATGAGCTTCGGTGCATTGGTGCCAATCAGCAATTCCACCTCTGCCTCAAGACTGGGAACTGTAATGCCTTTGAGGTATTTCCATCCCTCTAGATCCTGTTGAGTGAGAATGTTATTTCTGCTCACAGGCATGGTCTTCTGGGTATAAACTTCAGGTAAGTCAAGGAAGTTTTCTTCATTTAAGCCAGACACCTCAAGACCACTAAGCAAGAATGTGTCTACAGACCTCTCTTGGCCAAGAGTACGAAGAAGAATGCTAGTCTTGACTCCTGAAAGATTCAGTTTTCTCATGAGATGTTGAGTACAGAAAGAAGCTGAACTCCCAGGGTCTAGAAAGGCATAGGTGTTCATAATCGTGCTCCCGGACTTGGCCTTCACCTGTACAGGCACAATGGAGAGAACACATTCATCACTTCCGGCCCCAGTATGGCCACATGTCTCCAATGACACAGATGCATTATTGACTGACACTTCATGTGTTTTAAGTTTAATGTGTAGGACAGTTGGATGTTTGTGTTTACATATATCACAAGTCAAAGGCTTATCACAGTCCCTGCTCATATGACCTCTCCTCAGACAGCTGAAACACACTCTGCCCACCTTCAAAACCTCCAATTTCTCCCTGTGTGACATCTCATCAAGCTGTGAACACTTCTCCACTGGATGCAGACTCTTACAAACACAGCATAACTCTTCGTCATTCCTTTGTGAAGCTGGCCCTCTGTGCTGTTGGTACCAAGCTGCTGATGTGGTTGATCCTAAGGCAGTATTGATGGCAGCAACAGTAGCTTGACCTCTTCCGGTATGTCTACTCTTTTGTTTAGAAGAAGAGTCTGATGGCGTACCCTGTAGGTCACCGAAGAGAGGATCAGACAGAATCTTTACCTGACGCTCAATGAAGGCCACAAAGTCTGGGAACATAGCTCTGTAGCCACGGCGCTCCTGTAGCTCCCAAGCGACAGACCTCCATTTTTCCCTCAGTTTATATGGCAACTTCATCATTATCAGGCGAAGATTGGATGGCACGTTCAACTCCTCCATATGCTGTAAATCTTCCATAACATTACAACAGTCCCTTAAAAAGATTGAAAAGGACTGCAGAGCATTAATGTCATCAACCCTCATCGTAGGCCACGTCATAGCCTTCTCCATATAAGCTACAGCAATTTTTATTTCATTTCCGAAGAATTCTTTCAATAGATTCTTTGCTCTCTCATAGCCATGCCCAGGAGCCATGTTATAGCAACTCCGAACCAGTTCTCTGGGCTGCCCTCTGGTATGTTGTTCAAGATAATAAAGACATTCTTGTTTATCTGTAGTTTTCCTTTCAATTGCTTGCTCGAAAGCTCTAATGAAGGCAGCATACTTAAGTGGATCACCATCAAACTCTGGGATAGCTCGTGGCGGAAGAGAGGCTAAGGCTTGGTTCTGTACCAGCTGACCGATTATGTTAGTTTGCTGTTGCATAAGGTCATACAAAGTAGGGTGTTGAACATTGTCAACAGATGAATGATGGTGCGACTGTGATTGCATACGTGTACTCCCTTGTGAGGTCAGTGGTTGAAATCCTGCTGTTGAAGCGTTGGTGAGTCTGGATCTGTCAGAAGACTGGGCTTGTGGAATATGCAGCCTTTCCTTAGGCCGTACAGCCAATGGCCGAGAATGGTCCCGTTGGAAAGAGACAGATTTAGGAAGTTGCAAGACAGGAACTGTGTTCGCATAACTTGATGTTTGTGATTTCAAATGAGCATGAAGATAGGCATTCATGGCATCCTCTCCATTATCCTCTTCATACTCATCCACATCTTCACCACCACGCACATTTTCAAACACAGACAATCTAGCCGTAGCAACAGCCAATTTGGCCTCAACCTCTAGCTGTTCCTTTTTCCTTTTCAGCTTTGCCTTTTCCATTTGAAGGGCTGCTTCTTCAGCGTCAATGTCATGCTTTTTTCTCAAAGCAGCTGCAGACTGTAAAAGTGCAGCCCTTTCAGCCTTTGCCTTTAAACGCACAGAACTAATACTGGAAGCCTTTGAATGGACAGAAGAGTGATCTTTATGTTTTGACCCTTTACTTGAAACATTGGAAATACTATCTTCAGGCCTTATATCAACATTTGTTATAGACAGCACATCAAGATTCTCGTCATAATTTTTTGCAGCAGCATCGGCCAACCACTTCTTCACGTCATCCTCAAATGTATTAAATTCCACTGTTTTATGTGCAAGCCAATGTTGTTGTTTGTCGTATTCAGAATCTGGCATAGGCATTTCCAGCAACGTAGTTTGGGTTTCTAAAGCCTCATTGCACAACGTGGTATATTTGTTTAGACATTTCTTCACATCAAACGCAGTTTGAGATGTTCTTTTTCCAGAAAGAACCTCATTAATCCTCTGCTTAATTTTATTAGCTTGCATAAGTTGGGATTTCCGATTTTTTTGCAGATTTTCGAACAACATTGTAAATCCCTTAGCTGTTAATTTTCTTATGCGTTTCCCCGAGTCATCAACAGCAACACTAGACTTATCAGAAATATAATTTTCATCTGTAGCCACAGAAGCAATTTTGGCTCTATCGAGCTCAGTTTCTTCCTCTGCAATCATCTTTATACATTAAGCGCATCCAGTTCAAAGCACTCAATGATAACAGCACAATTAATCTTGCTCATGCAGAGGCAACCAACAGCACACACAACATAGCACTTTCAAGTTTACGAAGCAACAACACTGAAACAGTCTTTCATTTCAACTTCGAGAGTCCACCTTTTTCCAATTCCATACATCAGCAGAAATATATCAAAGTGTACCCACCAGCTTTCCGTGATTGCGGTCTGTGTGAGGACTTACAGATGTTTCAATTATAACTTCCAGGCTCCGTGACAGGTAAGCAATCCAATGAGATGGACAATCCTTTCAATATCCAAGCGATCAGGCCACTCCTGTCCAGTTCAGAAGCATCTCCCAACGAAAAGGAATAGGTTCTTACTGTGTTGAGGCTATCCTATAAGCCTCGGCATAGATGGCATGGTGTTCTCAACGCGTAGCAGAAATTCTGAGTCCAAACATTAACTCTCTTTGGGTGGTGTTCCCGTTTATTATGAAGGTAAAAAAGGGATAATTTACATAAAATGAGACTTCACCCAGTGGTGAATATTAAAGTGCTGTCGTGCTGTTGGTAACCTGAGTGCTCACGGCTACGGTAAGAACCGTGTGTTCCTCGCCATCCACACCCTTTCCTAACTGATTGCAACACCTGTAAATATATCTACCTCCCAGTGACGTGTCACACATAGTGCAACACTCCCACCCAGTGGCTAGAATAATAATAGCAATATTAACCTATCCAGAGAAGGTGAATATATAAATGGCTCCTACAATAAAGTACAGTGTTATTTTACATTTGATCACAGTTTTGTACCTACCAGAACATTTTAAAACAATGTTTATTACATCGTATCTCTGTTCAGTTGTATTTATTTGTCCTATTTTTTTTTATTTGTTCTTTTTTAATTTGAACTTTTTGTTTACTTGTCTTTAATAATGCTTTAAATTTATATTAGTTCGGCTAGTTGTTTTTGCTATGTTTTTTTTTTTTAAACCATAGGCAAAAGTTCCTTGTGTTAGTGTTCTTTAGCCAGATGTTCATGGTATTCAGCAACGATGAATTGTTTTGTAATAGACTTATGTTTATTTTGTGTACAGCGCTTTGAGAAGCTGTTTTTAAAGGTGCTGTAAAAAATAAAGGTTATTATTATTATTATTAGACTCAGAATAAATGTGAATGATGTCTAAGTTTTTATTGGAATCGAAATTAGGAATCGAGAAGAATCAGAATCGATAAGCAGAATCTGAATTCGATACATAAAACCTAATTAGTATATGCAATAATATGTTATATATGATAATATATTAGATGAATAAAATTTACACACACATAAGCTGTCCTTTTTGAAGTTTTTACTTGTGTTAAACTTGTTTAGTGTTTAGTCTAGTCATTGCTAAAAGTCATTTGGTGAATGTTCACCATTCATTTGAAGTGTTTTTGGACGAGCACTGAGTCGTCGTCAGGTCGCACTTGTGATGAAATCAGTCGGAGTGCCTGGAAATTGCAAGACAATCATCTCAGCACACGCAATAGCAGTAACAAGCCTGGACTTCCGTAGGTGTCCATTTGATAATGGGCTGTGTTGAAAGATGGGATCCAGTTAAAGTTGAAGCAATATATCCTGGGCAAGAGCGTACAAGCTAAAATAATGAGACCATAACAAAAAACTCTGTCTCTGCAGGCTGAAGAGAAAAGCCCTCGGGCGTCTCTCCAAAACGCTGGAGATGGTTTTCATGTGGCCTGTTCCGGGACACAAGAAGAACAAGGTCGTCTCTTTGAGCGTGTGTTGAAGATCCCGATTGGAATACTTGAACCGCTGAATGTCCTTCTTCTTCACCTTTCCCAAATCTTCAAATGCATTGGCACGGAAGTTAGTCGTAACTCATTCAGCGCGCGGCAGCTGCAAAGGCATTGGTGCCGCTGCCAGGTTTGTCTCTAAGGACACGGCATTATGACAAGGTTCTCCAGTTTCACATCGCACAGATTCTCCAGGGAGAGACACACCGCTCCTGTGGGAGTCACCTGATACAAACCCCTCTCTAAAGTGCTGGGTTATGTTCCAGAGAAAAGAGGCATCTGCTTTACTTAGATGCCTTTGCTTCAGAAGCGGAGTTGGGAATTAACTGTTGGGAAGGATGGGTTTATTATCGTGCCACTGCCTCCAGGCATGGAAAGGGTTTGTTTTTATTTTCAAGGCTCAGTCAAAAGAGTGTATGCGGTTTTCTATGGAAGAAAAGTTTTTTCTTCTCCTTACACAGACAATATTGAGAAATCCCTTCAGAATCTGGAGTTTTGTAGTGGCGTCTGGCTGAAATATCAGGATAGTTCAGTTCTTTATAGGGGATTATTAATAGGGGAGTATAGCTTGTGCCTCTATTCACTAATTTTCATCAATCTGATCGATTCAATCCGATTGTAGATTCTAGAAGTTCTGTTTGGTAACACTTTATTTTGATGGTCCCTTTAACACATTCTGTTGAATATAAGTAACTTTGCAACTACATGTCAACTAACTCTCATTAGAGTATTAGTAGACTGTCTGCTTAATATCTGCAAACTCTTTATTGTAATGCTCCTCCAACAGATATTATACTGACCATAAGTAACTTTGCAACTACATGTCAACTTATTCTAACCCTAACCCTACCAGTCTATTAATACTCTACTAACACTCTAATGAGAGTTAGTAGACTTGCAGGTGCAACATTACTTATAGTCAACAGAATGTGTTAAAGGGACCATCAAAATAAAGAGAAACCTTCTGTTTAATTGGATCCTAAACTTTACAATCTGATTCACATATTAATGTGCATGTGCATTGCATTATTTGACAAAATGACAAACTTCAGCGCACGTGCAGTTGCTGCGTCCAGAACCAGAGAAACACGGTTAAGTCACCAGAGCTACCCGAGTAATGTAGTGTTTGCCTTGGTGACATATCTAAAAAGAAAGCTAACATATACTGCATGTCAGAAGATCTTTTTTTAGCAAATGTTTAGTAAATAGTATCCTGCAGTGCATTGGCCAGTCCATCACACCACTTTAATTTTGAATCAGGCTGCAAAAATTTTTCGGTTTCAGGCGTTTACATGCTTAATGTTTCAAATCCATAAGACATTTCATTGGGATCAAGCTCAGTCTGATCGATTGAGGTGTTTTCATGAAGGCTGTTCAGTCTAATTGAGACATCAATCTGATTGTTAACCGATTTGGTTGCATGTAAAACGCAGGTTCTTGCCCTTTCTGGAATGATTTTACAGATTTGTTTTTATATCATTCTAGGTTTTTTTGTGTCTTTTTCCTTATTGTGTTAGAAAGTGTTAAGAAGTGTTTTTTTAGCAGTCTTTTACAAATAAGGCAATCTCATAATGCATTGCAGCAGTATTCTTGTATTCTTTCGATACAAACATCTGTCATTTGCCTAGTAGGCCTATTCAAGATTCATGTTGGGAAACAAGAGCAAAGTAATATACTGTGTATGAAATTGAATGATTTCATGACATTCATTTCAATGAATAGGTCAAACATGTACATTATTCCACCGATGTGGATGAAATGCTGTAATAAAATAGTCGGACAAAAAAAGCCGGCGCCAGCACTGAATCTACAGCATTATGGCAAAAGAAATTATGGGCCAATCGGAAGTGAGCATCCCTCACTCCAAACAGATAAATATACATTTTATAATTACGTTTTTAAAATGTGTTAAATGTGTGTGAGTGTGATCCCTTTCTGCTCTCAACTTGAAAACTTGCCGTCTCTTCTGCGTGTAGTCACATTAACCTAACGTATCTAATATTACAAACAAAATGTTACCTATGAAACTTGATTAAACATCATATGAAATGAATGGCAAAAATGTGTGTAATATATCAGACAGGGTTCCCACACCTTGGTTAACTTAAAATTCAAGGACCTTTCAAGGTCAAATACCCTTAAAGGATAATTCCGGTATTTAGCACTTTGAGTCTCTTTTCTGGTTTGTTTTGGATGAACTAGAGTGGTAGACACAGAGATGTTGACGATGGGTCCTGTCTCGACTTTGTGACTCTTTAAGAATCGCCTTTGACCGCTTCAGAGTGGCTGTCTATGGGCATGCACAAACATGTCCTTAAAACAACCCTTAACATTCGTTTTCAAAACTGTGCAACTCACCGAGTGGTTAGTGGTGTTCGTTGATGATTAAAAACAAATATATCGGCGCAATGTGTGATTTCAATCTGTGTTATTTGCTACAGTGGAACTATTTTTTCAGATACCTCACAACCGCGTATAAACTTCCGCCTGATATTTGAGTCTGAAGCGCAGTAATATCAACGAGCAATGAGTCCTCCAACAGAAATCATTGGGATTTTACAAAATGGCAAATAAAACACGACAGAAACTGTATTTCGCTACGCTACTTGTTTTGGAACATCAACATCAACATCAAAGTGCTAAATACCGGAATTATCCTTTAAACATTTAATGTGGGGACACATTTCAAGTGAGAGCAAGGTTACATCGTGTTACCTTGTAAGATACATTGTTACAGTTTTGCGTGCGTGAACATCATGGCAACGTACAACACAAAGTGCCTCACGCGGGAAACGCTTAACGTAAATAAAGCAAGCTAGTATACATATAGGCCACGAAGTGTTGGCGAAATAACACATTAGCGGACCGGAGGGAATATGGATTTTTTTTCCAGAAAAATTCTTGCACAAAATAAATTCAAGCACTTTCAAGGACCTTTATCTATGCATATTTATTTTCAAAAACTTTTCAGGGCCTTGACATTTTTCTTCTTCAGATTCACAAACTTTCAAGGATTTCAAGGACCCATGGGAACCCTGCAGAAACAAAATTACTTATTCTGTTTATATAACTCAAACTCTCCCGCCATCTAGCTGTAAAATATATTTGCCACCCAGAGTCACATGACCATAAACAATAAAATCGCTTCCTTGAAGTGACCATCGTATATTCGCCCTTGTGGAAGGGCACTTCGTGAAGGGACTCAATTGTTTACTTCTGTTTGGAACGCCCTTACAAATGACGTCCCAGGAGCAAAAACACCATTTGGAATTCGCCTTATGGTTTTGCAATATTTTAAGTTTGAAGTCCTCGCTGGTTGCACGCAACACAAACTTATACCATGGTCTGGGTGAATACTGGATTCTGATTGGCTGCAGGGTGTCCATTATAAAGTGCTAGAGGACACCTAGTAAAGGAGTTCTGGTGAAACTGACTGTTTACTAGGGCTGGACGATTTTGGAAAATAATCTAATTGCGATTTTTTTTACCAATATTGCGATTGCGATTTAATATGCGATTATTTTTTAAGCTCTTTATCTTTTCTATTTTTCAACAAAAACAAGCAATAAATCATTGTAAAATAGGGAAGGGAATCTTTAGGCACCTCATGAGCCGATACATTTTTTTTTCTTTAATTGATCTTATTAATAAAACTTAAAATATTTAATTACATAATTATAATTAGGCCTACTTATAATAATTACACATTAAAAAACTAAATTAATGCAATTACATGTTAATAATTTTAACAAATATAGCTTCAAAACAAATAACAAAGAGGGAAAAAAATATTACAAGCAATAAACAAAGAGTGCTTTCAGTATTTAAGAGTAGGCTGTCTGAACGTGTTCATCTCTTTTGAAATTATAAGATGTGGTTTGTCCTGTTTGTTTAATAACTGACTGTGTCACATTACCGGTAAATTCGCGTCATAAAAGCATTTTGAGATGTAAACGTACATTTAACCACGTAGACTCGCTCACAGCCGCATGCTCAAATGCTCTTCGCAAAACGCACGTGAGTATTTGAAATTGAAAGCAGCTTCTGTCGGTGATTTTCATATTTTTAATATATAAGCCAACTGCATTCCAAGACATATGATGCCTTCGTAGAACATTTGTTAGTAAAATACCGGCGGGCGAGACCGCGCACTAACTTACTGAAGTAACATCACGCAGACCGCGCGTATCTCATATCTTGCGCAATGAAGCCTGAATGTCCTTGTAACTCGCTTCAACTTTTCCGAACTTTATTAAAGATTATTTCTCGTAAGGTTCGAGTGGTGTCGTGTGTGTGAGAGACAGAGGAATTAGAAGCAAGCAGAATACGGTTGTTTATAAAGCACGCGCGTCGTACACGTCTGTGTTTAAAACTAAGCTCAGACATATACAATACAGAATCGTTGGAGAGAATCTATAACACAATATAACATAAATTAAACATAAACTGTTATTTCCTGTAGCCAGGTCTATATGTGTCCATAGACTGTAAAAAATAGTATATGTCGCGTGCCAAGTTGATGCTTCATCTGTAAATCAGACTGGTTTACTCTCGCGTGTCACGTGACCAGACTATAATCGCAGCTTTGCGGTTTAAAAAATCGCATTTCATCATATCGCGATATTATCGCAAATGCAATTAATCGTTCAGCCCTACTGTTTACCGTTCGAAATGAATAAATAAATGCGCTGGCTACATCAGCTGTGAGTAACCATAGCAACAGGCAGTAAACTGAAGGGTTCTACGAGCTGAGCGGACTATAAATATCTCCGGTTGCTAAATAAACCGTCAGGCGTAACCAGGGAAACCAAGTTATTGTTTGTAAAAACTTTAGATTTCGATTGTAAAACTAATTAAAATATAAACTAATGTTTTAAAAATGTGTTATTTGGCTAGTTAATGCCCGACGAGGTGTCCATTGTCAGGTATTAATGGACTTCGGCGGAGGCAACCGTCCTCCGCTAACTACCCATTAATACCTGACAATGGACAACTCGTCAGGCATTAACCCTTACATAAAGCACGACCAGTGATTCACAAATGATTGACTCTTATGAACCGGTTCTCGTCAAACATTTTCATCGGCCTTAGAGTAACCGTCCGGAAAAGTTAAATTTCTGATGATTCCCATCCCTATTCACAGCCTCCTCTTTTTTTCTTCTCTCTCTTCTCTTTTCCCTCCAGTTATTTCATCATGTT
The DNA here is from genome assembly GCF_965113295.1 of Leuciscus leuciscus. Taxonomy (NCBI): domain Eukaryota; kingdom Metazoa; phylum Chordata; class Actinopteri; order Cypriniformes; family Leuciscidae; genus Leuciscus; species Leuciscus leuciscus. Next base: position 2,786,728 of record NC_138744.1, on the reverse strand, counting down.
TCTATCAGGGCAGCAGTATAATGAGCACTTGTCTCTCGTTGCTGTCTCTGAAATCCCCAGTAAAATCAGTCATCCATCAGTCAACGCACGGCACTCACTGTATAAAACCTCCTATTAGCAACACAAAATATTTATGCTCTTACAAGTTAATCCAGTGCTCGTATAATCTCATAATAACTGTATCTGAAGACTCTCCCAGTCATCTGTGTTTTGCACGTATGCGCTGCTTTCAAGGAGTGCTTTGCGTGTTCTGAGAATCCAGTTTAATCCTCGCTTCGGCGAGCCTCACTTTCACGCTTTCAGTGTCAGAGTCTGTTTGACCACAGAGTTTAGCTGGTGTGAATACAATCCGGTGTCATCCCCTGGAGCCGTTTGGGATGTCAGTTCAAAAATGCATTGCATAATCTTAGTGAAATAGTCTTTCTTTATTTAAATAGCATATTTTATTTAATGTGATTTCTTTAACATTTGAGTCTTAAAATAAGGTGTATACGTCCTCTTTTTCCAGCCGGGATATCGGATCGCCCAAAATGTCCGGGATTCGGCTTTTGCTTTCTACCATCGCCATTCGTTTTGTATAGCCTACATGCAAACCTTTTGTTTCAATCGGACTGAATTCATTCTTATTGGTGAATCTGAATGTAGTGTTTACATGAACGCTAAACAAAGTGATCGGTTGATGTGCGTTTTAGCATTGCTAAGAAAATTCCTGTGTTTTCGTCTGTCGGGATCCGTGTGAAGCAGAATGCATGACCTGCAAACATAATGAATGGCGACTGTAGAAAGCAAAAGCCAAATCCCGGACATTTTGGGCGATCTCGAAATCCCGGAAATCTGTCCGGGAAAAAGAGGACGTATGGTCACCCTACTTAAAATCATTGGTTGCGTCCGAAATAGCAGAGTCTCTATAGGTACTTCTTAGGAAAAAGTCATTACTAAGTAATTTACAAAAGTATATTCTATATAGTTACTGTGAATTCGAACATACTACCCTTTTAATATACTGTTTTTCACCTACTACTGTGTATAGTTAAGAAGTATGCGTTTTCGGATGGAAATCCAGGTTAATGCATTAACATATGAGTCACTCACTGAGTCATTAATTCAATAAAATCCAATTCGAAACCATGAGTCAGACTCAGCATGACTATTGACTGGTGCTGCATAAGAAGTTAAAGACATTATTTGATGCTTTCTTAAAAATGTATCCCATCGCTTCTCCTTGAGTTTTTCCTAGTAGTACTATATATTAATGAGGCAGAAATTAGAGCGTGAAACGAGTGTTTTGGAGCAAACAGTTGAACTCTCAGCCTTTGTTTCTTTCTGCTTTCTCTGTTATTTTAAGCTGACAGGGTGGAAAGTTAAGCTTTAGCTCCGAGGCTGATCAGAAATCAGCACGGCACCGCGAGTGGAGTGGTGCAGTCGCCACATTAAAAATGTATGTCTTCTAGCGCTAGGCCTCAATGAGACCAATTTAATTTTTCTGTGCTAATTCTCTTGGATTCTCTCCTCAAGCTTGATAAAATGGAGTACACACATTTTCACCTTGAAGATGTGAGGGTTTGCTGTGATGTCTTTGAAGTTTCCAGAGAAACACAAAGGTGTTTTCAGAATTGCACATTGCATGCCTGATTACAAGCTTTAATTCCCACAATATCTAAAGGTATCCCTGATGTCAACTGCTGGCTAAAGCAGAATAATTATTAGTAAGCAATTATTAGAATATTATTAGAATAGCAAGTGAATGAATTATTAAAGCAGAAATTGATCAGTACTGATGCACATTTCTCATACAGAAACTTTCTGGTCTGACTTTGAGGAAGGTTTTTTATCTATACTGTATGTGTATGAATGACTGTCTCGGAGGTTAATCCTGCGCACTACGCATTTTTTGTCTGCTTTTAGATGAATGGGCTCAAATTACTTTGGCAAATGCACATTTTCCATGTGCTGTCTTATTGCACAATGCGTGTGATTAAATATTTGAAGTGTAAATTGTGAATTGTGTGAATTTCCAGGGACCTTTTATATATGATACTTTATATTAAACACCAAATATGTCCTGTAAACTCATATCATGGTTACAGAAAACAGTCCACACTCCACACAGGACTATGCACCAAATCCCAGTGTGTAATTATGGATGTTTACATCTCTGGGTGTGTGGAATGTTTTTGGAAAAGAAATGGCATGTGGTTTGTTCTGTGGTAGATCACATGAACATGAAGTATGCAGACATGCATATTAAGTATGCAGGTGGCTTGCAAATGTTCTTGCTCTTGGAATTCTTGGGCTTTTTTAACCAAAGAGATACAACCACAACACATCACTTTCGCTTACACACTGCTCAAGTACTAATTAGTTTAGCTAAATGTAGTTCAGGATCGCAGCCTAAATAAAGAGCACGAGTCCGTCGGCTTGCATTTTAAATGAGTTTGTGTCTGTAAATGCGAGTGTCTTGCATCCTGATCAATGTACAGATCAGATGTTTTTGAATGTCTAAATTATTATGGCTTTATATTCACATTATAAAGTGCATAATTTTATAGTGCATAACAGTACAAAATAACCAATTTTCTCTCTTTTTTTATCCATTTCAGATGATTGGAGGGATTTTTCTGGTGCAGACGGATTCAGTCCGGTTCTCTGCAGCCTTGGGGCAAGTACCTATACGCCAGGCTAGATCTGTCTATAATATAAACCACATCTCATGAGCCACTGGCATCAGTCTCACAGGCAGCAAATTACTTTTCTGTCACTCCACCGCTCACTCTTAGGCAGCCAAGGACGTTTTCTGAAGGCAAAAGAATGAGCTGAGGCTTTTCTTCAGTGAGGTTTGAGTGTAAGAACATTTCATTCGGTTCGTTTCACTGTTGCAAAACCACAGAATATGTGCGGCGAGTCGCCAAGGACCATGTCCAGAATAAATGGTTGCTTAATAGTCTTGTCTTCGTGTTGCGTGTGGTCTCAGATATTTTTCAAATCAGTTCGAGGTGGTCTTGGCTTTCTGTTAATGCGCCTTTGAGGGATCACATTTCCCAAGACATTTTATAATATTCACTTTTTGCCTAGCATGTTGGGTATTTCCTATTAATTTGATACATTTAACTGTATAAGCATGCTTTTGTGTGATTTTAGCTTGTTAACTTACTACACTAATGTTGAATGCACTCAGATTTGACAACAAACTCTAGTAAAGGTATTAATAATAAGAAAGACATAGGATAAATACTATTATTATTAACCCTTCAAAGCCTGACATGAAATAATATTCAGTAAAAAAATGTTTTTATGAAACAGTTTATTGAACCTTTAGACAAAATATTTTGTCTCTTCCGCTTGAATGATTAAAACCACATTAAAATATGTGTACAGGAATCGATAAGTGGAATCAAAATGTTAATTTTATGACAAGTATCCGATTCCTGATTTTGAGAATACAGAAGAAACAACACCTCAGTTTAATTCAGAGGCCCAAACTAAGCAAAAATATGCAATTTGGTGCAGTTGCTGATATTAATATGGCCAAAAATTAAGATGAAATTCTGATGTAATGTAAATCAATGAGATCTTTATAACAGATATAAATATCAGTTGGGCCCTATCTTGCACCCAGCGCAATTGACTTTGTACACCGACGCATGTATCATTCCTATTTTGCACCCGCGCACAGCGGACTTTTCCCTCCACAGATGCACGTCGGTAAACTAGCAAATGCATTTGCGCTCCCGGGGGCGGTTCAGCGCAAAGAGGAGGCGTGTTCCGGCGCAAACGTATTTTGCAGGTTTAGAAAACAATTCCGCCACTGACCAGGAGAAACCTAGTCTAAAGTCAGTGGCGCGTTGCACATGTTATTCATATGCTATTTTAAGGGCGCATGCTTGGCCATAACCAATGTAGCGTGTGCACAACGCGCATACACTTCGCTTCTCTCATCTACACACAGACGCAGCAGTTCTCATTTTTAGAAAACCATACATTATTACAAGGAAAAATATTAACACACGAGGGAAATCATTGTTGTGTCCATGAAAATGTGAAAAAATAGGCTTAAATCTAGCTTACACATTTACCCAAATTAACTGAAGCTGATTTGGGTGTGTTTCTCCATCCCCAATGTCACTTCTCTGTGTTTTACGGCCCTGACGAGAACGTCGGTCTCCTCGGCTGTGAACCGCTCCTGGCAAATCCGCCGTTGTAATAGCAATCCGCCATGGAACAAGCGCGCCTGCTCTTAAAGGGAATGTGAGATGTCGCTCTGATTGGTTTATTTCACGTTACGCCCAAACCACACCTATGAATAATGAAGCTACTTCAGACCAACCCATTTCAGCTTTGCGTCGGGCGCAAGAGTCATTTATCCCGCCGGTATAATAGCAACAGCGCCCAAGACCCGCTCACAAAGTTACTTGCGTTTCGCGCTTGATACTTGCGTTTCAGATCGTTAAAATAGGGCCCTATATCTGCCAACAATGTCTTAGTAAGATGATATTTAAATGCTTAGTTTTATGATCAAAGCTCTGAAGTTTACATTAAAGTCTGTGCAATTCAATGATGACTGAGAGATGAACAAATAAAAGTATGGAAAGTAAGCCTAAAGTCCCGTCCGAATCTGCCATCTCAGTGATCATCACGGACAATGATTCAGTAAAAAATTACCCCAGGTGATACTAATCCCGTGCGAATAGACCCGCTGTAAATATGTACGTAAATATTTCGTCATTTCCTGTTTAAAAGTAGTTTTCCGCGTTTTTTCAAGTATGGAGACGCTTGAAAAAGCATTCAGTTGCGTTCTAGACGCTGGGACGAGTCTGTGGCAAAACTCAAGTGTTTCACACACACACCATTCAGATCAGAAAGAAGATCGAAAGCACTTGTTAGAGGCACGAAACTTCTTTTAGCGTTAGCTAAGTGCCTTTTACCAACACAATCCAATCTGAAGTTAATTAATACATCGTTCGACCGGACATAACCGTTTTATAAATATAGGTTATGTGTTTGCGCACGTGATATCAGGAAGCAACGTAATACGCACATGACGACAGGAGTGACGGCGATGCGCAAATTGAGTCATTCCTCCCACTTCTGCTAGTTTTACTGAGATATCTTATCCCGTGCGAATTGGCCATTAAAGTCGACATGAAATCAATTTACTTTGTTAGCGCATATCACTAGTCTTGTGGTGAACAATTAATCCATGCAAGTTAATACACAGAAAAAAATTGTTTGCCGTGGTAATCTTTAATCAAAGTCTGAAAAGTTACTTCCGGTCTGAAATGGCGTTCCCTTTCTGATGACGTAGGCTTGACGGCTTGGGTTGGGAAACGCTTAACCACTCGCCTCAAACCGTTAGTCTGCTATGAGCAGAGATGGAGAGGAGAAGCACTAGAGTAAAACTCTGCCCTCTGTTCAATATTCCGTTTCACTGGGAAATACGTCACAGCACTGGAGAAAAGTCATTTGCAACTTCCGGTTCACGCGGACTTTAATATTACAGACGTCCTGTGGTAATATTACATTATTCCATCTACCCTTGTAAAGTTAATCCCGTCCGAATAGGGCTTAAGTTGCTTCAGTAAGTGTTCATCTTGAAATATTACTAACAATATCAGTAAAGATTTCATAGCAAAAAGACATATGAACCACAAGCTGTAGGTGGTGGTTTTTACAATGATACCTTTTAAAATGCCTTTTACGTTGATCATAGAAATTTGCATATCAAATATGATAGAGTTTGATATGCTTTTTAGGAAATAAACAGCAGAAGAACTAAAAATAAATGTGTTGTTTTAAGCCCGTGAAGAACATGCGTTCCAGATCTGATATAGTGTGCGTAACAAACGTTAATGCACCAGGAAGGTGCGTTTTCTAAATGAGAAGGAGACACCCATCAGTCGTGTGACAGTTCTGGTTCAGTCTGTCAGCAGAGATCTGTATCTGAGCCCAGAGGTTAAGCTGTCAACAACGATCTCTCTTTCCTGTGTGTGTCTGTAAAGGGAAAGAAACCTGCCCAGCAAGACCTGGCTCCTCCGTGTCTCACGCTCTGCTCACAGGGAATTCTAGCAAGCTCAGATTGTTATCAAATCCTGTCGGTCAGCCAGGATTCCCTTCGCTGCCAGAGCGGAGAGAAGGGTGAGCCAACGTGCCGACAGATCGCTTCCTTTCTATCTGTCCTGCTGTTTGATCTGCAGGAAGCATGGCAGCATTTCCCGACCCGTCACTGACGGTTTTAACATGTCGGGAGTTGCATAGCCACGGCAGGACACCATTAAGCGCTCGTTCCGGTGTTATTTGCACGACAAAAGGATCTGACGGCTGTTTTCTTGTCTGAGACAGTAAGGTACAAAGCAGCCCTGTTGGACTAATGCATCAGGGTTGTCACAAACGGCTCGTAGTAAAGAAGGGAAAACATCCCTTTCAAGTGCACTTACACCTCCAGCTGTGATTCACTTGATTTGGGAACAGTCTGACTCTGAGAGGGTTGTTCACTTCTACTTGACACTGCTCATAAACCCTGTTTCTTAATTACATTGCAGTTAGAATGTCCAGACCCAGTCCCAGTTCCTGAAGGAGTTTCCCAGTGCCCCAACAATTCACCAAAACATGTAAATATGTCCTGAATAACCTGTTAGGATCACTGATGTCAAATTAAGTTGTTTCTAGCTGTTGTTTCTGGTCTTGTTTGACGTTCTATCATGTAAAAATGTGCAATTATTCGTTTTTTTTTTTTTTTTTTTTTTTTTTTATGTTTTGAAAGAAGTCTCTTTTTCTCACCAAGACTGCATTTATTTGATCAAAAATACAGAAAAAACTGTAATATTGTCAAATATTTTTACTATTTAAAATAACTGTTTTCTATTTGATTATATTTTAAAGCTGCAGTCCGTAACTTTTTTGGGTTAAAAAATGATCCAATATAAATTTTTGAGCAAGTACATAACCAGCCAGTGTTCAAAACTCTCTGCTTGCCGTAGCTCGATTCAAAATGGTAAGCTTGTAATAATGTTTTTAACTCCAGTGGTACCGGTGGATTTCCATGGGAAATTCGAGCATGTCTTTGCGTCATTACGTCACATCTGTCCACATAAAGCACACCTGTCCACATAAAGAAGAGTCTCGGCTAGTCGGCTATGAGTGTGAGGATGCTGGAGGTGGAGATGTATAGCCTTTTCTCACAGCACTTGATATAATTACACTTATCAATTTGATGGCGGATCCAGAAAGGTTCAAACGACAATCACCAGGAGATTCACCCGTTGTAAAACGCAAAATACTTCGGAGAAATAAAGAGACTGCAACCGGACCACGCGAAAACAAGGACAAATATCGGAAGGGCATTAAATGTAGTCACGCAATGCTGATGTTGTTTACATTAACAACTTGAAATCAAAGTATAATTTGCACGGTTTGTCGTGATATGATAAGCGATCGTTACATTTAATCAGCGTGATTTACTGCAATGCTTTTTTCCCCTTAGTTGGTCAGAACAAAAGTGGATGTTACTTGTTCAAATGACATTTCCCGGTGAAAACTCTTATGTTGGTCATATTTCCAAAAAGTATAATCTGTGATTGTGAATGCCAGGATCCACACCGGCGGCGACCGACAGCCGCACATTCTCCTCAAAATACTGGATTCATCCGCGCCGTACCGAGCCGAGGCACAACCCGCGTGAAGTTAATAATTCCGCGAATAACTGCAATAGCAGATTTCGAACAGAGATGGCGACAAAGAGGGAAAACTACGGACTGCAGCTTTAATGAATAATTTATTCCTGTGATGCAAAGCTTAATTTTCAGCATCATTACTCCAGTCTAGAGAGTCATTTGATCCTTCAGAAATCATTTTTAATATGCTGATTTGCTGCTCAAGAAACATTTATTATTATTATCAATGAAAACGGAAAACAGTTTTTGCTGCTTCATATTTTTTGCTAACCAGGATACTTTTCCAGGATTTTTGGATAAATTGAAACATGACTTTACTGTAACTTTTGATCAATTTATACATCCCTGCTGAATAAAAGTATTAATCTCTTTAAAAATGAAAAGTATTATTGACCCCAAACTTTTGAACGGTGGTATACTTTCATTGTAAAACTAAATTCCTTAAATCTGTTTTGTTATTTTAGAGTAAATTTATCTTTTCAGATTTTTTCTTGTCACACTGTTCAAGATTCATTCAAAAGATTAATTATAAACAGATAAATAAAGTGCATAAAATAATAAATTATACACTATATAATCTGATCAAATAAATAATGACAGCAGAAGAAGGAATATTGTCCGACTAATTATCATGGCCTTTGTAAGTGCTCATGGGAATAGTGATTCGTTCTGCTTTGATGTGGTACTAAAGATTTGATCAACTTTTGCTTAGTAAGTAAAACTGTTTTAGGGCATTTTTTTTTCATCTTAGACTGGAAGTATTCAGTACAGAAAGTCAATATTTATAAGTCTACCCCTAAATTAAGTAGGTCACGCTGAATATGAAATATGAGATGAGTTCTGACTACAGTTGTGTGGTCTGTGTGTTGGGGAGTTCGAGCAGTGCTAATCATGGCTAATGAAGCAATCACCTCGCCACAGGAGGCAACGGCCTCAAATCTATTATTCATAGCTCTCTCCCAAACCATTTCACGTGCGTCGAGCTGATTTGGGAGACTCTGCAGTGAAAGATTTCATTCTTGCACAAAACAAAGGAACGGGAATAATCAGAGCGCCAGGAATTCCAGCTGTTCTTTGAATCGGAGGATTATAGGGGTGTTTATCCTTCAGTACATGTGAATATATGTGTCCTGCATTGATTTCCACCATTGCATTGTCATGGCAGTTTTTCACGAGACCTTCCCAGACTTTCCTAGGTTGTCTATGCAAGCCTGGAGACTGATTTTTACATTATTTTTACTTTATTTGCACGCTCCAGAGAGCCTCTTTTCTGTTCGAAGACACATTAAATTAATGCTTATACGATGTTCTGGATACTGCCAAAAGAGTTATTCTGTACTGTAATGTCATGTGTCTAAGGGACTAATTCAAGCTCTCTCTAATTCAATAGTCTCAAATATACTTTATAATCAAATAACAGTGTAATTTGAATGACCTCTTCTGTCGACATGATGCCTGTGAATTGCAGAGCTGGTGCAAACACATTCACATCGCTACGATCAGATGCTTTCTGAACGGCTGTTTTTTCACCACTGTTATTTTTGTTGGTTTATTTTGCTATTGAGAAGAAAGCATGCAGCACATATTTACACCGTTTTCGAATCCATTGAGCCGAACTCCGGGTCTGGCGGTACCACTTTTAGCATAGCTTAGCATAGATCATTGAATCGGACAGGACCATTAGCATCTCTCTTAAAAAAATGACCAAAGAGTTTCGATATTTTTCCTATTTAAAACTTGACTCTTCTGTAGTTACATCGTGTACTAAGACTGACGGAAAATTAAAAGTTGCGATTTTCTAGGCTGATATGGGAACTATACTCTCATTCCTGCGTAATAATCAGTAAACTTTGCTGCCGTACCATGAGTCCAGCAGGCGTAATGATATGACACAGCGCCTGAAAATAGGTCTAATAGGTTAGACAAACTTAGTCCCGGTCACGTTGGAAGTTACCGAGCTGGGGACTATTTCAGGCGCTGCGTCTTATCATTACGCCTGATGGACTCATGGTACGGCAGCAAAGTTTCTTGATTATTACGCAGGAATGAGAGTATAGTTCCTAGCCATATCAGCCTAGAAAATCGCAACTTTTCATTTTCCGTCGGTCTTTGTACACGATGTAACTACAGAAGAGTCAAGTTTTAAATAGGAAAAATATCGAAACTCTTTGGTCATTTTTTTGAGAGAGATGCTAATGGTCCTGTCCGATTCAATGATCTATGCTAAGCTATGCTAAAAGTGGTACCGCCAGACCCGGAGTTCGGCTCAATGGATTCGAAAACGGTAAGACTCAACTATTTAACTCTAGGGAAGTTGTAAAATGAGCCTATTTCCAAAAAATTGGAGTATCTCTTTAATTACATCAGACATTCATCCACCAAGAAAAGTAGTTTCACCTCAGAAAGGATCAATTAGACATTTTACAACGCAATTATTTTCTGTGCTAACGTTATGCCAGACATGATTAAAGGTTGTAACTTGAAATTCTATTATTTTTTAGGTCTGTATTAGAATCTGACCGTATCATTTGTTTCCTATTATCCATGCAAACCTGAAAGTTGATAACAGTCCCAAGTAAGCCATTGTATTGTACAATGAACAGTGACGCGATTGCTAACAGATGTGCGGTTAAGTCTCAGGTTTTCCATTGAGCGCTGGCTCTGATAAAGCAAGAGAAACAAGCTTGTGGAGTCTGAATGCATGTGTAAAGACACACGCCACGGATCTGCTTGATTCACGGCGATCTGGCGCAGCATCTGTTGCTTCAGCTGCGCGTTTAACTCGGGAGTGCAACGTTTCCCTTTCTTCATCCTTCAGCTTTTCTCCTCAGCATTCAGCGCTCTCTTTCTTTAGGGTGAGAACACATGCAGCATGCCAACTTAAACACTGTTACACCATGTCCGATTGGGAAGGAAATGTCAAATAAAAGCTGTGGAGCTTTCATTTAGCAATTAGACAGAAGTCGTCGTTGTCTTTATGCTCCCTTTTACATTGATGCATTTGTTTTACTGAAGCACTTTTCCAATTTTCTTCTATTTTAAACAATATTTGACTAACAATTAAAATAAAGTAATTTTCTCTGGATGTGCGGGCCAATCGTTAATCTAGAAATATAGAATATACGTTTAATAGACAGTTAATATTATATATTATGGATTTAACTGCACTAACACTATCGGAAAACGACAAAAATGTGAACTGAATTTGAACACAAAATTTGAAGAAAAAAAACAACGCTTATTTTGCAACATTGCTACTGTTATTGAAATGAATTGAATCAACATTGAACTGCATTGAGCTGAATAATGTCATCTGTAGAGCTGCTTTACTTCTAAAATCGAATTAATGTCATATTGATGAACTTCACTACATTTAAATGTTCCTGCATATTAATATAAAGCTGCTTTGAAACGATCTGTATTGCATAAAGTGCTATATAAATAATAAGAAAGAGATTTTTGGTGAATCAGAACTTAAATCAAGTCTGTTCCTCACACAAAGCATCATATGACTTCAGAAGATTTGAGCCTACTACTATTATGACACTTTATGATACAAATGGTGCTTTTTTTAAATCTTTGTTCATGGAGCTTGACAGGAAAAAATCGTCTATGAGCTTTAGATGTATTAAAAACCTCAAACATCTCTTTTTGTGTTCAGGGGCCTCATTTATAAAACTTTGCGTAGGATTTGCGTCAGAAGTGGCGTACGGATGAAACATAGGATGTGCGTACGCACAGAAATATTCGGATTTATAAAACCGTGCGCACGCACATCCTACGCAGTTTTCCCTTAATAAATCACAATCAATTCTAAATGTAGTGCAGCTTTTGGGTCATTCTATATTTAGGGGTACATTTCATGTCAGCCAAAAAGTCAGGAAATCAGTATTCTTTTTTGAGCAATAAACTAGGTGGTTAAATAATATATGCCCTTAATGTGCTAAATTATTTATTTGGCAAGCTTAAGCTCTAATGATTTTTTTTTTTAATATGTTAATGAAAATTAACATTTGATTCATTATTTTGTCAACTGTGTTACGGACAAATGCTGTGTCAAATGAAACATGAATGAAGTAACACATGTTTGATAACACATTTGTTTGAAAGTTTTTTAGTCTATTCACTAGAGTTTTTGAGGTTATCTGTCTAACTGATTTGTAAATATGAATTGGGGGCTTCATAATGGTCGTTGTGGGATGATGTCATGAAGGATGAAACTTTTCTTCAACATAAATTCACAGTATGCTGAATTTAGTATTATTCAACATCCTTACCCAAGATTTCCATTTCCAGAGATATCCCTATCTAGTTTTCTGACGGTTTAGTTCACATTTAAAAGATTTATGACATAAAAACCACACTTAACACAGTTGACAGAGAAAGTAACACAGTTGACAGAAGTAACACCGTTGACAGGACACATTAGAAGGAAAAGAGAAAACTTCCTTTAAGATGATAACTTTCTTTTTATTCAACAAATGTAGGTTTAAGTCAATCATGAGTAATTCTGAATGGTTTATAACCCTTGACAAATGTGAATATATTATGTTATGGATACTGAGTTCATAGAAAGTGTGGCCGTGATGAGATCAGTTAAGTTTATCCATTGTAATGCAAATCATGGTTTTAGGCAATTTGTAATTTTGTGTAATGTAAATGTAATTTCCATATAATGTAGTGTGAGCATAAATTGAAACTGAATTGTCAACATTGTCAGTTGATAGGTAACACAGTTGACGGGTAACACGGTTGACATTTCGGCCATTTTAGGGCCTTGTGCAAAATGCTGGCCTTGGACTAGTTAGTAGATGACCTTGATTAACTTATGTTTTTATATTCTTTCTCTACACATTTATAAATATAACATGTGACGCAAGTTCACCAGAACATGTTGATAACACAGTTGACGGTCAATGAATCTATTCTATGCGCAGACAATAATATAGATAATATATTGAAGAGGAGAAGTTATGACTTACCACACTGTCTTCACATTTCCCTCCAAAAAAGGAATTGCATCACAGTGATGTTGGACATGTGACTTTGGAACAAATCATTGCTGATTTATAGGGGGTTTTATAGGGAGTAACACAGTTGACACTGATTTCTCTGACATGCACAAAATGGGTGATTTAATGTAGATGCATAAGCAAAATATTTTTTTAAACACCTTTCTCACAAGTTAATGATTATTTTGGACAATATTTATAAGAAATATATACAGAAACATGCATTCTAGAGCTAATCTGAAGAGCAAAACCTCATATTTACCAAATCGGACAGCACAAAAACAGCAACTTCCAGTATAGAATATGCTATTTTTGCAAGATAAAAGATGGGTATCTGTTGGATTTTTGTATTAAATGAATTAGAAATGTCCCTTGATATAAAAGTGATCATTGATTGAAGTGAAATGTTCATGATTTAAAAAAAAAATGATAATAGAGTCCATGGACCTGACATGTACCCCTAATTATAGAATGACTCTTTTGCGGCTTCATTTCACGCCCCCATAGTTGCCCATAAATACTCCGTGAAACGCCCACAAGTTAATATTCATCGATTGCGAAATCATGGCAAACACAGAGAGGAAAACCAAGAAACGTAACTTCACTCAATGTGAAGTAGAAATTATCGTTGGCGAGGTGGAAAAGAGGAGTAACATGTTGTTTGGAGGGCACAGTGTGGGCATTACTAATGCCAAAAAGGCACTTGAGTGGCAAAAGGTTGCAGACGCCGTTAATGCTGCAGCCTCACAACCTCGACCGGGGCCGAAATAAAAAAGAAATGGTCGGACATCAAAGTCGATGCAAAAAAGCGTCTAGCGCTCCATCGCCAGAGTGTGATGTTACAGAGTTACGCATTGTGATGGCATCATGGCATTTTATTACCATCCATTTGATTGCATCTGACAAGCTACAGATGTGTTATGAGGATGAATTGCATAACATGCCAATATTATTGCAGAACATATTTCAATATGCATATTTCATATTTTCTTTTTGCAAATATGTGTTAATTTGATTTTGTTTGTTTTACACTGCAGATCGATCAAACGGGTGTTCGTGTAGGCAGTTATTGTAAGACTTGCTTTGTGAAGTCTTCATGATATTTATGAGAGGCAGTATTGCCATTTCTTTTACACAACGGTTACAGTTTCACACACTTTCACACATTTTCACGTGTTTCTTCCCTCTGCCGACGGTGACGCCATTTCTCATTTCACCCGTTTTTGTGCGTACGCCTGGGGCAGAGTTTGCGTGAAGGACCGCACATTTTCCTGTCAAGTTTGCTTTTTATAAATACCAATTATTGCGTAGAGAGCGGCGTACGCCTTCTTTTGTGCTTACGCAACGTTTATAAATGAGGCCCCAGAACATACAGGTTTGCAACGAGATGAGGACGAGTAAATGATGACAAAATTCTCTCATTTGTCGCTTTAACTGTCCTTACGAGAATCAGGAGAGACAAAAAGGTTTTTATGTTCATCTGGATTAATATTAGCTGGTTATTCCAACACATGTCCTCTCTCTGTGTTTCTGTATGTCACTCTTTGTTTTCCCGTCCTCTTATAACCTTGTTTAAAAAGGTTAACTCAATCACAGAGCGGCTCTGAATGGAGATCATCATGTGGTGCTCATGAGGTTCAATGGGTGGATGTTTTTAGCTTCATCGGAGTTCAAAGGTTCAACCAGCACAAGAAACCTGCTCATAAAAACAAGCACAAAGACCTTTTATGTGAAATGCCCTGAACCATGAATGTTACTGTGATCTAGTTCTGGATGATTTGTTGAATGTCCACAATGTATTGCTGATGTAAAATCAAGCATGATGATTTTAATGCACTTTCAAGTTTCACGATTCTTCCTCATCTTGTGACTCGTGAGTTTTCATACAGTTTCAAAGAGTTTTAATAGCAAAACAGAGTTAAAGATGAATTTTCTTTACCTGGTAAAAAAAAAAGAAAAGTTGACTGTTGTATGCTCTGAAAGGGTTCTGCTGTGGCGTGATCTGACGTGAAGTAATGTAGTCGAGTAACAATGTCTGTAATGCAAAGGGCTGAAAATAGTTTTAGGGTCATGATGCTTGTCATCTCAGACGTTTGTGTTAATCTTTCTGACCTCGGACAAGCAGACAAGGTTATCCAATATGGTCTGAAATGAGCTTGGGGCAGACTTAACCTTCCTGAGGGCAACGTGTCAGTCAAAATATACTTACTGAACAACTTAAAAGAATATTTCAGCCAAAAAATTATCATTCTATCATCATTTAATCCCTCTCATGACATTTGCAAACCTGTATGACTTTTTGTCCATTGTGAAACACAAGAGAATAATTTTTCAAGAATGTTTGACCTGTTGTTTTCCCATGTAGTGTCAGACAATTCATTTTGCATCATTCATCACCATGCATCATTTTTTAAGTCATTTACCTGAGAAACGGACCCAAATGTTAGTCATTATTTATTGATAATCTTTCCCTTAAAGTTTTTTTAACAAAAAATTATTTCTGGTTGCATATTCAAATCTTGCATGTTACACGACAATTAAAAATAAAAGTAAATAAAATGTCAATTTGATATTTTGAACAGTAAATTAAAATAAAATTACATTTTTAGGAAATATATTTAAGAAATTATTTTAAATTGTAATATTTCATTATTTTTTGATCCAGTAAATGCAGCTGTGGTAACAATAAGAAACGGTTTAAGAACAGTATAGTGTATATAAACAATTAAAAAAAATTTTTTAGCATACACGAATTCACTTGATTTTGTTGTTTTTGTCCATAAATAAGTCATAATATCATGTGTAATTTCACTTTGTAAGTAAAGGTGTTTAGTTTTGCCATGTTTAGATATTTTTTACTGTATAACAAGAAAAAAATGCTGTGCACAGCTGCAAAAAAACAACAACTAAGTGACACTATAGCGGACATTTGTATAAACTTCTACAATCCGTTTTGTCTTTCAGATCAACGACTGTCACTTCATGCAACAGTTTGCAGAGAATCTTGCTGAGAAAGTTGGTTAAGGTTGGTAAAACTGTTGAGATGTTTATAGCTATCTGAATAACATCACATCCGGTACAATGTCACAAACATTTGAAGCATAAAGTACTTGTTCTGCAGATATCCAGGCATCTTTGGCCCATGACAAAAAACAACCACGTCAATGTAATGTAGCCTAGCGAAGGCTCGTGTTTACTCCGGATTACAGTCGATACGCGACCAGCTCTCAAAGATCAGCATTAGAGCAGCGAGGCAGTCGGTCGGCACTTGTGATGTGGATAATGAGTGTGTAGAACACCAAACACGAGTGTGAGGGCCAGATAAAGGATGAATTATAGATACAGCGCTCCAGGGCAAAACACTGCTGCAGGGGGAGAGATGGAGAATCTGGAAGAGCGTTCCTGGATAATGAATCCCACAGGCCGCGTGCAGGCTGTATGGAGATCAGGCGAGAGAGGCAGGACTAGAAAGGGAATGTGACTTGTGGTATGTTGGAGAATTCCAAGGTAATTGCGGTCAAGTTTCTGTGACTAAGAAGAGGTGTTTTCAGATCTTAGGTATTTCTTTTTCTGTCAAACTTTTTTGAAAATGCTTGTCAGTGTATTTCATTTTATTACACTGAATTCTGAGCAACCAATTAAAACTGAAAAAAAAAAAATGTAGTCCAAAATTAGACTTTAGAAATGCTATGTATTGGAAGACATTATTATTATGTATTGTGAATGAGTTTCTTTCTTCTGCTGAACACAAAAGAAGATATTTTGAAGAATGTTGGTAACCAGACAGTTGATATGGACACCATTGACCAGTATGGTAAAAAAAATACTATGGAAGTCAATGGGGTCCATCAACTGTTTGATTACTGACATTCTTCAAAATATCTTCTTTTGTGTTCAGCAGAAGAAAGAAACTCATACAGGGTTGAAACAACTTGAGGGTGAGTAAATTATGACAGAATTTTCATTTTGACGTGAACTAATCCTTTAAGTAGCACAACCAATTTCAACTGTCTTTAGATAGTAAGAGCTTTTTCTTGAGTACCGACTCGAGAATGATTTCTTAAAGGGATATTTCACCGCTGGAAAGATGAATGTGTATTTAAATTGGGTCATTTATGTAGTAGAAATGTGAAATTATTTTATAAGTTGGAGCCTTCTAGACTGAGAAAAGCCAGAAAATTTATTTTTGGCTCATGTGGATGAAAGACAACAACTCCCAGAATGCACTTGTTTCGCTGCCATACGAGGACACTCCCAAGCCACGCCTACCGGTTACAGAGGGCAGTATCGGAAGAAATTACACAACTAGGCTACTAGTCGACTCGAAAATGAAAAGACGGCGTTTTATGGTGATATCCCCCTATGGGCGGGTTGAACACATGCGGAACGAGCTCCTCAGATGAGCTAAAAGATGATTTTTGTGTCATCTGAGGTTTTTTTCCCAGTCACACGTTACAGAAATCTCTCGTCTCAGGGGGACATGAGGGAGGGAAGCACGGTCACTCCAAAACACTACCGGGTTTCTACTGATACAAAGCTTAATGCTAATCGGTGAAGTATCCCTTTAAGGATGACGTCATCATGATTTAGTTCACTGGAGTGAGGGATGATTTTATTTATTTTTTCAGTCAATAGTAATTTGCAACAGTACAAATGTTTTTTATGGACTTTTAAAAATAAAAATGTTATTTTGTTTTTGAACAACATTGCATTTGAAACGCTCTCTTCTGCCTGAAACAGACCGTTTGCTCGTTGGATGTCAGTAGCAGAAGTTGTCTCTGGTTCTTGGCTCTCGTTCGAGGCAGTTTGAAGTGCCCTGAATCTTGCCTGCAGACATCTATCAGGCAGAAACAAATACAATCTCAAATCAAAACAACAAGCGGCGCGCTTTGAACCAAAACACACAAGCGTCCCTGTGCAGGCGCAACAGAAGGCAGGGAATCCATGGTGCCACGGGCAGAGACCTGGACCGCTTCCAACACACACCATTGTTTTACTGGGAACTGTTTTGATCTAGAATGACTTGAAGACACTGCAGACTCATACAATTATCAACCAGATGACTATAAATCACACTGAGGAATATAATGGATAGATAGAATGATCGATAAATGGATGGAGATACAATAGATGGATAGTTAGATGCAACGAAATATATAACGATACATAGATAGATGATAGGTAGATGACAGATACCTAGAGCTAAAGCTAAAGGCTCAGTAAATGAGGCAGCGGCGGGATCCGGCAAACGATCAATGTAACTTTTAATAAAATAAACACCAAAATGAAAGTAAAGTGGCAGCCCAAAACCGTTCGTACGTCAGAACCTGCGCAGAATTCACTTTATAAATCCCAGTCAGCGGAAGATTGTGCGTACATGCGTCTCCTCCCCGAAACAACCATATATGGAGCTTACAACGCCTCGTTTTACTATGCAGATTCTCATCTGCATATCATTTGCATATGATTATTCATCCACGTGATAACGTTTAACGGTACAAGACACATTACATTAATACAAATCAAGTAGTTGCCTATATCCTTGCCTTGTTTTTGAATACATAAATCAAATAGTGTAAAATACATTTCAGAGATAGTTTTCTCAATATTTTCTACTGGCCGAATTGTATTTTTAATTGATTTATATTGTTAATGGAAACAGATAGGCCTTGGGCATTATTTGCACGAAACTATTTTCTCAGACAATCTGGTATTATCATGATAAGCAATTATCTCTGTGGTTAAAACATTAAAACACGTACAGCACGCCACAGGAAAAGTGTTCAGAAACATCGCATCCACAACAAATATTTCTATTGATTGAATTTGAATATAAAAAATGTTGTAACTTCTCAGTAATGATTTCATGTTTAAGTGTTTAACTCCATTAATTTGAATGGCATATTTAATCTAAATGTTTATATCAGAAGTAAAACATAGTTTAAATCATTCTTTTATTTATTTAAACTGTTTTTTGCGTCAGTTTCACTAAACGGCCCAGAGCGCTCGTTGGCGCGGACATTTAAGAAGGGATGGATGTTTGCTTCAAGTGACAGGCTTGGTGAGTGAAATTATATTTGTATTAACTTTCTGTATATGTTTAATTTTCTTTAGATTTTCTGTCTAAAAGTGACCAAAAAGACACTTAACTCCAGCTCACCATCGGCATCGCCAAACTGCTCCATCTCCAGAACGTTCGTACGCATGGCTCAGAGTTTGCGTGCAGGTGCGCACATTTTCTCGTCAAGTTTGTTTTTATAAATCACAACTTATGAGTCGGAAGTGGCGTACGCACATTTTCAGCCCCGTTTTGTGCGTACGCCACGTTTATAAATGAGACCCCTGGTCCTCTCTTACCTTGCACTGTCGTCACTCCTCCTTTTATCCGCCCGGATCTCCTCCGTGAGACTCGAGACCAGCGTGGCTCTCAGTGGACGCTCACTAGCACTCGCGCAACCGTCCTGCTCGCCACACAACGATACAATGATGGATAGATAGATAGATGATAAATAGATAGAAAGATGCATAGATACAACGATGGATACAATGAAAGATGGATAGATAGATGCAACAATAGATATGTAGATGGATTCTGCACATCCTGATTTCGTCGAGTTTGACGTGTTCTTGGGTCAACATATTTTGTTGATCCTGGAACAACATTCCTGTCTGAAAATGTAGTCCTAACTCTATCCCTACCCCTACACCTAACCCTACACATAAGTTCCCTAAAATCAGAGGGAAATGATCGGTGAATAACACTGATGTAGAAGCACTCATCCCTGATTGTAAGCCTAAACTTGACATAAACTGTAAACTTTTCCCTCAAATCTGATTGGTTGATTGGAATGTTGATCCAGGAACATGTTGAACTTGGTGAAATCAGGTTTGGTGATGGATACTACAGTAGATAGATGCACAATCGATGTGTTATACAAAGATAGATAAATACAATGATAGATATAAAGCAACAGATAGGCAGAACAATAAATAGATCCAACGCTATATCTAGATAGATAAATACAACAAAAGATATATAGATATGTAAATAGATGCATGCTCGGGTTTGCCTACACACACTCAGACACACACACAGTGTTATTGAGGTTTGTGTGAGATGAAATGCTGCAGTGTTTCCCGTTGCACACGTCCTGAGATGGTTCCGTCAGAGTGTGTGTGTGTGTAATGAGAGAATCTCATGGAGCTCTGCTCGGTGCAGATGTGTGTGAGCAGCAGTGATTTGAGCAGCTCAACTTGCACTTCAAAGGTGCGTCAGGGGATCCGGGTCTCAGCTCGTCTTCATACGCTCCAGAGCAGTGCGGCCATGTAAATTTCATGACCTGTCTTTCTCACACACAGTCTCTCCAATAGCATGACGGATATCAGCGGCCTGCCAGCTGTCAGCCGCTTCTGTCTGTTTCGATTTCTCTCGTTCTTTACTTTTCTCATTCCTTCTGTATTTTGTCTCTGAAGGGCTTCAGTCAGTCAGCCTGT
Source organism: Leuciscus leuciscus (assembly GCF_965113295.1). Classification (NCBI taxonomy): domain Eukaryota; kingdom Metazoa; phylum Chordata; class Actinopteri; order Cypriniformes; family Leuciscidae; genus Leuciscus; species Leuciscus leuciscus. Next base: position 2,766,555 of record NC_138744.1, on the reverse strand, counting down.
GAGCCGCCGAATTCCCTCCATCACATCGCACACTATTAGAGGTTTTAGGCACAAAGTGGTTGTGTTCTGGTTCCAGTTCTTGCACCGGTGTGGTTTGATTTATTTGCGGTTAATGGATGGTGAGATTCTCATCTTCATCCAACCTTTCACACTCATGCTTTCCATCTGTGAGGCATGAAATGAAGTTCGTCTTCTGTAAACGGACTGTAATCATTTAGAGCAGCAGGTCTATACACTTTAAGCCTTTTTTTATTAATTTTTTTGATTTATGCAATTTAATTAATAGTAAAATTCCGTCAAATTGAATTGAATAATCCTTACGTATTTTAATTGAATAATTGATTAAGGATTTTTCAATTCAATTTGATGGAATTTTACTATTAATTAAATTGTGTAAAAAAAAAAGGAAAAAAAAAAGCTTACATTTGAGTGTACAGTAATGTTGTAATGTACAGTAATGTTGCATTTGTTTACATTAGAACTTGTTTATATTAAACTAGCAAAGCATTTATTAATCTTAATTAAGGTTATTTCAACATTTACTGATGCAGTGTTATTTTAGTATCGAGATACTATTATAGTTTGCATTTTTATATATTTTTCGATATTTTAGTGTGTTTATTATATTTCAATTAACAAGAAGGTGTTTTTTTAAATGTTTTTAGTTTTATTTAACTGTAAAAACCTTGCTAATACATTATTAAAATCAAAAGTTGTATCTGGCGTTATTTATTGGACTAATAGTGAACTACTGTACTAATGTAAACAAAGTTTAAAAAACACTGTAACAAATTAATTTCTAATTATTAGTTCATTTTAGTTAATGCATTAACTAACGTTAACTGAAGTGACCAACACTAAAAACAAGACTTGAAGTTCAGGTAAAACAATAGTAACTAGTTTAATTTATTTGAACCAGGTTGATCACTAAACTAGAGAAAACGTCTCCTTGTTTTGCAGTTATCCTGGTATGGATGGCCGATTACATATGGCATCACAACGTTGTTTCCAGCAGGAAGAGCCGGAACGTGTGGAGTTTGGTCCAGTTCTCTGATCTCAGATCCAGACAAACACAAAGACTCCATTGATCGAAGCCAAAGTAAGAGTCTTAAGCCCGTAATTTTGAAAATCTGTCAATATATCTGAACGCAAGCAGCAGCTGGCCTTGAGCAAAACTGCGAGCATCTGCTGGCTTCCCCTCGTGAGATCCGGCATCAAACTTTCCGGATCGCCCCTTTGAACTCAGATCCAGAGAGGTGTGCGCACGTCCTCTGTGCCGAATCAAAATCAGATCTGTTTTTGACAGCGTTCTGGAATATTCACTTGAGAAATCAGCGTGCTGTTCCAGTTGAGATGATCACGTGACACAAGCGTCCTCCATCCCACTGAGATATTCTGTTCCATCCAGTGTGTGTTTGTGCACATGTGTGAGTCTTATATTCTCTTCAGCTTGACATGGAGCCTTTAGCCTTTGTTTTCACAGAGCTATTATTTCACAGAAAACCAAACATATGCTAGAAATGCAGAAAATGAGTGACACTAAAGGGATAATTCACCCAAAAATCATTTACTTACCCTCATATTGTTCCAAACATGTATGAATTTCTTCATGTGTTGGTAATCAATGGAAGTCAATGGCTACCGTCAACTTTCTGATTACCAAAATTCTTCAAAATATCTTCTTTTGTGTTCAACACATGAAGAAATTCATACATGTTTGCAACAACATGAGAGTAAAGGATAAGTAGAGGATGACAAATTTTTTATTTTTGGGTGAACTATCCCTTTAAGAGATCATTTTTTTTATGCATCAGAATGAATGCATGAGCCAGTTTGGTAAGATTTTAAGAATAATCCATCATTAAGCTGTGTCTAGAACCCACTTTTATATCTTTCTATCAAAGTAAAATCACTATAACATGTTCTCAAGTGCTTTTAAAAAAAAAAATTGCTTTTATAAATTTGTTGTTATTAATATGCACAAACACAATACTGGTCAAAAGTTTGGAATCATTACGATTTTTTATGTTTTTGAAAGAAGTCTCTTAGGCTCACGATGGCTGCATTAATTTTCAGCATCATTACTCCAGTCTTCAGTGTCACATGATCCTTCACAAATCATTCTAATATGATGATTTCCTGCTCATGAAAAAATTCTTATTATTATCAATGTTGAAAAACGTTTTTGCTACGTTGCCACCTTAAATATGCTGCCTGTTTTTGGACACATCTGTAGTAGCGCACATCTGATGCAGTCTTAGGCAATTCACTACGCTTTGGAACAGAGCACCTATTTAGAGGGCCTTTACTGTCTTTTATCTCGAGGCCCTTAAAAATCCCTGATTATGTAATCTCTGGCCATGTTTACTGAAAACAGCGGCTGCAGTCTCTGAGTCCTCCCCCACCGGTCGTTTGTTTTATTAAAACAGAAGGACTTGCATCACTCACATCAGTCAGATGATCATTCTTATAATGCCATTTAAATCCTGTTTTAGTTACCGGCCAACTGGCGATCATGCTTTATTTACTCACCAAAGGCATAGTTTTTACTCACTTTGGCATTGGCGAGTATTAACGTTGGACTCTGTGAATATTAAGGATTGCTGAGGTTTGACTGTGAGCCCGAAATGATGATAATGATTCCAAATGTTTGCTATTATTGTACTTAAGAGACCCGCTGAAATGTCTGCATAGGTTCACGCTTGATTTTTTGGGATGGGGAATAACAGTCAGTCGCATGTCTGAAACGGGACACCCGCAAAACCCAAATCAAACTTTCAAACTTCTTCCAAACGCGCTTGGCATGTGAATTGACACTTTATGACGAACACATGGCAGGCGTTGAGGAATATTATGATCTGTCTCATAACAGCACAGACGCCTGTAGTTCCTGTAGATCCCCTGGTTCGGCCTTTCCAGTTTGTTTTGGACTGAATCTTTAGTTTTGCGTGAAGAAAGAAACATTGATGGTCAGATAGACAGCGGTTTTGTTTACATGCTGTTTTCAATCATATGCATTTCAGCATTGGGCTTTGGAGTCCGTCTTTACTTTGTTGTGATTTGACACAATTTTATAAACAACATGAGATATGCAGAAGGAAACCTTATCCTGTAGAATTCCTGTAGCTCTAACAGTAGAATACGGTGCTTGCAACACCAAGGTCATGGGTTCGATTCCCAGAGAATGCCTGAACTGATCAAATGTATACCATGAATGCAATGTAAGTCGCGACTCGCTTTGGATAAAAGCATCTGCCAAATGCATACAGTAAATGTAAATGTTATCCACTACAATAATTAGGAATAATTACAAAAATATCCAGATGCATTACAATAATGTGAATTTAGGGGTCAATGTGTATAATTGCCATGAAAGTAATGTCAAACTGCGAAACTAATTTACTTTTTCTTTTTTCTTTTGATATAGTGGTACAATTGCCTAGAACTGTACATACATCGTTCAAAAAGTCTAAGAGACTATTATTGAAGAACAAAGCAGTGGCAACCACACTGGACCTGACAGAAGATCCACAACTTGTAAGCATTGTTAATCATTAACTTTTAAAGAGGTTTACATATAGAAGTCTAAAAAGGGATTTAATTGTGTCTATGTTGGAAGCTTAGTTTGTGCTGTATTTATTGGCTTTAAAATTCTGTTAATACATTTCAGTGTTTGATTTTAAGAATAATTTTTGTATTACTTTTTATTGCATTCAGATGCACTATGTGAGATTTTGGTTCGCCATTCAATTTCAGATGCATAAAGAACTACTAGTTTCTCTGAAACACTTTCCTTGAAGCAAATTATCTCTCCCACAGTGTGCTGGGAAAATAACATACAGTCTGCAGAATGCACCAAAACATGCCTCTCTCTGCTTCAGGTGTCACGTCCCGAGACACAGAATATAGATCCGTCCATCGTGCGTTTCAACAAAAGATCTTCTGTATCTCTTATTCCCCGTTGTTGTGTGTGAAATTTGATCCGAGATTGGCTGATATCCACAGACAGCTGAACTCTTACAGGGATTCTAGTTCTCCTCGCTGATCAAAGTCATAAAGTCCAATAAGATACTCAAGCTAAAGCTATGATTTCATCCAGAGTCCCACCGCAATCGGACTCTGTGTCTCTGTGTTTTAATTGTGAACATATGCAAAACCTGAAAGCCAAAAATGGAACAATAATAGTATCAAAATGCTGTTGTTTGTGCCCTTTTGGAGGAATGTAAACTAAAAAAATCTGTGAAAATGTACTAAAACAGCAGAACATAGAAGAAAAGGTTCTGTCAGGCTCATATATAGAACATTTTCTTCTTTGTTCTGCTGTTTTAGTACATTTTCACAGATCTTTTTTTGCTTAATATATATAGGACCTTTTAGGGGTTCCCATTATGGGATCATTTTAAAGATTTAATTTGATTTAATTAATTACTTATTTTAATTATATTTTATTAATCAGACTGCTCATAAGCATAGGCTACTTTATCACTAGAAAAAAGTTAAGCAACCTGTTAAACATGAAAGTATTATGCAATCATGTCAGACATTTCTCCTTATAATAACCTTTTTGCCATAAAGTGTTCTTGATACTTGGATGATATATAGATAGATAGATAGATAGATAGATAGATAGATAGATAGATAGATAGATAGATAGATAGATAGATAGATAGATAGATAGATAGATAGATAGATAGATAGATAGATAGATAGATAGATAGATAGATAGATTGTATGTGTGTGCGTTTGATTGGAAGAGAGAGCAGGAGAAAGAGAGTATGTGCTTTCTGTACATAATAAAACGTAATTTTGTGGCAAAAAAACACAAATTTGTTAGCTTGTTACTATATTTATTTGCTTGGGTCAGTGTCATTGTGGGTTTTGGTTCTTTTGCTGTTGTCGGCTGTAATGACCTTTGAAATAACTGAAATCGTTTGGCGAAGTGATATGGAACTGTAATGCGGTCGAGATCTGCCTGGATCTACTTCCCTGAAAATAATTGCACACCTTAGAACAACGTTCGTCAACCAATCAGATTCAAGCATTCAACAGCCCCGTAGTATAACTTCTTTGAAATGTTAATTGTAAAAATGTTACTCAAAAGTTACATTCCCATAATGTCTGCAAAATGATCAAATAGAATGTTCCCTTAATGTTTGCATAACAAATAAAAAATGTTAAACATAAATGTAACTACACTAAAAAATGTGGCTGCGATTTAGTTATAACAACTTAAAATTTGTTGAGATAACTTAAATATCCAACTTAACTAAAGTTAACTAAACTTAATATTTTAAGTCAAGCATGAACACATACTTTTTAAAGTTCAAACAATGTTGGATTTTAAGTTGTGATAAATAATCGCAGCAATTTTTTTTACACTGTAATTGGTAACATTATCAAAACGTTTTTCGCACATATTTGTGTTAGCTGGGTAATTGTTTCAGCCTGTGTTTGGAGGATGATCACGATGTTCAGAAGATCTCTGACTGTAGGGCACAACTTCTGTCTTCAGGCCTTTTTGTGCTTGATATTTCTCCTCATGTTGTGCTTTATCAGTAGACGAGTATCTAGGTCAGCCGATGTTTTCAGTGCCGTTGGTCACAACTATCTAAAATCCAGCTGTTGTCCAATTTTAGATTTATTTCTTCTCGGTTTGTAAAGTTTTAACCTCTAAGCAAGTCATTTTATGGGTGATTCGGTTGGTTGTGTTGTTGCCCTGGGTGAAGGAGTTATAATAAATCTCTTTTGGTCTGAAGGCAGAAAATGTGAGGGCTTCAGCCCAGAAAGACATGATTGGTTATACTTGAAGTTTAATCTCGGCTTGGAAGAGACCGCCCCACTGTTTTGGGTAAACATCCCCAGAATTCAGATCTCCGCAGGGGGGGGAATATGGGTTCACAACAGAGGTAAGACAAATTCTGAGAGGCATTTGGAGAAAACTAATGAGACGAGAGTCTGGGATCCTGCAGAGAGCCCAATATAATCAAAGAGGTGAAGCGAGTTCTACGCATTGTGTTGAAGGGTTGTAATGAGCAGACATGCTTTTGTTTACAGGCGCCAAAAACAAACCCAAAGACTTTCCTGATTTATGGCACGGCACATACAGTAGCTGTTTTGTTTTCCAGATGAATTCTGTTTACTAAATTTCATCGGAGAGAACAAAGGCGATGATTAAAACCTCACTTCCCGTGACACTCATTATGTGCCAAATCTCTTAGTATGCTTTCAAATGTTAATACAGTAAGATGTGCTACGTAAGCACTGCTAAAGTATTGCAGAATTTGACCGGTCAATCATATCCTGCCTAGTTTTACAACATTCTGTTAAACAGGTTTCAATATCCAGTTTATCCATGCACCTACAAAAAATGTGTTTTTGTTTTTTTGTGAAGTCAAGAAACAAGAAAATGGCCCAGGAATGTAGTCTGAGTTATGCTTAACCAGCACTAACTGGCATAAACCAGCTGGCCTTTGCAGCAGAGTAAAATTATTTGTCAGATGTGCAAAGGGGTTTAAAAAATAGTGCAGACAAACCTCTTAAATTCAGCATTTGTATTTCTAAATGCATGCTATTGATCTAATTGTGAAAAATTCATCTGTACATATTTTTGCAAAAACTATTTTTTTAATTCAAACAATTTAAATAATAATATTGTAAGAATTGAGAAATTAGGAGATGCCGGACAGTCTGGTTGAAGAGCGACCAGACCCTGAGAGGACAAAGGACCTCTCTGGAATTTAACATTTGAACTCCTCCTTGTGCACTATTGAGACGAAAGTCTCACCTCAGAGTCATCCTAATCTACATCTCTTTCCCTCATCCCCCTCTCCTTCTCCCCCATGCGAAGATCACCAAGGACTCGCCCAAGAATATATGGTTTAATGTGAATGATTAACATAGAGTATTATACATATTTAGTATCATTTGAAATGTCTCAGTGCGACTGGTACAAATGTCTCATTCCCAAATAAGTAAAACAAAAGGAAATAAGGTTACCTTTTTACCCCCCCCCCCCCCCCCCACATAATAAATTGTTACATTTGATTATTCTAACCGACTTTGGCATTATTTTCATTAAAGAGTTAAAAGGAATTGTCAAACATTCGCTCACATTTAATAATGCACAGATATCATTAAAAACCTTTTCATTTATGGAGTCAGATGAAATAATGAGAAAATACATATTCAAATGTATTGCATTTAATCCAAAAATACTTTGCCTCGAGAAAAGGACAGTAACACGTAAAGACCTTCCGATATGGAGGAGAATATCTGTTGCAACTTCTGTTTCATTAGCTGTGTCTCCATTGCCCTTCAAATTGCGCAAATTGAAATTGTGAATTGAAAATACGGCCATTGAAAACACGTCAGTTTTGCAAAAACTCCCATATATCGCAAAAAAGCTTTTAGCTTCACATGAGGTGGTTTTTCAGGCAATTCGAAAAAGGAATATTTCGCAAAACTACAATAGAAAACGTTTTTTCGCATTTACAGGTCACCTGACGTACATAAGTCAATCCTTCTTTAAAGATGGCGCGGTGTGTTTGGACAGAAGACGAGACAGAGGTTTTTATTAAACATTTATTAGACATTTAGAAAATATCGCAAAAGTTTTGTGCAAATCTGTAATGGAAACCAGTGACTATTGTTAGTATAGGTTATTTACAGCTGTATATGTACTTATATTTAAATTCATTTAGATTTATATAACATTTCTTTGTATGTGTCCTCAAGCTGTGTTTTTGAGTGTCTCACTTGTGTCTCTTTATCTTCTCTTCAGGGTGTCCTTGTTGATTTCATCTCCATTGTGTGTTGAACCTCCATTAGGATGTTGTGGGACGTTCCATGTATCTTCTCCGTGGCCTGACTGGGTGTTGACGAAACGGTCTGTTGTAAATAAATGATGAGCAGATCTGTTTACAGACACGTACAAAAGCTTGGAGACGTTCCCAGGGTGTAGGATACCCTGCCCGCAGGCCTTCCCCATTCACTCAGAGGCTTTTCTGTGAACAGGTGAGAATCAGATTTAGACTTCCAAACAAGACCAGCAAACAATACTGAACTCTCAGGAGATGTGGAGCTCCTCATCTGTACGACTGCTGATGTTATAGCGTATAAACACTCGCTAGTTCATTTCATTTGTCTTCTAGAAATGGCCAACTGTGGACATACATAATCATAGGAAGACTCTGACAGTTTAGTAAAAAAAAATTCTGATCTTTAATGAGCAAATGTAATTTCCAGCACAACTCAAATCATAATTTATTCGTGGTTGGACATTGCATTTTAAATTTAATGTATTAATGTATTGGATTAGTAGGATTAAAATAATAATATCTTTGCACCTTTTGCATAATATGACCAAATTACAACTTTTATTTAAAAAAGAAAAATATTTTCTTATTTTGTGTTTTTATCTTGCTTTCCAGTACAAAGATCTAAACATTCCTAAAACATTTACAAGAGTAAAATGAAAAAAAAAGAAGACAAGTTTTGCAAACAAATGCCAAGTTTCTCGGGGAATGCAAAAGTATCAAAATAAAATTTTTCCTCCCATCTCATTTTTTAATATCACCATGTCTCTTTAGGGACTCCGTAGTATCTTGAGCATTTCTGGGAATCTGGGATTGTTTTGTTCAATATCGCAGTGGAAACCCATTTCAGAGATTTTAGATTTGACGGCCTGCCAGGAACACACACACACACACACACACACACACACACACACACACACACACACACACACACACACACACACACACACACACACACACACACACACACACACACACACACACACACACACACACACACACACACACACACACACACACACACAATGTTAGTTCTCAGGAAAGACATGAAAACCTTTTCTTAATAGAGATAACCTGTTGGTTTGAGTCCTGAGAACACGTCTGAGTGAACTGCTGCACGCCCATCTTGATAATGACGTTATCTCTGTGCCGATTACCACTTTGTTCCTCACTACTGTTTCCTTCCATCCGTTGCGGGAGAAGTAGATGAACTTCCAGGCTTTTCCGGTCAGCATTCCTCCCCAGTATCCCCTTTGTTCCAGCAGATCTTATTCATCTCTAATTTTTATAATTTCTGGAACGTTTTGGATCTGGATCCTATCCATGCTGAGAATGAGCCTTAATATGAACCTTATTTCAGGGCAGTTTGCTGAAAGGCATCTTTGTTTGCTGAAAAAAATGCAGAGTGTCATATTTCGTAAGTTAAATTTAGTCATTTTCCATCTAGGTGCCCATATTTACTTCACTTGTTCTTTGTTTTGCTCACTTTGCAATGCAACCTTTAAATTGAAGGTGAGGTTTCATGAAAACACACTTTCTTTGGCCACATTTACATCTGTGTGTAACAGTAAAGCACATATGAGATTATTTAGGCATGTTCAAATCTGATGCATATCTGATATCTGGTCATCTGACTTAAATCTAAACATTTAAATCATTTTTCGTCATCGTTAAATGGCTCAGGCTCAGGTAATGTTAGTTAATGCATATTTATACATGCGTGTGAATGTCATGTGACAGCGATTCAGAGGCACTCACATCTCATTCATTCAATCGTTGGTGATGATCAGAGTTCAACTTATAATTTTATTATTGTATCAATTTATTATTTTATTATTTATTATTATCTGGACAAGGCCCGAAAGTGACAATTTATATTGCTTAAATATGTTTTTATTATAATGAATGTTTTTTTTTTATATATACATATACATGCATACATATATATATATACACTACCGTTCAAAAGTTTGGGGTCAGTAAGATTTTTGATGTTTTTAAAAGAAGTATCTTCTGCTCACCAAGGCTGCATTTATTTGATTAAAAATACAAACAAAAACAGTAATATTGTGAAATATTATTCCAATTTGAATCAGCTGTTTTCTATGTGAATATACAGTAAACTGTAATTTATTCCTGTGATCAAAGCTGAATTTTCAGCATCATTACTCCAGTCTTCAGTGTCACATGATCCTTCAGAAATCATTCGAATATGATGATTTGATGCTCAAGAAACATTTATGATTATTATCAATGTTGAAAACAGTTATTTACATTTTTATTTCATGATGCTATGATGAATAGAAAGTTCAAAAGAACAGCATTAATCTGAAATCTAAAGCTTTTGTAACATTAAACACTACCGTTCAAAAGTTTGGGGTCAGTAAGAATTTTAATTTTATTTTTGGGGAAAATAAATAAAATAAATCAATACTTTTATTCATCAAGGATGAGTTAAACTGATCAAAGGTTACAGTAAAGACATTTATAATGTTAGAAAATATTCTATTTTAAATAAATGCTGTTCTTTTGAACTTTCTATTCATCAAAGAATTTTGAAGATTTTTTGTTTTGTACTGTATTGGAACTGTTTTCAACATTGATAATAATAATGAATGTTTCTTGAGCATCAAATCATCATATTAGAATGATTTCTGAAGGATCATGTGACACTGAAGACTGGAGTAATGATGCTGAAAATTCAGCTTTGATCACAGGAATACATTACAGTTTAAAATATATTAAAATAGAAAACAGTCATTTTAAATTGTCATAATATTTCACAATATTACTGGGGTTTTTTTAAATAGTTTTTTATCAAATAAATGCAGCCTTGGTGAGCAGAAGAACCTTCTTTTAAAAACATTAAAAAAATCTTACTGACCCCAAACTTTTGAACGGTAGTGTAAATACAGTATTCTAGATTTATTATTAGAACTATTTATTTTAATTATATTAAAATGCAATTTATATATAATTATAATATACATTTATATATTTCTTTATTAAAATATATCTTTGTCTGTGTTTTTTTCTATATTTATCTACAGTATATTTAGTCTATATTTGTGACAAACAGCAGATCATTGTGATAAATGCAGCATCATACATATATATATACTGTGTGTGTGTGTGTGTGTGTGTGTGTGTGTGTGTGTGTGTGTGTGTGTGTGTGTGTGTGTGTGTGTGTGTGTGTGTGTGTGTGTGTGTATATACTGTATATACTGTATGATGTGAGGAATATTCCACAAGCGTGTCGTCACACGGCCTCCTATATCAACTTCTGATGGTTGTCAAAAAACATTTATTCACATCTATTCTTTTACAATCTGTTTGTCTTACATATGAATTGCTCACATTGCATCAGCATGGGGCAGATTTTCATTCTTAAACCGTGTATTAGTTCAATTCCCAGTAAAGTTACCAATGTATGTGATGTCTTTACACCAAAGACAATCTTTACTCCAATTTGATGCTTGATGAATGTTAATTTTGTCTGTACAACGCTTGCTTTAAAGGGATAGTTCACTTTGAAATTAATTTTTGGTATGTTTTAGCTTACCTCAAGGGCATCCAAGATGTAGGTGTCTTTTTTTCCGCAGTAGTTTCAATTTTGATATTTTTAGGTCAAACCGTTCTTGTCTGTCAGTCATATAATGCAGGTCGATGGACATTATCTCAAAACACAAGCACAGAGTCCAAATTAAAACAATTCCCCATCGTAAGTACACATTGATGGCCTAAGACACGAAACGAGCGGTTTGTGTGAGAAAACGAACAGTATTTATATCGTTTTTACCTCTTATACACAGCCATGTCGAAGTGATCTGATCTGACGTGTACGCAGACTGGTGCATAGATATATACACACTAGATGTCGCCTTGTCTACGGCAGTTCATTGGAACGAATGTCTTTAAGGCGACATCTAGTGTATATATATCTATGCACCAGTCTGCGTACACATCAGATCACTTGGACATGGCTGTGTATAAGAGGTAAAAACTATATAAATACTGTTCGTTTTCTCACACAAACCGCTCGTTTCGTGTCTTAGGCCATCAATGTGTACTTACGATGGGGAATTGTTTAATTTGGACGACGGGGAATTGTTTTAATTTGGACGACGGGGAATTGTTTTAATTTGGACTCTGTGCTTGTGTTTTGAGATAATGACCATCGACCTGCATTATATGACTGACAGACAAGAACGGTTTGACCTAAAAATATAAAAATTGAAACTACTGCGGAAAAAAAGACACCTACATCTTGGATGCCCTTGAGGTAAGCTAAAACATACCAAACATTTATTTCAAAGTGAACTATCCCTTTAAAAGTTGACAAAATGATGAGTGATCCAATCATTTCCCAATCACTAAAAGACAAACGCTGGACTGAATCATGTGAGACCGACCAGCAAGTGAGAGCGCCATCCTCGTCGTCATTCATTTACATTTTCTCTCGGTACAGAGATCAAAGATATAGAACGGGGTCAAAGGTCAGGAGATGCCTGGAATCAGCGTTTACACGGAAAAATGTGCTCTGCCTCTTTCTCATCTAAAACTTCTTCCCACTGGCGCTCGCTCAACCTCTCAAATGCAGATCAGAGGAAACGAGTTTATGTCCTGCTTTGGCTGGAGAAATATGAAATGGTTTTTTCGCTTTTCTCAGAATCGTTATGGGGAAATATATTACAGCCACAGGCAGCGGATAAATACAGCCGCGGCCGGGCCGATAACAGTCAGTGGGAGAGATGAAAAAAAAGCTGTTCATTAAATTATAAGAATTACTGGAGAGAATAAAATGACTAGTGAAATCAGCGAAACATAGAGGACACAGTGAGCTGCATTTTAAGACATCGAATGCATAATTCTGAGATGCATAATTCAAATGCATATTTCTATTTGGCTGCTTGCCAGTGCCGAAGTCTGTTAAAACCTGTGCTTCTCTGAGGAGTTCTGTGTGTGTGACACATGGACAGCGATCATCTAGTGTGAGAATGTGTTAGAATAAACTTGTTGCTGGCTTGTTTTATTTATGCAAGCACCATCCTCTATCAGAATGGTGTTTCTTATGGTAGTTTCATTACAATACTTGAGTGATTCGTGCATCCCCGAAACCGTTTGAGTGTGTGTTGTGCTACACGAGCGCTGTGTTTGATCCCTGACCATGACTTGAAGCAATGAGCCGTATTACAGATGGCCTGAAGGTGTGTGTTCAGAATGTGCATGTTTATACGTATGTGTGCATGCATGATTGCGAGCGTAAGCTTTCCTGCATTTATAGCCTGTGCGTATTCCCGTCTCTCACCTCGCATGCGTGATTCCAACAGATGGAATTGGTTTCATACAGCTGGCACGTCCCCAGGCCAAAGCAATTATGAATTATAAACAAGCTTTGCAGAAAACCACACACACATTTCCTCTTCATTCACTCTTTCTTCTTCTCTATTTTTCTGTCGTTCGATCACACACATGCAGATGATGTGTAAATTTAAACGAGCTCAGATCATTTCTTCAAACCACCAGCTTTCTGACAGAAATCACAAACCCAGAGGAAAATGTTATTGCTCAGTTGTTGCTCTTTCATTGCTTAGGAGACCTAATGAATGCTTCCATTATGCTTCGTTAAAAGGATCAACTTCAGCTGAATTGATGTTTCATTCATTCATGCTTGTGAGAAAATACTGTATAGGAGCCAAAGGAAAATAAAAACAGTATGGAATTAAATACTGGCTACATCACAATGAGGCATTATGGGTCACACCTGAAAATGCATTGACTAATATTTGCCAAAGAGTTTGATTATTCAAAATTATTTTTGGTCAGAATTTTAAGACACTCTTAAATTATCGTTAACTAAAACTAAAAGCATAAAAAAAAAAAAAAATCGTCACTTGAAATGAAATAAATGTGGACAGAAATAAAAAATAAAATATAAAAAAAACTTTTTCGAAGGAAAATAAACAGATAAATAAGACAATATAAAAAAAAAACTTTAAGTAAAATTAAATTGAAAGTAAAATTAGGCTATAAAAATACAAATAATTTCAAAGTATTAACAAAAACTACAAAAGTATATCAATGATACAAAAATAACACATGGCTCAGAATTAAAATTAGGCTGCCCAATTTCGATTGGCTGTTGGCTGCCACTTTTATTGATGTCTCATTGTTTATTTTAAGACATGCAGCACATCAATTTCAACTTGATCAGTTCTGAAGTTTGATGTTTTTTTATTTATTTACTGTATAGCGCCCCCTAATGGTGGAGTTTGGCCGTTTTTGCAATGCATTCTCAGAATATCCTGGTGTCCAAGTTTCATTAGGTTTGAACTTTGTGTTGAGATGATTCAGGCCATTTTGTGGCTTATATATTTGTCAAAACTTTTGAATCAAAATCTGTTTTATAACTCTTTATCTCAGGAGAAACATCTGAAAGCTGGAATCTTCAGCAAACTCTATGAATCTTGCTGTCCAGAAACAATTGAAACATTGATTAGATCTCATTTGTGTTTTCATTCTCACCCTGACAGAGAGAGAGAGCGAGAGAGATCAGAGTGAGAAGAATTGATTGTTGGAGAAGTTCATGACCTCCTGACTGCGGCCCAGTGATTTACTGTGTGTCCTGGAGTTCACCGGCTGCGTTTGGCTCCAGTTCTACACGACTCCAGATCTTCATTCATCAGGGGAGCGCGGCCGGAGCACGGCATGACGTTCCCGACATCCTCATCTCTCCCTTTCCTCTTTGTTCCCCATCTGCTGTGGCGTGAGTGCCAAGAGCCTGACATTTACAGAAACGCCCTGCATTTTACACCAGCTCTGATAGAACACACAGCGTTTGAGGAGCGGAGCTGGCCGAATCCATCGACACCGCATGCGTTACACCGTCAACTAATTCCAGGATCAAATCTGGTTGCACATGCATAAAGAGCATAAAGATCTGATTTGGGCCACTTTCTAATGTGGTTTTAAACATGACGCATATCTGATCATCTGTGCAACATCTAAAAACTCAAATTAAATTCAAGATTTTTGTGACAATTAAGAGTGAGAGTGATTAATATTTTATGTATTGTTGTTTATTTTAAATATATTCAATACTTATAAATAATATTTAAATATAAGTATTAATAATAACAATTATTTATATTACTCCATAATAATAATGATACATATTTTTATGATCAAATTTATTGAAACGAAGTGAAGTAAAAACAATATAATAAGGCATTACAAAATACTACAATATATATATACAGTATATATATGAAATTAATAATAATCTTATTTTAAAAAACTTTAAATTATTTCCCACATCAGGGATTCCAGAACAATGTTCCCAAAAATCTGTATTATACTACTTGTACAGCACTTTAGATTCAATATCTGTCGTTTTTTTATTCTAAACTAAATTAATATAGGCTATATATTAGATTTCAAGTTAATATTTAAACAATTTAACAACAAATTCACATGTTCATGGTTCTCTTATCTTGGTTAATTTTTTATTTTTTTTGTAAGTTATAAATTAAATTGTTGTTCTAAAATTTTTTTTGTTTATTTATTTATTTTTTTACTGTGTGGATTAATATGACCCTTCAATAATAATAATAATAATAATAATACGTTTATTTTATATAGCGCCTTTCAGGAAACTCCAGGTCGCTTTACAATAAAGTACAAATAAACATGACATAGAAACATGACATGAAACAATAACATAATAGATAGTGGTACATAAACATAGAAACAGATCATAAAGTCAGGGGTCAGGGAAACAAGTAGCAAAAAGATATGTTTTAAGGTGGGTTTTGAAATCGTGTAAGGATGAAAGGTCGCGGATGTGTTGGGGAATAGAATTCCAGAGAGTCGGGGCAGCGATACAGAAAGCCCTCCCACCAAAAGATGATAGTTTGTATCTACAGATCGTCAACAGACCGGTATCGGAGGATCTAAGTGTGCGAACTGGGGAGTAGGTATGGATGAGATCAGAAATATATGGGGGGGGGGGCAAGACCATGGAGTGCTTTGCAGGGTTCCCACGGGTCCTTGAAATCTTTGAAAGTTCGTGAATCTGGAAAAAAGATTTCAAGGCCTTGGAAAGTTCTTGAAAATAAACATGCGGAGATACAGATCCTTGAAAGTGCTTGAATTTATTTTGTGCAAGAAGTTTTCTGGGAAAAAAATCCATATTATTCCCTCCGGTCCGCTAATGTGTTATTTCGCCAACACTTCGTGGCCTATGCACTCTAGCTTGCTTGATTTATGTTGTACGTTGCCGTGATGTTCACGCGCACACAAAACAACTACGATGGAACCTCAGCGTTTCACAGACACAGCGCTGAAACATTGCAAAAATAGTCTGGTTACATGAGCCTAAGCTCTTTTTTAAAAAAAGCCATGCAAAAGTTAATATCAGATCATTTGAAAATACAGTTTAGGAGGATATACCGAATATTCTTCAGTTTTATGTAAAACAGAAATACCACAAATAGAACATCAGATCTCTGTCATATGGCCAAATATAAAGTTTGACACATGAAAACTGTAACAATGTATCTTACAAGGTAACACGATGTAACCTTGCTCTCACTTGAAATGTGTCCCCACATTAAGTCCTTGAATTTGAGGGTATTGGACCTGGAAAGTCCTTGAAAGGTCCTTGAATTTGAAGTTAACCGAGGTGTGGGAACCCTGGCTTTGAATGTGATAAGGTGTATCTTGTATTGAATACGAAAGTCTGCGTAAAATCGGAGTAATGTGAGAAGATTTGTTTGTGTATGTGAGGACCCTATAGCTGCGGAGTTCTGAATATATTGGATCTTATTTATAGATGAATTGGGTAAGCCATAGAAGAGAGAATTGCAGTAGTCAAGCCGTATACTCACGTATACGTCAAACAATAGATACTGCTTTACACTGAACTCTGTTAGAGAGCTACATATAGCAATTTATCTGTTCATTATAATACCTTACTCACCTGTTGAGTAATACAAATGCCATCTCTACTTTTATAACATTCAAATCTCTCAGTTCTCTAAAAAGCCGAGCCAATGTTTTATTACAAGCTCTGTCGCGTTCTCTTTTTGCTATAGCTAAACTGCTGTTCTGGGTTTTTTTTTTAAACGGGTGATTCCCCAGAGGTTGGAGGTTTAGCTGCTCCATGTCGACCTTTCTCGCTCATTGTGACAACTAACATATGCCACTCCCACACCAGGCACTCGTCAACGCAGCCGGAGCAACTTTTCTCTATTTACGGATATGACGAGACGCGCACGGGTGAGTGACGTATCTGTACACAGTTTCCCACCAAAACCATCCTGACAGGTCTAAAATATAATGGGCCCTATTTTAACGATCTGAAACGCAAGTATCAAGCGCGAAACGCAAGTAACTTTGTGGGCGGGTCTTGGGCGCTGTTGCTATTATACCGGCGGGATAAATGCCTCTTGCGCCCGACGCAAATCTAAAATAGGTTGGTCTGAAGTAGCTTCATTACTCATAGGTGTGGTTTGGACGTAACGTGAAATAAACCAATCAGAGCGTCATCTCAGATTCCCTTTAAGAGCAGGCGCGCTTGTTCCATGGCGGATTGCTATTATAACGGCGGATTTGCCAGATACACGCCAGGAGCGGTTCACAGCCGAGGAGAACGACGTTCTCGCTAGAGCCGTAAAACACAGAGAAGTGACATTGGGGATGGAGAAACACACCTAAATTAGCTTCGGTTAAACAGGCGTATAATAATTTGGGTAAATGTGTAAGCTAGATTTATGCCTATTTTTTCACATCTTCATGGACACCACACTGATTTCCCTCGTGTGTTAATATTTTTCCTTGTAATAATGTATGGTTTTCTAAAAATGAGAACTGCTGCGTCTGTGTAGATGAGAGAATCAAAGTGTATGAGCGTTGTGCACACGCTACATTATGGCCAAGCATGCGCCCTTAAAATAGCATATGAATAACATGCACCACTGACTTTAGACTAGGTTTCTCCTGGTCAGTGGCGGAATTGTTTTCTAAACCTGCAAAATAGCACCAGGGAACGTTTGTGCCGGAACACGCCTCCTCTTTGCGCTGAACCGCTCCCGGGAGCGCAAGTTCATTCCCTAACTTACCGACGTGCGTCTGTGGAGGGAAAAGTCCGCTGTGCGTCGGGTGCAAAATAGGAATGATACATGTGTCGGTGTACAAAGTCAATTGCGCTGGGTGCAAGATAGGGCCCAAACACTGAGTGAATCAGGGTAAGACAAAAACGCCTTGGAAGAAGGATTGATGATATGTTGACTCATTATATACATTTTGTTAATTTTGAACAAAAAAAAAGTTGAATAGTGTACCTTTAATGAATGTAAACACAGCCCGTTATAGTTCCAGACTTAAAAAGTGGCACAGCAAATATTGTATTTTACAGAGTTGAAAGACAAGAAACATTCATACACCCTTGAACACAAGTCATCCATTTTCTGGTGGACTAAATATTCTCAAAGTTGAATGCAAGTATGTCTTTTTAATCTTCGCTTCTTGGAAGGGTTCGCCGCTGAAGTTTGGCACCGTTATTTGCTTGCGTGAGCTCAAAGAGAGTGGAAGACTAACGTGACATGTCAACATGTTCTTAATGTTTTCCATCAGTCAAGGCAAATGAGGAGATCGGTGGCTTTTGGGTGGACCGTACATTCAGCTCGATCCCGGGCCGGCTGTGTGAGATGGAGAGTGGGAGGGAACCGCGGGGTGACGATGATTAGCTTTGAGTGTTGAGTTTGGATGGAGCTTCCATTTTTCTCTTATTGCAATCCAAACGTGGACCTACAGCCATGTTCATGGTGTGAATAAATGCAGCGTCCGGACGGCCATCGGCCACCAGACACAGGCCCCTTTCACCTGCCCTGCGGGACGTGCCATCTTTCCGACAGACAGAAAATAAACAGCAGCCTTGCAGGCGTTGAGAGACGGACAAATGGCCCTCCAAACTGAAAAGCAATGAAATAAATGTTGGCGCCTGCAGCAGCTTGAGCTCATTTGGACCTGAGAGGGTTTTGATTCATGCCAGGCACTTTGGCAATACATTAATATCGTGCTAGTATGCTTCAGATTACTGTATGCACCAGCGTCCTTGAAAGCATATCTATATCAACCACGTACGTATTGCATTACATCGACATTGCATTGAAAGTATATATTTTATTAGTTCATAAATGTAAATGCATTACAATTACATGTCAGTGTTAAGTATTATTTTTATACTGTTAACTTTTTATTAATATTTTGATTTGGCTCTTATTTTATTTTTATGTTCAGTTTTAATTTGAAAATATTAATTGTGTTTTGTGATTTTGTAATTTCTATTCGTTTTTTTATTTTTATATTACTATTTAGGTTTAATTTATATTTTGTTTAATTTTTTATAAATTTGTTGTGCTTTTGTCATTTTGTCATCGTTTAATTTTAAATTTTTTAATTTCCAGTTACCAATTTTAGTGAGTCAAATTATTTCATTAATTTTCATTTCTTTTTACATTTGTTTTTAGATTTATTTCCATCAACAAAACTTTTAATAGTTTGTTAACGACAATAACCCTGGGTCTAATAAACCCCTAATAAACCTCAGTTCTCTAGAGTTTCCTTCAAATGTTGTTAAATTGCATGTGTTATTATTCTGGTTGGTAATTATAATGCCCACTTTAACTAGCCTGCTTATTTCTTGAAATCCTCTGCATATATTCAGACTGACGCGGTTGCATTCTGCAAGAATCAAAGGTGTTTGACATCAAACCTGGTGCAACATGCAGGCATTTTGAGTCTGGATGCGGATGTACATATCACATCACATAGCAGCATACAGGTTTGGAACGACGTGATGGTGAGTTATTGATTACATCATTTTCATATTTGAATGAAGTGAACTATTCCTTTAACAGCAAACATGATTCTCGGCCGTGAACACAACTCTCCTTTAAATGCAGCAGTCCTGCACATCAAGCGTGTGTGTGTGTGTGTGTGTGTGTGTGTGGGTGGGTGTGGTTCAGGTAAACCCAGGGACATGTTGTTGGTAAAGATGGTAATATCCATAATCCTTTTATAAATTTTTTGGTCTCCATGAGGAAAACAGCTTAAAAATCATATTAGTGATGTTTTTTGAAAATGTAAAAATGCTGAAAGTTTTCTGTGATGGGAAGGTTTAGGTGATAAATCATTTATGTCTATGGAATGTCCCCATAAAACATGAAATCCCAACGTGTGTGTGTGTGTGTGTGTGTGTGTGTTCACAAAGCACCAAGTTAAAACAGCACAGCATTTTTCCCTCCTGCATGCCTGAAAAAATGAGTAAGTGCCCTAATATCTGGCTTATTTGAAGTGCTGACAGAGGAACAAGCATTACAATCCGGCTTAATAAGCAATTTAGAGATTTGAGACGAGGCCATGATGAAATTGTAATGAAATCAGTCCAAATTTCTGACCGCATAATCTTCCTATTTATTCATTTTTCGGCAGTCAGCTCCACGGCGACGACAAACAAGCCTAATCCGCATGATTGACATCTCAGTCTAAATTGACTTGGAATTACAGAGAAAAATTCCGGGCAATTAATAAGCACATTTTTCGCCCTTTTGATGTTTGTGAGGAATGTACACCCTAAAAGACAAATATTTTAATACTTTGATAATGTGAAAATCTTCTCTGATGTTATCACCGTAATCTGGAACCTGTAATTCCAACATTCCACTCCAGATTGTCCGACAGCACCGTTTTACAGGTTTTTTTCTTTTTTCTTTTTTAAATATCGCTAGGACCCATTTCTCTATACTTAGGTTACTTTTGCAAAACTCTTCACACAGTTCTCCTTACCAGACTTAGCTTGGCAAAGCAGTAAATTTCACATAAAAAATTCACTTAAACTACCAAAACACACTCAAATCAAGCTATTCTTCCATATAGCACAGTCAACCAACAAACACACTCTGACCTCATTCAGTTTTGTATTAAAGGGTTAGTTCACCCAAAAATGTAACGCTTCAAAAAGGTCATAAAGAGATAGTAAAACTAATCCATATGAATTGAGCGGTTTAGTCAAAATTTTCTGAAGAGACTCGATCGCTTTATATGATGAACAGATTGAATTTAGGCTATTATTCACATATAAACATTCATCAACTCACACATCAGTTGTAAACAGAAGCTCAAGCATGTTCTCTTGATGAGGTTCATTCTCGTGTTACGCAGCACGTTTGAGCTTCAGCGAGAACCAATAAGGTTCATTCTCGTGTTACGCAGCACGTTTGAGCTTCAGCGAGAACCAATGAGGTTCATTCTCGTGTTACGCAGCACGTTTGAGCTTCAGCAAGAACCAATGAGGTTCATTCTCGTGTTACGCAGCACGTTTGAGCTTCAGCAAGAACCAATGAGGTTCATTCTCGTATTACGCAGCACGTTTGAGCTTCTGCGAGAACCAATGAGGTTTATTCTCGTGTTACGCAGCACGTTTGAGCTTCTGCGAGAACCAATGAGGTTCATTCTCGTGTTACGCAGCACGTTTGAGCTTCTGCGAGAACCAATGAGGTTCATTCTCGTGTTACGCAGCACGTTTGAGCTTCAGCAAGAACCAATGAGGTTCATTCTCGTGTTACGCAGCACGTTTGAGCTTCTGCGAGAACCAATGAGGTTCATTTTCGTGTTACGCAGCACGTTTGAGCTTCTGCGAGAACCAATGAGGTTCATTCTCGTGTTACGCAGCACGTTTGAGCTTCAGCGAGAACCAATGAGGTTCATTCTCGTGTTACGCAGCACGTTTGAGCTTCAGCGAGAACCAATGAGGTTCATTCTCGTGTTATGCAGCACGTTTGAGTTTCTGCGAGAACCAATGAGGTTAATTCTTGTGTTACGCAGCACGTTTGAGCTTCTTCAAGAACCAATGAGGTTCATTCTCGTGTTACGCAGCACGTTTGAACTTCAGCAAAAACCAATGAGGTTCATTCTTGTGTTACGCAGCACGTTTGAGCTTCTTCAAGAACCAATGAGGTTCATTCTCGTGTTACGCAGCACGTTTGAGCTTCAGCAAGAACCAATGAGGTTCATTCTTGTGTTACGCAGCACGTTTGAGCTTCAGCAAGAACCAATGAGGTTCATTCTCGTGTTACGCAGCACGTTTGAGCTTCTGCGAGAACCAATGAGGTTCATTTTCGTGTTACGCAGCACGTTTGAGCTTCTGCGAGAACCAATGAGGTTCATTCTCGTGTTACGCAGCACGTTTGAGCTTCAGCGAGAACCAATGAGGTTCATTCTCGTGTTACGCAGCACGTTTGAGCTTCAGCGAGAACCAATGAGGTTCATTCTCGTGTTACGCAGCACGTTTGAGCTTCAGCAAGAACCAATGAGGTTCATTTTCGTGTTACGCAGCACGTTTGCGCTTCTGCGAGAACCAATGAGGTTCATTCTCGTGTTACGCAGCACGTTTGAGCTTCAGCGAGAACCAATGAGGTTCATTCTCGTGTTACGCAGCACGTTTGCGCTTCTGCGAGAACCAATGAGGTTCATTTTCGTGTTACGCAGCACGTTTGAGCTTCTGCGAGAACCAATGAGGTTCATTCTCGTGTTACGCAGCACGTTTGAGCTTCTGCGAGAACCAATGAGGTTCATTTTCGTGTTACGCAGCACGTTTGAGCTTCTGCGAGAACCAATGAGGTTCATTCTCGTGTTACGCAGCACGTTTGAGCTTCAGCAAGAACCAATGAGGTTCATTCTCGTGTTACGCAGCACGTTTGAGCTTCTGCGAGAACCAATGAGGTTCATTTTAGTGTTACGCAGCACGTTTGAGCTTCAGCAAGAACCAATGAGGTTCATTCTCGTGTTACGCAGCACGTTCGAGCCTCAGCGAGAACCAATGAGGTTCATTCTCGTGTTACGCAGCACGTTTGAGCTTCAACGAGAACCAATGAGGTTCATTCTCGTGTTACGCAGCACGTTTGAGCTTCTGCGAGAACCAATGAGGTTAATTCTTGTGTTACGCAGCACGTTTGAGCTTCTTCAAGAACCAATGAGGTTCATTCTCGTGTTACGCAGCACGTTTGAACTTCAGCAAAAACCAATGAGGTTCATTCTTGTGTTACGCAGCACGTTTGAGCTTCTTCAAGAACCAATGAGGTTCATTCTCGTGTTACGCAGCACGTTTGAGCTTCAGCAAGAGCCAATGAGGTTCATTTTCGTGTTACGCAGCACGTTTGAGCTTCAGCAAGAACCAATGAGGTTCATTCTCGTGTTACGCAGCACGTTCTAGCTTCAGCGAGAACCAATGAGGTTCATTCTCGTGTTACGCAGCACGTTTGAGCTTCTTCAAGAACCAATGAGGTTCATTCTCGTGTTACGCAGCACGTTTGAGCTTCTGCGAGAACCAATGAGGTTCATTCTCGTGTTACGCAGCACGTTTGAGCTTCTTCAAGAACCAATGAGGTTCATTCTCGTGTTACGCAGCACGTTTGAGCTTCTTCAAGAACCAATGAGGTTCATTCTTGTGTTACGCAGCACGTTTGAACTTCAGCAAGAACCAGTGAGGTTCATTCTTGTGTTACGCAGCACGTTTGAGCTTCTTCAAGAACCAATGAGGTTCATTCTCGTGTTACGCAGCACGTTTGAGCTTCTGCGAGAACCAATGAGGTTAATTCTTGTGTTACGCAGCACGTTTGAGCTTCTTCAAGAACCAATGAGGCTCATTCTCGTGTTACGCAGCACGTTTGAACTTCAGCAAGAACCAATGAGGTTCGTTCTTGTGTTACGCAGCACGTTTGAGCTTCTTCAAGAACCAATGAGGTTCATTCTCGTGTTACGCAGCACGTTTGAGCTTCTGCGAGAACCAATGAGGTTAATTCTTGTGTTACGCAGCACGTTTGAGCTTCTTCAAGAACCAGTGAGGTTCATTCTCGTGTTACGCAGCATGTTTGAGCTTCTGCGAGAACCAATGAGGTTCATTCTCGTGTTACGCATCACGTTTGAGCTTCAGCAAGAACCAATGAGGTTCATTCTCGTATTACGCAGCACGTTTGAGCTTCTGCGAGAACCAATGAGGTTTATTCTCGTGTTACGCAGCACGTTTGAGCTTCTGCGAGAACCAATGAGGTTCATTCTCGTGTTACTTAGCACGTTTGAGCTTCTGCGAGAACCAATGAGGTTCATTCTCGTGTTACGCAGCACGTTTGAGCTTCAGCAAGAACCAATGAGGTTCATTCTCGTGTTACGCAGCACGTTTGAGCTTCTGCGAGAACCAATGAGGTTCATTTTCGTGTTACGCAGCACGTTTGAACTTCAGCAAGAACCAATGAGGTTCATTCTTGTGTTACGCAGCACGTTTGAGCTTCTGCGAGAACCAATAAGGTTAATTCTTGTGTTACGCAGCACGTTTGAGCTTCTTCAAGAACCAATGAGGTTCATTCTCGTGTTACGCAGCACGTTTGAACTTCAGCAAGAACCAATGAGGTTCATTCTTGTGTTACGCAGCACGTTTGAACTTCAGCAAGAACCAATGAGGTTCATTCTTGTGTTACGCAGCACGTTTGAGCTTCTTCAAGAACCAATGAGGTTCATTCTCGTGTTACGCAGCACGTTTGAGCTTCTGCGAGAACCAATGAGGTTAATTCTTGTGTTACGCAGCACGTTTGAGCTTCTTCAAGAACCAGTGAGGTTCATTCTCGTGTTACGCAGCACGTTTGAACTTCAGCAAGAACCAATGAGGTTCATTCTTGTGTTACGCAGCACGTTTGAGCTTCTTCAAGAACCAATGAGGTTCATTCTCGTGTTACGCAGCACGTTTGAGCTTCTGCGAGAACCAATGAGGTTAATTCTTGTGTTACGCAGCACGTTTGAGCTTCTTCAAGAACCAGTGAGGTTAATTCTCGTGTTACGCATTACGTTTGAACTTCAGCAAGAACCAATGAGGTTTGTTCTCGCGTGTCAAGCAGGTTCTGTTGAGCTTCTTTCTGTTCTGTTTATGTTTATGTAAATAAAAGCCTAAATGAAATCTGTTCATCATATTAAGCGATCGAGTCTCTTCAGATAATTTGGACTAAACCGCTCAATTCATATGGTTTAATTTTATGATCTCTTTATGAACTTTTTGAAATGGATTTGTGAACATGTCAATGGATTTGTGTTCCGAAGATGAACGACGTGAGGGTGAGAGGGAATTTTACATTTTTGGATGAACTAACCCTTCAAGTGTTTGAAAAAGACCTGTAGGTATAGTTTTGGCTGTGTTTGTGTCTAAATGAGACGAGAATTCATGAAATTTGAAAGAAGTAGTAATTGAATGCATTTCGTGCCAAAGCAATGATAAAAGCTGTTGTGCTCACTGTGTGAAGAGTTTTTTTTAAAAGTGACCCAAGTATTGAAAAAAAGTGGTCTTAGTGACTGTAGAAAACTGTAAAGCGAGTCTCCTGGAGGAATGCAGAGTGTCTGCAGGCTGATATTTTATTCTGAAAGGACTGGAGCTGTCAGTCATCTGCAGCTGGAGGCTGTTTGATGAAGAGAGTGATCGTGGCCGCGGGATAAACCAGTCGACACAAGGCAAACAGCACAACGATGAGCTCACCAAAGCTGAAGAGAGGCAGGAGATGTCCAGAAATGTGACTATTCATGGACATCTGCTGCTGCACTTCAGTGGCTCATGGCTGAGATCTGTCTGTCAGCATTCTCATTCATCCGCATGGCATTTGCTGGTTCATGCATCACTTAAAGTATACCATTTGAATGCTGCCATCTTTGCTCGTGCAGGGTGCTTAGTTTCGGACACCATGTGTTTGAGCCAAACACCTTTAAGTGACAAATTGTGCATGTGTCCAGTATATTTATTTGTTTGTTCGTTTGCCTGTATATTTATTTATAAGATTATTTTAAGATTTATTTATTTAGTATTTATTTATTTATTAATGTATTTATCTACTTTTTATTTATATATAAAAATAAATAATTCAATAATTGTTTTTAAATGTAGTTATTTAAAAACAGGCTCATTCATTTTTTTTAAGTATTACATTTTTGTAAAATCTTGTTTTGTATTTAGGGTTGAATAGAGCTTTACAAAATATCATCACTTCCTCAAATTTTTTTTAAAACAATCAAATATCGTGTGTGTATATAAATATATATTTGTGTGTGTGTGTTTATTTAAATGTAGTTGTTTAAAATCACTAATTTGTTCAAAAAATATTTTATTAAATATTTGTAAATATATATGTTAAATATATTTATTCATTTATATTTCAAATAAAAAATGTATACGTCAAATTAATCTTGTTGTTTTTTTCTTTAGGGGTTGTATAGGGTTGAGCTTTAGCAGATATCATCACCTCCATATAAAAATCATCAATAGATGTCCTCACTATAATACTGAATGTGTGTGTGTGTGTGTGTGTGTGTGTGTGTGTGTGTGTGTGTGTGTGTGTGTGTGTGTGTCTCGTGTGTGTCTCGTGTGTGTCTCGTGTGTGTCTCGTGTGTGTGTCTCGTGTGTGTGTGTGTGTGTGTGTCTCGTGTGTGTGTGTGTGTGTGTGTGACCTTGTCAAGAGTATGTGTCAACGCAGTGCCCTCCTGACCCGTCCATCGGAGACTGCAGCAGAAGACACACAGTGTGTTTCATTATATTTGCTTTTCATCAGGGGTCTCAAACCCAGAAGGCTAGATGCATGCTGAAGAATTAATGGGGTCATCTGAGATCATCAGTGTTTTAATTGAACTTTAATCCTGTTCCACCTCAATTCCCAAAACTCCCACATACCTGGCTTATTGAAGCGCCGATCCACGTCCCTCAGAGGAGCCGGTTTACATCTGACCTCTGGGTCTCATTCAGTTCTCAGACTGAGAAATGATTAAAGAGAACAAATTAATGCGGTTTTATCAAATGTGAAAATGAACCGTCAATCAGCTCACTTCAATAACTTGAGCTCTTTATTTCCATCCTGTTCATTTTCATGTCCTTAAGTTATAATTAATTCAGTTGAATTATGTTTCAATCAATTTCAAAACAAGTACAATTATTTTTAAAAGCCCTAAAGTGCTACAGATAGAGACAGAAATTATTGTTTTAGAAAAAAGGAACAGAAATTATCCAGTAGGTTTTTTTCTTCTTGTTAAATCTTTTTTTTGCGGATGAACATGTGAAGCGAATTAAACTCTGTTCGTTCACTGTAATGCGCATCATGTAGAGCCTGTACAGTGAAGTGAAGCTCTGCCTCCATCTGTTGCTGTAGGGATTTCCCATGAGCACTTGAGCTAAACTCACTGAGGCGATGCTGACCCCTGCTGGCGACTGAACTCAGAGATCCTGTGGACTTCATCAATGACTCTGTTCTTAGTGTCCCAGCCTTAAAGGAACAGTTCACACTTAAATCTGTTTTAGATCAACCTGGGCATTCTGAAATAAAACTCCTTTTGTGTTCCATTATGGAACCAACTTCCATAACACTTATTATAAAAAAAAGAATAAAAAAAAAAAAGACAATGTTCTCCATAGAGATGACCAGCCACAATCAAAGTCTAAACACATGTCATTATTATACGCCATTATTGGCTTTACAAAGTCTTGGCTGAAAGCTTGAAGTTATAAACAGCATTTTTGAAGGGTGTACACAAGACAGACAGACAGACAGGTAGACAGACAGACAGACAGATAGATAGATAGATAGATAGATAGATAGATAGATAGATAGATAGATAGATAGATAGATAGATAGATAGATAGATAGATAGATAGATAGATAGATAGATAGATAGATAGATAGATAGATAGATAGACAGACAGACAGACAGACAGATAGATAGATAGATAGATAGATAGATAGATAGATAGATAGATAGATAGATATTGTAGATAGATCACATTTTAATATTTGATGTAAGGGGAAGACAGGGATCCATGAGAGTTTTAATAGGAATTCCACACACATGTATTACAGTTGAGATTGGTTCTTGGGAGCAGCAGCTGTCTGTTGTTCCCCATGGTGAGTTGATTGATTAGCTGAGTTTGTCTCCACCGGGGTTCCGTATCTTCATCTGCTCCAACGGAACCGTCTCTTCCCGCATCCCTGTTTCTCTCGATTACAGCTGCTGGTGTCCCGGGAATGTCCAGCATCACTCGCAGCGGCTGCTTTTATCTGATCCGCCCGCTGCTGCTCGTATCCTACAGGCAGATCTCATCATTTGATGGGCTGTTCAATCTGTCTGTGTTGAAGCACAGCTGAGGGCCTGCGGTGATCCAGACCGCTCAGGGGAACCTGTCTAGAACATAACTGTATTTGTGTTCTGCTACGTCTCAAAGAAACACTGAAATCCTCAGTAGGGACGTGAGAGGATTATTGTGTGCACATAAAAATGCTCTTAAAGGCACAGAAAGCGATTTAAGATTTCTGAGAACCATTGTTGAACACTGCTGATATTTGAAATCAATCCAAATAAACCCCCCCACACCCCTCCCTTCACTGTTCTGACCCCCCCCCCCCCCCCCCCCCCCCCCCCACAAGGAAGAATAAAACATAATCATACAGTACACAAGTGTGTATATACAAGCAAGAGTTTGTTGTTAGTCGCCACTCCTTTTTCAGGCCTTCCCACTTAGGTCTCTCCGGCACTGCAAAGATTTTCTATTAACTCTGGTCCTGAAACTCTTGTCTGATCATAACCCTTCTTTTTCCAGTGATATTCTTCTGACCTTTTCTCTTTTGTAATGTCTCTCAGCCATCTCTCTTTCTACACTCTTTCTTCAAATCTCCCTCTTGCTCACTCACTCTCTCTCGTCCCCCATCATGAGTGGACATGCCCCCTACTGCTGATTGGCTCACGTTCTCTCCTCCCCATCATGAGTAGACACGCCCCCTACTGCTGATTGGCTTACTCTCTCTCCTCGACACCCCCTGCTGCTGATTGTCTCACTCTCTCCTCCCCCATCATGAGTGGACACGCCCCCTACTGTTGATTGGCTTACTCTCTCCTTCCTCATCATGAGCAGATACACCCCCTACTGCTGATTGTCTCACTCTCTCCTCCCCCATCATGAGTGGACACGCCCCCTACTGCTGATTGTCTCACTCTCTCCTCCCCCATCAGGAGTGGACACGCCCCCTACTGCTGATTGTCTCACTCTCTCCTCCCCCATCATGAGTGGACACGCCCCCTACTTCTGATTGGCTCACTCTCTCTCCTCCCCCATCATGAGTGAACACACCACTTACTGCTGATTGGCTCACTTTTTCTCCTCTCCATCATGAGTGGACACGCCCCCTAGTTCTGATTGGCTCACTTTTTCTCCTCTCCATCATGAGTGGACACGCCCCCTAATTCTGATTGGCTTATTTCAGCCACTTGCCAAAATTATGAAAAAACATATTAAAACTAAAATTAAATTGAAAACATAAAAATAAAACTAATTCAAAATATGAATAGAAACTACAATCTTATATCAATGATGCTAAAATAACACTGGCCTATAACAATCCTTAGGCCCTAAACATATTATTTACAAATATTTGTCTTTTCATTCTTAAATTACCGTATGTTTCTGTCCTTACACATTGAAATTCAGAGAACATTGTTTATAATCAGTATTCAGTCATCATTGGTAACTGATTGATGAAATATTGTAGAATGATATTTTCAAATATAAGGTTGAGGATAAACTGTAAGTGGTTGAACGGAAACACTGTATGCTCACTTTCACTTCTTGAATTCCTGCTGCTATTTATAGCTCTCTCTACAGGAAATAAAGGTTATTTATCTTTGTACTCTCAACAGTTACTCTCACTTAAATATAAAGCAAATAATAAAATCTGCCAAACATTGCAAAGCAACAAACAATAATTAATTACATGACGATATGTGCAGCAACAATCGCAAAACGATTTATAATGTCCGTTACCTTCCCTGACATTTTATGTTATTTTTTTTTTTGTATGGATTGTACTAATGCAGGTTTGTAATAAAGGTGAGTACATATTTACAGAATTTCTATTTTTGGATGAACTATCCCTTTAAAGTTTGTTTTGCAGTTCTACTAATAGTCAGCAGGCGGCAATATTGTCTCATATTTCATCTGATTCCTTGAAGTCGTGTCCTTTGGTTTTTATTTTGAAATATAACGTGAGTTATATCATGCATTCAAATGGGGTTTCTGTAATATAAGTTAATAAAAGGTCAAGAAGGACTCAAGTTTTGATTTATTATCATTAGCCTATTATTATTTCCTGGGGTTTAAACTGTTCAGGCTGATGAGCTGATGAGCTGGTAAACATTACTCAAATTTTGAGTATACACAAATATAATATATAACTTTTTTTGCCCACTGAAACTTCTATCCTGAATCCTGTTTAAATTGTTAAACTTTTAATTAAGCATGCAGCAGTTGTTTTAAGAAGGACTATTAACTTTACAGTCGATGGCTTTAATTAATGAAATGCATTGCTTTAATTTCAGCAGTAGCTGTAGGTCAAACACTCTGTCTCTCAAGCACTTCAGATACATTACATCTCACACACTGAAATGCAGTATTCAAGTTAAGTACAAAAAATATATAAATCAAGTATAATCTACCCTTTATTTAATTTGTGAATAGCGTATATGAAAATAGTTTGTAAAGGTCCACCACAGAAACAGTTCTAGTGTTTTTATACTGAGATAGCCATTTTGGAAATGCATTTGGTTATTGTGATAAACTTCTCTTTTTCTGTTTTGTACAGCTGACATTCCAGGAAATTCCTCCACATTTTCCTGCAGGAATGCACAGCAGAATGAGAGAGTGGAAAAGTTGAAAGTTCACCCATTTATGTCACTTGTTGGATGACAGTGTCAGTGAGTGTTGTGTGCTTTTCTCCAGTAAGTCTCTTTGTGCAAGAAACAAAATAGATACACCAATGAATACTGTACGTACAGATTAAAGATGTTATACTGTGACAGCTGTGAGAAGTGACCGTTCTGTCCATGACTGGGTTCAAATGAAAGATATGCATTTTGCACACACAGGGATCTCTCCCCAGATAGCAAAAATATGTTCTGATAAAGTCCCCATGTTCAGAGAACATTCAAACAGTACTTTTTTTAATGTAAAAAAAATAAAAAAATATTGGTGTTTATTTTATTTTTTTATGTGAATGCTAAGGAAACATTATTCTTCAAACATAATAAGAATGTTACTTTTTAATGTTCTCTGAACATTCTGAAACAAGTAGTAGTAACATTTAAATAATGTTAGATTAACACTGAAATGTTTCAGGAAAAAAAAAAAACATTCCATGCATGATGTATAAATAATGTTTTTGTGCTAATTTTTAAGAGCATTATTAACTTTCTGAAAGAATGTTTTGAGAGAACCTTGCCAGAACGTTAGCTAAAGTTCTTAGATTGTTAGTCTTGACCCCTGACCTCGCGTAGACCGTCTAATGCATTCTGGACATCTCTGTTGATCTGGGAGTTTTTCTCCGAGTGTTCATTTGTTAGTGTGAATGTTTGTGCAAATTAATGCATGAGTTCTTCGCTTCTCATTTCTCCTCTTTGCAGCTCTCACACAACAGTTTTCACACAACAGTTGCCAACTCACAAATCTGTGCCGTATATTTCCAACTCTGCTTTATTGTGAATGCTTCATCTGTACATGATGTTCTAAAGAAAGGTTATCTTTGTAATCTTTCATCAAAATGCAATAACTTGACAATGCAATAACATCCCTCGGACATGACTTTCTTTTTCAGAAGATGTTATAAAACCCTTGTGAATCCACTGAGCCAACAACCGAATCAAATGAATTTTACTTTTACAGTTTTAATGTAAAATGTAATTGGTCTCCACAATGGCCACTCATCCTGGCAAAGAGTCTCAGTAATCGCACTGACCTCAAGCAAGCAAAACAATTCAGATACAATCATCCCTAAAGATGGACGAACTTGAGTGTGATGGTCAGTGATCAGTCAATAAACAAAAACTCAGATTTGTTGTACTTTAATGAGAAAACCTCCCCTATAGTCTGTTTACTTTGTCAGGCTGTTTCTAAAGCAGAAGTGTACTTTTCAATACTTCAGAGTACAATTCACTTTGGGAATGTTTTCACATTCACTCAAGTGTGTTTCCAGTGAGTTGTTTTGGCATGAATGCACAGGGTTATTGCCTAATGCTCTTCATAGACGTGAGGCGAAGTTCCTTGTCCACTCTGTCATGTAAACGTCTCCAGATGGGACAAACAACACAAGAATATATGCATGCAGAATTATGGAGGAACATGCATAGATAGAATAATTAGTCAGATAATCATACATTCAAAAACAATAACAGTGTGTGTGTGTGTGTGTGTGTGTGTGTGTGTGTGTTATCAGTCTCATATGAGCCTGTACACAGGCTAATGTGAATGTTGTGATATTATGCTAGTCACTGGACTTGTTGGAAAAGTCAGTAGCCTATTGTAGCAAATATTATATTTTAAATGAAACATTTGGGCAAAAATAGGGGGTCTAACTAAATAGGAGAAAAATAATATGACCAAACGTTCTGAATTAATCCACAAGAAAAGAATAAATGCATAGAATGATTCATTTGCATGTTTCATCCTCACTACAAAAGGTCTAGCTACAGATTTAGACAGTCAAATTTACAATGTATATATTGTACAATAGGTTAAAGTGGACTTTTTTAGTCTTGTTGGGAATAAATGTTTATGTGGCAACAGCCAATCTTTTTTCCAGACTATATTGAGGGAGCGCCCAGCTAGGGCTTATTTCCCGAGATTATGGCGTCATTCGGCAAGCCCCGCCCCCGGCTCGCTTACGCACTCTGCACGTACGGCAGTTAAACACGTTCAGTTTGTGTAATAACCGCCCGCTGCAAACACAACAGCGGTCGGCGCGGCGTTTAGGAGGAAAGCGTCGCGTCAGAGCGTTACTTTCTCACGCGCAACATGGAACAGAGGACGTTAGTTAGAAAACAACAGCGCGTGAGGCAAAAACAAGCGACTTCTCGCTGACAGCGCTTTAAAAGCCTTCGTAAAAGTTTCGCTGACGCGCGCGTGACGTCGGACGAGTCAAATGTAACAGGCGAGTTTGTTTGTTTGTCTTTAATAATTAAAATCGGAGGGAAGTGTAGGTTGGCATGGGCGCCAAACAGAGCAGTCCCGCTGCCAACGGGCGCACGCGAGCGTACTCGGGCTCGGATCTCCCGTCGAGTAACGTCAACGTTAGCGGCAGAACGGCTGCGATGAGATATCACGCGCACAGCACATCAGGTGCTACTTCTTCATCATCATCCTCATCCTCATCAGCGGCAGTGGCTTCTCACTATATCGCCGCCAGGACGCGCTCCGTGGGGGGTGGCACCGGTGGCCCGGGCGTGCGACCCCAGTCGAGCATTAATATACCGAACTCCGGGGCGTATAGCTCTCAAGAGTCCGGGAACAGCACACCGGAGGAGAACGGCGGAGAGAGAGAGCGGTCAGCCGGCACCCCGAGACTGCTGATCGGGTCTTTACCTGCTCACCTGTCGCCTCATCTCTTTGGAGGTAACAGTTATTGGTAGTTGATATGACATACTTAAAGGGATAGTTCACCCAAACATCATCTTTTACTCACCCTCATGTTCCAAACCTGTATGAGTTTTGTTCTGTTGAACAGTAAAGAAGATATTTTTAAAGTTTGTTGGTAACCAGGCAGTTGGTGACTTCCATAGTTGGAAAAAATCCAAGATTTGGATTTGGTTCCCAACAATTTTCAGAATATTTTTTTTGTTGTGTTTAACAGAACAAAACTCATACAGGTTTGGAACAACATGAGGGCGAGTAAATGATGATTTTTGGTTGAACTTTCCCTTTAACTTGTTTTAATCCTTGTAAATATGGGTGGTCGACATGTAATGTGTCCATGAAGTTTTCATGTCCATCAGCGTTTTTTATTATTTATATCAGTGCAAATGTGTAAGAGCACTGTGTTTATAGCCTATATAATACGTTTGAGAGGTTGTTAAGCTTAGGTGTCAAGGTCATGTTTGTTATTTTTCTACTTCCCAATCCCAGTTTATGTCATGATCAAGTTCACGATGGCAATAATTAATGGATCAACCCTTGTAGAGTTTGAACCTTCAACTTTTAGGTAACCACTAGGTCACACCACCACCACCTATACGGTTAAACCAACTTAGTGGTTTCCAACAGTGACGAAAGAATATTGGTTGAAGCAAAATGGTGAGCTTATCGAAGGACCGTTTGTTCTATATTTTGTGCAGTTATGTGCAAGGTTTTTTTTTTTTACAGATGCATGTTAACATGCTGGTGCAACAGTGGTATGGTAAGAGACTGCAACCTTATTGTGGTTGTAGATGCACGCGAGCGATACTTTACTTCTGATTAGTTCAGTCGTCATGCGGGTCTTTGTGTGGTTGTGTTTCTGAGAACCTGTTGTTCAGTAATCTGATGACTCGTAAACAGCGATCATAAATGGCCGATTCTCAGGAAAACTTGTCCAGAACAGGTTCTGGTCATCATCATCATCATCATCATCATATCAACAAGTTTTGTTTTGCATTATGCACATTTGACTCTCAGTTCTCATTATCGTTCGGTTCTAATTCTCTTCACATTTGACTCAGTTCTCATTTTTTCCAATTCATGCAATCAATCATACAATCTTTCAGTTCATGACAATGACCTTGGTGTTTGATAGCACCATACTTTACAGTTTGAGTTACAGGAAAGCTTTACCCAAAAGTAAAGATGTCCAGATGCTTGATTTTGGAGGCAAAATGTCATGTAAAATAATGTCTCAGAGCAACAACAAAAAAAATCATAATACATACAATATTCTTTAAGTATACCTCATTTGTTCTCTTGTATTGAAGTGAAATATGGCCTGTACGTGTTTTTGTGAGATTGCCGCTGATGTTTTGTATTGGCCGTTCTTTGTTTCTTACACACAGACTCTGGAATATTCAAATCCTGTGGGAAAGGCAGGTGAGGCCGTCAGTTATTGGGATGGATGGAATATCCTCAGTCGTTGTGGCCTGGATTGAACTTTAATTCTCTAACAGGCTCTTACTGGTGATTGTAGTTAATCTTTAAACGTTGACTTCTAACCGACTGTGGATGAGATCAAGAAGGGAGTTTTTATAGGGGAAATGAGACTTGTTCATTTTCTGTTATCAAAAAGCACGGGGGGAATCCTTCCTATAACAGACTTACCATATGTGCAATTTGTATTGAACCTGGAGAAAAAATCATTGTGTGGTGTCATGATTATTATCTAGATCTTAATTTGAACTTCTTATTTTAATTGTGTGACTTTACAGTGTAAAAAGAGACCGAGAACTGTATAGAAAAACCAGTGTAGTTCTGCACGTTTCAGTGTTGATCAGTGTAATACAGTTTTGAAAGAGATCTTGCTGTATTGACACACACAAGATTGAAAACACTCTTTTAATGAGCTGACATCAGAGAGGAGTATCACTTCTTAGTGAATGTGTTTAATTTCTAAGAATTGTAATTATATGCACGCACAACTAGTTGAATTTTGAATGCAATATAACTCCATAGACTTCAGTGAGTTTGTCGTGCAGTGTTGATTTACTCTCTTGTTTAGTTTCACGTAACACATGCATGCCATGTTCAGTTGTTCTCGTTTTATTAAACATATTATTGTATATGTTAATATAAAATGAGTTTTATCCCAAAAGATTTCCAAACTATATTTGTAATGCATTGTGTTGCCGATATCACACCAAAAACAAAATCTGCTTTCAAGCTAGCCATGCACTGATGAGTAAAGTGCAATAAGAGCAAACACTTTTTATGTAGACAATAAATACGGTTAGTTTTAACTTCATGTTGTCTTTT
This sequence comes from Leuciscus leuciscus, assembly GCF_965113295.1. NCBI lineage: Eukaryota > Metazoa > Chordata > Actinopteri > Cypriniformes > Leuciscidae > Leuciscus > Leuciscus leuciscus. The sequence goes on along the minus strand of NC_138744.1, from coordinate 2,730,909 downwards.
AAAGCTTTGATGTCCTACAAATCTGTTGACGGAGATCTAGACCATTTCCACACCGGCGCAAACCACCAATGAAACCAGATCCAGTCGTTTGGTTCGTCATTGCTGTGGTTTCCAAAAAATGTCCTCTGCCGGTCATGCATGAGCTCAGGACACCTGACACGTGGTCCATGTTCATACTGTCCACACTCAGTAAAACACACACATAAACAGAGAGTTAGCCAAACTGTGTGTACATTAAACACACACTGCCTTCCTCCTGCTTCACTCTCACTTTAAATGAAAGCCAGGAAGTGTTTGTTGTGGCTCCCCTTTGCCGTCTGCTTTTCTCTGACTTGACTTTGACTCAACAGGCTTTGTGCGGCTCTCTTTACCGGAACGGCTTCGCCTTCAAGCTGGTGAATGATTGCTATTGTGCGCTAACGTTTCTGTTTTTGATGGTGGCAGCACATGTTGGCATATAGTTGATATGTCTTAGGCTTCCACATCTACTTATTTTTATTAGTTGACCAATCGTCTGTCAATGTTTACCTTATGTAAATGACTTACAAAACACTGTGCAGCATCAGCGGTCTTGTCCAGTGTTGTTTTTGGACAGTGTGTGACTGAGGAAATGAAAGCATGCATATCTCCGTTCGTTGCATGCTTTTGCACCTGATTCAGACCATCACAGATGTCCAAAGCGCCAGCACAATTATTCAAATTTCCCCCAAAATAACTGTAATACTGACAAATTCTTTAATAATAAATAGACTTAACGCACATATGTTACAATGTGCAGTTTTATTTTAAGTTCACAGGCTCCAGACTAACATCTGAGGGCAGCGGCTCTGCAGACACTGAGTTCTATCTGGAGGCACTGCTGACAATAAAGCACTAAGCTTAATTTAGGGTGTAGATGAAATTAACTTTAATTATTATCATTCATAATGTCTTAATATTAATTAAAAAGCAAAATGAGTGAAAAAATGTATATTAGGGAGTGAAAATAGCCAATAAGCATCCTACTGTTTACAGTGGTAATTTGAATTTATTTTTTATTTTTAAATAAGTGTTTAAATAAGAGTTGTTCCTACATCTTAAAATGTTTAGTTTTAGGACAATCTTTAAAGGATGAACAAAAAATGTGTTAGTCATCACATTAAAAATAACATTTATATATATATATATATATATATATATTCAGTAAAACACACACATAAACACCACACTGGTGGTGGTTGAGGAGAGATCCCCTGATATGATTGTAAAGCGCTTTGGGTGTACAGTAGTACATATGAAAGCGCTATATAAATGCCCGATTCTATTCTATTCTATTCTATTATAGTTTTGAAGTGCTGGAAAAATCCATGGTGAATGTTGCTGATTCGTGGACTGAAAGCCTTCTGTAAGTGTTTCTCCTGGTTTACACGTCAGCGCTGTTTGATCTGATATCTATGGTTTATAACAGAGAACTCTGCGCCGGATCGGAATGTTTCTCACTGGATCTCGCAGCGATGATGTTATTAATTCTGATGCGAATTCAATGGATTTCTTCACTGGATCTCCAGAGTCTGGATCTCCAAGTAACAGTGTCGCGTGATCGAGATCGGCCCGCGACTGGCAAGTTCGGGGCTCTGCGCTGTCTATTATTGGTCTGAACTAATAAACGGTCCGTGAAGCATAACCGCTTTCATTTTGTTTGCATTCGCTGCTCGGCAACGTTGTGGTCGCGCCAGCGCAACCTAAATAAATATTTGGTCGCACCGGCAGGAAAAATTGTCCTAAATGCGACCAATTGGTCGCAGTCTGGAGCCCTGCCCTTTTCACAAGAGGTAACATAATGTGTCTGTGAAGTTTCAGTTCAAAATACCCCACAGGTCAATTATTATACCAAGCCCAAAATGCCCCTTTTTGGCAAAAACATAATTTTTATTTGTGTATCTTTAAACACAAATTAGCTGCTGCTAGTTTTTCAATATTTAATATACTGTATTTAAAATTTCATATACATTTTCTAACCGAAGACAGATGGACAGGCGCTCTGCAGCTGGGATAGAGCGCCTGTAGTTGGTGTCCTCAAGGGTGATCCTCGCTCCGATGCGGTAACTCTCTCGATGAATGCTCGATCAACATCAGCCATCTTACAGACAAGTGGATTTCGCCTCAGACGCGCGTCAATTTCGCTTCAAACTTTTGCTTTTTATGTGCGTCAATTTCGCTCTGGATGCGCGAATGGATTCAAAATGTTCAAGCGTCCAACTAGACGCGGTAGATGCGAATTTGACGCGCTATTCGCGTTTGTTGTGAACGCACAGTTAGGGTTAGTTGTTGTCTTGGTGGGTGTAAATGGGCCTTTAAAGGGATACTTCAGGATTTAGCATTAAGCTTTGTATTAGTAGAAAACCTGTAGTATTTTCGAATTACCGTGCTTTCCACCCTCATATCCCCCTGAGATGAGAGATTTATGTATTTTTTGTCTGGAAAAAATCCTCCGACGCAAAAATCGCCATTTTGCGTCATCGGAGGATTTTCTGGCCAGAGGCTAAAGACTACAGCCAGTAGGAGGGGCTGTCCCGCATGTTTTCAACCCGCCCATAGGAGGTTGGATCTCACTCACACAATGTACACATAGTTTCAGCTGTCTTTCTTTGGAAGCTAAGCTAGAGGCTCTTGTTCTGTGGAGAAAGCTGAGTAGTAGGAGAAATGTGAGTAGTAGGGATTACCATCCTCTTTTTCCCGGACATGTCCGGACGTCGCGATCGTCCAAAATGTCCGGGATTCGGCTTTTGCTTTCTGCAGTCGCCATTCATTGTTTACATGCACACCTTTTGTTTCAATCTAACTGAATTCATTCCGATTGGTGAATCTGAATGTAGTGTTTACATGAACGCTAAACAAGTGATCGGTTGATGTGCGTTTTAACATTGCTAAGAAAATTCCCGCTCCTCCGTGAGAGATAGGAGACCGATGCGCCTCAGTAATGACGCCATCGGCCTCGCGCCGTTCTCCCGCGGCCGTCAGCCTCGTCCTGCTCGCCACAGTAAACATGATGAATGGCGACTGTAGAACGCAAAAGCCGAATCCCGGACATTTTGGACGATCTCGATATCCCGGGCAAACTCACGGAGACTCACTAGTAGCCTTGTTTTCAACTGCGCTCTCTAACCGGGAGGCGTGGCTTGGGAGTGGCCTCGTAGAGCAGCGAAGCAAGTGCATTCTGGGAGTTGTTGTCTTTCATCCACATAAGCCAAAAATACATTTTCTGGCTTTTCTCAGTCTAGAAAGCTCCAAATTCAAAAATTTCTTCACATTTCTTCTACATAAATGACCTATTTTAAATACACATTCATCTTTCCAGAGGTGAAGTATCCCTTTAAGTTTGATTTATTTTAGTGAATCAGTTCAGACTGCTACTGTGCACTGATTTTAAACCTGTTATTCAGCAATTAATTTAGCATGTAATGAATATCACCAGATAACTAGTGCAAAGATGGGGAGCAAAAGACATATTCCCATTGGGAATCGGCTGACATCAGGGAAACGGCGCGTTAAGCGTATAGCTCGAACTTGAACTCTGTTTGGGGAATGGGTCAGTAGTCTGGATGGCTGGTTTGCTGCCGCAGCAGTTCAAACTCCACTTCTTTAATGGATAAACCGCCTCCCTTCCCTTCTGCATTACTCCCAGGACTGGCTCCGTTCCACTCGCTGCTCAAAGAGCTTTCAACAATCTCTGCGCCACTCGCATTATATCTCTCACATGCACACACACGTTGATGCCTGAGGCCTCTGGAACATTTAAAATGATACCTTACCCAATAATGAACATTTCTGTCATCTTTTACTCGCCCTCATGCCATTCCAAACCTGTATGACTTTCCTAAAACAAAAGATGTTTTGAAGAATTCCTCAATTGTTGTTGGTGGGTGTGTGTGTGTACAACTATCTTTGTGAGGACCAGTTTGAGTTTTAGACCATTGGAGTGAGGACAAAGAGAGTAAAGTGAGGACATTTTGGCCGGTCCTCACTTTCTGAGAGCCTTTAAAGGCCTGTTTGAGGGTCAAGGCTTGGTTTTAGGGATAGGGTTATAATGAGGTTAAGGGTCGGTTTAGGCACTTAGTTGTGATGGGTAAGGTTAGGGTAAGAGATTGCATTGTGTCAATGAATGTCCTCATAAAGATAGATATACAAGAATATGTGTTTGTGTGTGTGCGCATACAATTAAAGTCAGTGGGGTCCAGCGTTGTTTGGACTCCTACATTTTTCGAAATATCATAGAAAGAACGAAAGTCATAAAGTGTTTTGGAGTGACAAGAGTGACAGAATAAATGTTTTGGGTGCACTATCCCTTTAAGCCATTTATTTTAATAGGTGACGGCATTCACACTTGCCAGGAGCAGTTTCAGCCTATTTTTCTTGCATGCTAATTATGCGAAATGCCTAATATGCAAATACATCTAATGCTGTATAAGCAGTGTAGCACAATCTCTGTTTATTAACTAATTTCTACTGTCACACTTTGTATATACCATCAGCTCAGTCCAAGTTTGTCCTTCTCCGTGTGTTCTTCGGCAGCTGGTGATGTTTCTGCGCCAGCGCGTCACAGATTCAGTGTGACTGTGTCGTCGGGAAGATTTCACACATATGAGATGCTTTATGAAGTCTATGTGCATGCGCAAACACAGCCCCTGGATCCAGTAATCGATAGTCAATGTCCCACCCCGCTGCTGTGTCCTGCACATTTGACATGGACATCAATCCGGTCTTACTTGTTTCACTGCGTCTCTAACAGACCGCTTTAAATCAGATAGACAGGGAATCGTCCAAGGCCTTCATGCACTGCCCATGTCATTGATGCACACAGTGAGTAGTATCGATTTGCTGTTCATTGCATTCATAGTCATCTGCAATATTAGGCAAAAAAGTTTTGTTTATTTATTTATATATCATTAGCAATACATTAAATGCAGTACAGGGAACTACACTAACCTTTTCCACTGGTGGCACTTGCGCTACTAACTTTTTCAGTTACTGGCGCAAAACATGATTTGGTCGCACAAATTATTTATAGTAAGCCGCTCTGGATAATAATGAACAATAATGAAACTGTATTGCATACAGATGTGCTTTTTATTTTACTTGCCATCTTGTTTTTGTTTTCTTTAACATTGGTTGGGATAGACTTACTGCAATAGAAAATACAGTACACAATAAAGTGCAAAATGGATTTCAACATGCTATGGTTGGCACAGATGGGCAGACTCCTGAACTCTTAAGTAGTGATGCACCGATGTGAAAATTGTGGCCGATACCGATAATAACCGATATTAATATTGCTGTTATGGCCGATACTGATATCGATATCTCTGTATAGAAAACAAATTTACTGATAATCAAATAAAGAGATATTTTCCAAAACATGTTTTCTTTTTTTCTTTTTTTACTTTAGAAATGACTTATGTTGGGCACCTTTACCTGTGTGCAAAATATGTCACACATAGGACACACATGCATTATATTGCATTGCATATAATGTGTGCTGGTCAACTTGTCTAAAATTAAGAAACCCCTAGAAAACAGTAAAAAAAAAAAAACAGGTGTACAATAAAGATAGGCTACTTAATTTATTATTCCAATAACCAAATATGATACTAAATAGCACAGGGAAAAGGGCTTCTATTTGTGACGTGCTGTCTTTGCATTTGAACATTGCACATTTTAAACAGGACACGCATTAGCTGCATAATAGTACAAACATATTTATAGAAAACAGTTGACAATGAATAGACAGGAGTCCAATAATAGCATAACGAATCACTTATTCTAAAAATAATATCAAGTAGGCTAAGTTAGACGAATGCGACATATAACGAGGGCTGTGTTGTAAAACGTCCGTCATTTAACGAATTTTAAAAACACGGATGGATAATACAATATGCTTTCCGACATTTTGACAGAAAAAAAACAAGCAAGAACAAAATTTAAACTATAGCCCGTCAATTTTCATTTTACAATGATCTTCTCTCTCTGTGTGCGCGCGCGTCCGTTGTGTGTGTGTGTGAGAGAGAGAGCTCGCGCAACAGATACAATGGTACGTTTTAATCTAAGTAACGGTCGCGCGGCTGAAGCTAACTTGATGTGTTGAATGCTCAGAGCACGTTATAAAACGTATTCTTAAAATACACATTTCTGTTTTAATAAATGCTCATAGTAAATCATAGAATATTGCCTAAAACATAGGTACAAAAATAATCAGTGATACATTTGCGACCCATTAAAAAATTTGGTCGCAATGTAGTTCCCTGTCAGTATAACAACACACTGCCATGATTGGACAGATATTTTGCCAATGCAAATTAATTTTTTGGACAAAAAAAAAGTCAAAATCTGTCAAATGCAAAAATGTAATTAGTTATTCGAGAGAATGTTCTTAATTGTTGTGATATAAAAATCTAGTCCTAGAAATAGGCCCCATTTTTTGTCAAATATTTCATTGTTTATTTTCAGGTGAAATATAACCCAGAGATGTTCTTGACTTTCTTTGTTGTTGTTGAGATTCACACTAGTTCAAACAACCAGCTCTAGTTAATCATAACATTTTAAAGCTGCCGTCGGCAACATTTTTTTGATCACATTCAGTGTAATCGACACTATAATCCGACAGAACAACATAAATAAGGTGGTTTTATAAAAAAACCCGAGCTTCTAACTCCACCTGGAGCGTGTTATTTGTTTTGCAAAAATCCAGCGCTCCCGCTTCATCAGGTCCAATCAGCCCAGGGGGGGTGTGATATCTGACTGTCAATCACAGGTCATGCACACCCCACAGATCCCCCCTCACTCGCGCACGTTAATATCACATGCACACCCCACAGATCCCCCCTCACTCGCGCACGTTAATATCACATGCACACGCCACGCCTGAAGTTCGCCTGGAGATTGCATGAAGCGTGATGGCGGAGAGAAAATCTACTAACAAGCTTCCAATTCCTCGGTTATCTATGGATAGATTAGCCAGGGCTGCCTACCTCCGAGTCCATGGTGTTGATAGATGCTGAAGAGACGGACGCGTTCACAGAAAATCAGGTACACACGCACAGTGACGCACTGACGAGCACGACCTCGATGGGAGGGTGCTCGCTGGTAGTGGGGAGGGGCATGAGAGTTGTAAACATTAAAAATTTTGGCTAATCGACCCAATCTGCCAGACTTGCCGACGGCAGCTTTAAGTAATAACTCATAACGTGTCTATGGATCTTTTTTTATTTTTTTTATTTTATGAGTATCATTTTGAGTTTGAGAAAATATGTAAATGTCAAGATGCATCTCTAATTTAGTCACAAGGCTAAATTTATTTATTTTTTAAGCTTTATTGCCCAACTATAGTCCTGCTTCATATTTGTGAAGCAACCACAGAGGGTCTCATCACAGGCTTGTTTTAACAAGTGCTGATGATTTTGAATCTCTTGCCGAGGCACGACTGACTCCACATTCTTCTTAAAGGTATTTGCAGAGCTAAAAGTTTGGACTCTTGTACATATGGAGAGGTTTATTATACAGGCTGACCGAAAATGTGGAGCTCCATGACTCTGATTTGCTCAGGGAAAATTCAGTGAGCCATGTTTTTTTTTTCTAGCCTGATATATTGCTTGTCAGCATTTGTAGAGCTCTAAACCCGGTCAAGAACTCTTATTATTCAATTACCCTCATGTCATTTTTCAACTCTTTCGTTGTTATTTCTTTAGTGGAACACAAATCATAATCAAATTACAATTTGTCCTCCTGCAGAAAATCGTTGTGGTTGTGGAGTTGAACCACCTTGGAAGATTCGGTATTGAGTGACTTGCAGGACAGAAGGTGCAAAGGAACAGCCGGTTCCCTGTGGGCATAAACAGGAAGAGGACGCATCAAAATCAGATGCAGAACAGACCCTATGGATCTGTTTATTCTCAAAAGAAGACTTCTGTGGGAATATATATGTATATGTAATAGGGCTGGGTAAAAAAATATCGATTTCTCGATTTTAATCGATTCTCATTTTTACGAACCGATATCGAATCTTAAATCCCAAGAATCGATTAGTCATCCTGTGTTCAGTTGATGAATGAATGGAACATTGTTGCGCATCCCATCCAATACATCGCAATAATCTTTGTGCTTTGTTACTATTGATATGAAACAAAGTCTCAGATTTCAAATTACGTCCATTTTCTTACGAAATTCAAAAACATAATGACCGTGTTGTCGCTGTGGCGTGAGATCGCTCTGGCTCAGCTCTAGAGAAGCACATGACCTTCTCTTCCGCCTTAATAACACCAGTTACAGCGCGAGATAAACATGAATGAGCTTCTGAAAGTGTGTTAAAACTTAAAAGATAGAGTACAACTTATCGAAGTCCGTATCATGTGACATGGAATCGCCCAATCAGTGTTTCAACCGTGGAAAGACGTCAGTAAACAATGTCATGTAACGTCACATTTACCTCAGAAAAACCATGTGACCATAAACTCGTTAGTCAGCTGGAAAAATTTACTCTAGAGAGGAGCATTTTGCTAAATATATGCACCATATTACATATTCATTATAATTTTTAATGTTCTTCAATATTTAATGCATGTTTGAATAAATTTGGAAAGTTTTTTGACAGCCACCATTTAAATTTTTATATAATTTCATATAACTTTATTATTATAAAAATACATAAAAGTGTAATTTAAGTGTTTGTATACAAATCAGTAAATGTTTACCTTCAATATTATAGTAGGCTAATGAAGCCTATAGGCTACCACTGACTCCCATAGTTTACAATAATAGTTATGAGATTTGTTTTCCTTGAGAAAATTTGCCATGTATTATACCTGATATCCAAAATAATCAATATTGAATCGTAATCTAAATCGAATTGAATTGCAAGCTTGTGAATCGAAATCGAATCGAATTGTGAAATTTGTGTCAATACCCAGCCCTAATATATATATGTATATTTTCTGCCATGGATATTAGGTCTAATTCTGTAACTGTATCCATGACCTCTGGACACTGATGGAGAACATCAGCAGAGATATTATTATTATGAATAGTCACTAGTGAAAATCATTAAAATAATTTATATGGACAGGCAAGTAAAGTATCTAGTGCATCTGCATGAGATTTAATGATTATAATGGGAGTAAACTAGTGTTTTTTTATTTAAACAGCGGATAGGTAGCAGATTAATCATCAGTGTCGATGGAAAGACATGAAATTAGATTCATTGAAACATGTTTATGTTTAGCCAGCTGTTATCCGACTGATTCTGTGTATATACTCATGATTTTTCACCCAATTAAAAGCATTTTTGTATCAGACACTATGCATATAAGCACACTATCCATATAGGGAACTTAATGTCACAGCAAAAGTAGATTTTAAGAAGTGAAAATGCTGGCGAAGACTTGCAGCTTTAAATATACTTGTCATTTGCTGGAAAAGCTGCGTATGAACGGTTGCGACACTCATTTTTATATGACTCTGTATCTTATTTTGTAACGCACCACATTGTGTTCTTGCACAATGTCTATTGTTGAAGATTGTTTGATTTGTTCCTCCACAGGCCTTTATAGTGTTGAAAACCTCATCGTGCTTAGGTGAACGGTATGCATGAGCGCTTAGATCATCTGTGCATCATGAAGGCAGGGATTTAATCTTATTACACTCTATAAGTCATGTGATTATCTCTGCGAGCAGACGGCAGGCACACAGCACTGTACCCATCATTACTGCTGATCCATTCAGATGTTCTGGAATCAGCATTATTACATATAGAGTTTCTTTGTTTTTTAAATCTTATGCACATTTATGCATTTGGCAGATGCTTTTATCCAAAGTGAATTGCATTGCATTCATGTAGTGGTCGACCGATATTGTTTATTTTTGATGGCTCATGCCGATATCTTAGAGAGCAGGATGTAATAAAGCCGATATTTTTATTATATACTTTATATTTATTTTAATCAATATTTGATAAATTTTAAATAAATTAGAGAACAAATCTTTAAAATAAACATGCTTATGCTTTAGATGGCAACTTCTTGAATCTGCAATCCTATTACAGTATATTTCACAAATAAAGTAATTGTTTAAAAATATATGAATATGTGAATAAAAAGGAAGTAAACACTAACATTGCACTCAGTAATCTGCTCATATTGTGCGCACTGGTAATCATTCTTTTCAAATAAAGACAAGGTAACGCTAATATTATACAGCACACAGTGAAAACGATATGAATATGACATAGTGGGCAACTGGATATAGCACAGCATATTTAAAAATGAAGGATTTAAAGTTTTTCGATGTGAAGCTGATCTTCTGTCCGCATTCACTCACTTCACACGGACCGACCGTCACTCGCAGTCACACGTTTATAACGCTACAGACGCACACTTCACTAGATATCACAGCTGGATTCCATTAAATCTGCAAGGTTTGTGAAATTAAATGTTTATTAGATATTCAGAGATTTGTTTAAATGATGTAGATGCGCATTTGCTGAATGTTGACGGTAAATGAGAAAGTATTTTAGACTGATTGTTTGCCTTTTCTGGAACAAATAATATAAAAGCAACACTTTACTTTTTCGCATTTACTTTCTTTGTTTACCAGTTCTGTCTAACAAAGTATTAGATATGACTGACAAGCGATCGTAAACTAATGAAGACGGAAAAATGTGAGTGAGCGCTGTGTGATCAGGCGCTGGTGTTCTCAGCGACGCCTGTCAAAATAAAAGTCCCGCTTCCAACACATCGGCTAATCACAAAAACTTATCGGCCGATGCCGATATTTTAAAAGTGCCAAATATCGGCCGATATATCGGTCGACCACTACATTCAAGGTATGTGTTTGATCAGTTCATGTCCTTCTTGGCAATCAAACCCATGAGCTTGGCATTGCTAGCTCAATGCTCTACGGTTTCAGCTACAGGAATACAGGATATTATTCGTTGCAATGGTGCACACTTTACTATGCACACATATAACAAATGGGATTTTAAAAAAGGCTCTGTTTTTTTACTGCTTATTTTTGCAAATTTAGTAGGTCATCTAGGTATTCTATGCATGCAGAAAATGTGCATACTATGTGTAGTGTGCATTTGTTTTGGTGCGTCTCTCTGAGAGCACTTCATGACGAGGTATTGATTTATTCCTTCAATACTGTTATCTTGATTTTAGTCAAATTGCACCCCATGGGTTGGATTTGTACCTTTCAGATGAAGTAAGAGTGACATTTTGGCCAGATGAAGTGACCAGAAAGTTCTATATGCAAATTATGCAGGCAAGCATGCAGCGTGCAGACGAGCTCATGCCGTCTAGTTAATTGCGCGCTCAGAGAAAGTAAGTGTCCTGTCTCTCTCACTGACTCCATACGGCACATTAGATGCCAGTCGCCAGTCGATTCTCAGTTTCCCACTGGTTTGGTTTTATGGCAGGTGCGCTGCACTCAATTGACTCCTGATTGCTGAATAATCACCATCTAATCTGCATTCACAAGATCCTTAAACTCAGGTGAAGTGCTTCGTGATTCTGCTTCCCTCTTCATTCATCCATGATAGACGGGAAGCTGTCAGGTTCTCAGCTCTAGCTCTCGAGGTCCACTTTCCTGCAGCGTTTAGCTCTGATCTTGATCAAACTCACCTGCCTGTAACTTTCTAGTAATCCTGAAGACCTTGATTAGCTTGTTCAGGTGTGTTTGATTTAGGTTTTGAACAAAACTCTTCAAGTGGACCTCAGGGGCAGAGTTGAGATCCCCTGGGCTGCGTTTAAGGGTGCTTTATAGGTGGGTGTAGTATCATAGACAGTAAAAGAAATGGACACAGCGACCCCATTGGATTCAACAGAGAAAAGTGAAGTCAATTAGAAGCTCTCACTTCCTGATGGCTGAGTGTACTGCGCAGACACAAACTGAGCTTGACGACGTAGATGTGACGTGAGCAACCCGTCTGTCTTCTAGTAGCTGTGCCGAGAGAAATCTGAATCATTCCCTTCCGAAACTTGCAGAGACGGAGAGTGTAAGTAGGAGGTGTCCATGAGCTAGGAGCAGGAGAAACTTTTGCTAAGTATCCTGATTAATAATTTTGTAATTTTGCCTCCACGTCCCCCCGAGGGTCCATACGGTAATCTCTCTACTGTGCGACAGAGAGTCGTGTGGTTATGACGCAATCGTTAGCCTATTTTTACAAAAACTGCTTCTATGGGGCCATAACGTAAGATACAAGGGAGTCTTTAAACGCCTCAGATGTAAAGTTATTCGCTGTCAAAGTGACGCCAAAATGAATGGGAGTCAATGGGAATGCTAACAGCAGGTGATGGTCTGCTAATCAATGGCGGCGCCCGGGGAAGCTTCAGTTTTTTCTGAAAGATTACCCCCTTGGTACACACATGTTCAGGAAGTAAAGTGACTTGCGCATGCGTTTTAGCTGATTATGATGTATTTAGTTAAATAAAGCACATGGGATGATAGTGTTGATGATTCACCTTGGATACGAGCGAGAGTGAGCCTGCAGTGTATTCGCGCATAGCGTGTGGAATCAGGACAACAAATTAATGGAAATCCACTGTTTCCTCAAAAGAGTCCTTTTGCAAGCAGCAGAAGGCCACCTTATGCACACACACACACACACACACACACACACACACACACACACACACACACACACACACACACACACACACACACACACACACACACACACGGTAAACCTGTGCTGTTCACTCAGCTGCGCATAATAGCACCGAATTAATAAAAAACACAATATATTGACCCGCTTTCTGTTTTCTATCATGCGGCGTGCACGTTTACGATGATGTAATATGCACGCAAACGCACCAGGGTTCGATAGAATCAAGTTGAGTGTGAAACCAGACCAACGCTGCGGTAGCCTGGAAATCCAGACCTAAATCTAAAAGATTAATGGTCTGGCGTCAACTAATGAAAATCGGCCAGCTCGAGGGGCGGCACCAAGCATGCATTTGAAAATCTCACTGCACGCAATTGGATGACACTACGACCAATCACAACAAGCCCCATACGCTTAGCTACCAGCGGAGCTAACTGGTAGATTAGACTCTTGCCGTATCCGGTCGGCAAAACAGCAAAGACGTCCTTCTTGCAAAGGAACGACTCGAGCGGCGTCTTCTGTTCCTCTTTTAGATAAAAAGCCAAGTCTAACTCGTTCATTGTAGCGGCCAAAGCCGTTTCAAACAACTGGTGTTCATCCATAGCCATCTTGCAATGTTTACTAATGACTTTGACGTCACAGCGCTGTCGTCTTCTGTTTAGCTCGCCTCTGGCCCGCCTATATCAGATAACCCCATGTGATTGGTGCAGCTCAGATCGAGGGGCATATTTAATGAGCATCATTACTCGACACCAGAGTAACTCGCTGAGCAAATTCAACTTGTGCTCTCGCGAGAACTCTGCATTACTAGGGTAACGCTGTGGGGGGGGCTCCGGGAACAATCGCGCTCGGGCTCGGACCGCATGTAAACGAGCCCAGTGTGAAAGCACCCTAAGTTCACTTTTTTTATGCCCTTCCCTTGCTAACTTTACAGTAATGGTTCCGATATCCAACTCTGCTCTCCCATTGGTAATCGCCGCATCACATTACCTGTTTTTTTTGCATAAAGTAGAATTCTTCAATCTGATTGGCTTTCCAGTCAGGATTCGACGTGATGAGTTTTCCCAAAGACAATGGGTAATTTGCTCTGTGATTTCAATTGGTTGTGGTTGTGTGAAGGGGGGGAAAAAACACACAGATGCGTTCGATATGACGAGATTGAAATCACACAGTTTCTTGTGAAACTAAAATTACCTCGTCTGGGAAAACTCGTCCTGTCTGAAATCTCTGAATAGGGTTTGAGTTCTGTCTGATTTCAAAATGAGGCTTCTAAAGGTGATGATGCATTGCTCAAAAAATACCATCACCTCGAATGCTGTTTTAAAAAAGCAAGCTGCGGTTTGTTATTTTACATGCTGGTCAGATAGGTAGTCACTTCCTGTCTAAGCTGTAAACAGGAAGTGCAGGTAACCTGCTGTTGTCTGGTGAATAGGTTACTTTTTCTCTTCCTCAGTGTTCTCTCATTTCTATGAGAATACACAGTGTGTGTTCAACATCACTAGGTTTGTGCTGTCTAGAGCTAGGTGAAAGAGCAAAGAAATCTCATGTGAATTTTAGGATACCGGTACTTGTTATATAAACAAACAAACAGAAAAAGGTCCACACAAATTGGACAGAAAATAGCCCTATATTAAAATATTAAACATATATTATTTTTCATTCAGTTCTATGCAACATACTCAGATTTATTTTTGGACTAATTATCAAAATAAACAGAAGTCTACTACGGAGACATTTCACGTTATTTGAGCGGACTTTGCTTTTCCAGTGCGTGATCGGTACATGACTGGAGCGTTTGGGCCGTTAACGACAGAGCAGAACGCGCAGCGCCAACACTGAGCTGAACATTGAGCAGAGAGCGCAACACACACACACACGGAACGCAGAGCACGGCGCACACACGGAGCGAGCTGCGCGAGAATGAAACCTGATCGCCGAAAACGGAGGGGCGGGACGGCATATTTTCGGCCTTTTCAATAGCAGCCGCAACAGGAAGTCATTAAAACGAGAAGAAAAAAAAAAAGGTGCGTCAATTGCAAAATTAATCGCAAAGATTAACGTGTTTATTCCCCCAGCCCTAATATATATATATTATTATTGCTGTCAAGCGATTAAAATATTGAATCGCGATTAAGCACAGTAATGCACGCAATTAATCGCACATTTTTATCTATTCTAAATGTCCCTTGATTTCTTTTTGTCCCATTATTTTTCTTTTTTCTCATTTTAATGCTCTTATCAACATGGAAAAGTGGATCGGCTTGCTTTGTGCAAATTTTTTTTTATTGAAAACAACATTGGCATATACTGTAGTGTTCAGTTTCACACTAACATTCGCACTTGGAGCAAATAATCGCGTCAGAGAATTTGCATCAGCTGTGTGTGTGCTTGGCCATCAAGTGGTGTTTCAGACTGGACGCGCTGCGATGATCGCTCAGTTCACAACGACAAAACACACAGATCACGTTGGTCTTGTCAATGGAACCATTTGGCAACTTTTTAAAAGTAAACTTTCCATTCAGAATCTTATTGGCATCCATTTCGGCGTCTCTCGCTCGCCATCCACTCAAAACGTAACGTTAGCCTACTACTCTTCGGCCGGTTCGCAAGCCCAAACAAGTGTGTGCGGCGTGCCTGTTGTTTTGTGTCCGGTCTAGCTAGATCCGGTGTGGTGTTGTAGTTTTTCTAACGTTACTAGTTGTTGCAACGGCATGTGAAAAAAAACCTACAAAGTTTGCTAGGCCAAAAAGAACGTTAATCTCGCGCTAAAAAAATGTACACCGTTAAAATGGGTTTTCATTAACGCCGTTAACGCGTTTAACTGACAGCACTAATATATATATATATATTTCAATTTTTTTACTTGGAGCATCTGTTCTCATTTACATTGACTGTAAAGAAAAGGGCTTGTGGTTGAATCCAGTAAATTTCTCCTTTTGTTGTCCATGGAAGAAAAAGTTAATTTATGTAGTTATCAGGGTAACCGCTTCCTCGCCTTCATTCAGCCCTATAAGGTGACGCTGTGTCACCTTGTCAAAATGTAGCATGTTTACGATAATTTACAGTAGGATCATGCCTCTGACATTTTCTACACTAAACGGGCGTTTTATTCCCCAGTCCCTCTCCTCGTCTGTGCTGACAGCTTTATGAATTATAAATATCTCTTCTCTGGACCCTCACTTGAATCGGCCTCTCCATCAATAGGACTGACCTTCAAACGTACCATACCGCTCATACCTGTTTTTTTTTTGTGTGTGTGTGTGTGTGTCAGTAGTCTTATCATTTTGTTTTTTTATTTCTTTCTGGCCATGTAAGTGCATAATGTCTCTCACCTAGGGCTGGGTGATTAAAACCCCTTACCAGTCAGCCCCAATTTTGGCAAGTGATGCATACATGACATACCCAAAATAAAAAGGTTGCTGCTCATAAGTCATTCTGAATAGACACACAACCAACATATATTTAGAAAGCCAACACTTGAGAGTTTACAGTTCAAGACTCAAAATTAACCAGACTGTTATTAATATTGAGATATATAAGCTCAAACATAAAAACAAAAACAACAAATATTAAGAATATATTTATTAAATGTATACAAATATTATGTGAATTTAGGATTGCAACTTATAACCACAACTAAAGTGTAGCCACAATTGTGGTCATGCTTCATTTCAAATCTGAGGATGATATCTCTAAAATTATGCATTTTATGAAGCCTATTGTGAGACCATGTCAGGGGAGACTTTGGTGAAGTTTTAGAGAAGGCTAATAATTATTGCCCTGTAAACACCCATTTATAGTCTCTGACTAATGTCTAACAAAGCTAAAGTGACATTTCTTCACCGAAACAAGAAGCTAATAAATGCACGATTGAAGTATGTGTTTTGTGTGTGATATTCATGCAATTTGGGGTATTTTTATATGAGTAAAGGTAAGGATAGCCCATAGCTTCATATAAAATGCTAAATATAACATATTTCAAAATCTTTTTATGACTTGAAACCATTTTAAACCGCGACCGGAATATGATACAAATACTCGATGGTGTTTTAAAGTGAGCTTTAACTAAAAGTGTAATATTAATAAATTAAATTGTGTCATGTAGCTTGAGGCTACCTATTGTGCTAATGCACCTGCTGCAGGATCTTTATATTCCATAATATAATTTTGGAATTTTGAACAATAATAATCTGGGGCCGTCTGTGATCTTTGACGCCTATTGTAAGGGGTTTTAAAAGATAACGAAAATGATCGCAATATAACAAAATATGGTATATATATATATATATATATATATATATATATATATATATATATATATATATATATAAATGTTATTGTATTATTAATGTGGACATGTATTGAAGGAGTAATGGAATATAATTACAGTATTTCTTGTTGAGCTGTTGCATTTGTGCATTTTGTATTTATAGTAAAAATGTATTCAGGGCAGGCTGCTGTTTTTCATAACAATTATCATAGATACCATATAGGCTGTGTTTACACTGCAAGTCTTAATGCACAGATCTGATCTTTTGACCATATCCGTTTTTGTTTTTTGTTCCGCCTGTTTACATTTACTTTAGAAATGCCTGGTATCCAATATCTGTGTTTACATGAATCCACACCCAAAATTATTCTGTTGGTAATCGTAAGTTAACTCGTGCACATTTTGATGTAAAAAATATTTTATCATTATAAATGTTTTCAAACTTTTACCCATAGATTTCTGAAATGTTCACCTTTTTTTTTGGACATTGAACCTTAATTTAACCTTATCATTATAAATGTTTTGAATATTTTACCTCAGATTTGTAAAATGTTCACCTTTTTTTTGGACATTGAACCTTAATTTAACCTAATTATAAATGTTTTGAATATTTTACCTCAGATTTGTGAACTGTTCACCTTTTTTTGAACATTGAACCCTAACCCATACCCTTATCGTCATAAATGTTTTGAATATTTTACCTCATTTCTGAAATGTTCAACTTTTTGGCATGTTTTTGTCATGTTCTGTCAGTAAAGAGCAGTTTAACTCCACAATAAACTCTGGTTTCTGGTCACTCAGCAGGAAAAATCTCCCTTTAAACTTGAAAGAAATATAGATTTTACATTTTCGTGATAATTATCGATATCAGCTGATATGAACAATTTTAGCATTATAATTGTTTTGCCCATAGCGCCCAGCCCTGCTCTCACCACTGATAGATAAACTCTGAATTAGCCATTCAAGCACACAGTATTGACGTGCTCCATTGAGCTGTTGCTGTGCTGAAATCTATTTGCCAGAGGGATTATAAGGCCCAATCCAGATTAAAACCTCCCAGAAAACCTTCACATGTGTTTGTGTTTGTGTGTGTGTGTGTGTAAAGTGGAACGCCACAGTCACCTTATTTCAGTTCTGTGAATTAATGTCATTTTCTTGTCACCTTGTCAAAATGTATTATGTGTACTATCATCAGCAGTAGGGCAGCTACTTAAATTAGGGCCCTATGAAGTTCATATATTTATTTATTTTAAAATTTTAAATGAGATGTACTATGAAAATTAACTCAATTTTTTTTTACTTAGATCTTTGTTGTTTGTTGGGGCAGTGTGAACAACAGCAAAAAACAAGAATGGAAAATGGTCATAAAAGGTCAATAATGGATGATTTTGATGTATATTATACCTGTAGTATTATATACTATAAAACTTATATAAATAGACTTCGGGATTTTTTTTGGGAATTTAGACTTTTTTTTCTTTTTTTTTGGATAATCTCTAACTTTGTATCCACCTCAGGGCTCCAGACTAACTTTTTTTACTAGGAGCGCTGTAGCCCCTTTAGGAGCGCAAGCAGAAAATGTAGGGGCATACCTTAAATCAGCTTGCAATGCAATTATTCAAATTTCCCCCAAAATTAACTGTAATACTGACAAATTCTTTAATAATAGACTTAACGTGCATATATTACAATGTGCAGTTTTTATTTTAAGTTCACAGGCTCCAGACTAACATCTGAGGGCAGCGGCACCGCAGACACTGAGTTCTACAGATAATATCTGGTAGCACTGGGGCTGACAGTAAAGCACTACGCTTAATTTAGGCTGTAGATAAAATTAACTTTAATTATATAATTCATAATGTCTTAATATTAATTAAAAAGCAGAACGAGTGAAAAAATTGATGATATTAGGGA
Organism: Leuciscus leuciscus; assembly: GCF_965113295.1. Taxonomy (NCBI): domain Eukaryota; kingdom Metazoa; phylum Chordata; class Actinopteri; order Cypriniformes; family Leuciscidae; genus Leuciscus; species Leuciscus leuciscus. The sequence continues at coordinate 2,712,094 of NC_138744.1, read as the reverse complement.
GTGAAATAGCCAATAACATCCTACTGTTTACAGTGGTAATTTATTATTATAATTTCTTTTATTTAAATAAGAGTTTTCCTACATCTTAAAAAAATTTGTTTTAGGACAATCTTTGAAGGATGAACAAAAAAATGTGTTGGTCATCACATTAAAAATAACATTTATATAAGATATTACAGGTTTGAAGTGCTGGAAAAAGATGTGTAGTACTTGTGTGTAGCGTTTGACTATTTCTGTCACAATACCATAGTTATGGTTAGAGTTCCTACATTAGCCTAAATCCATGGTGAATGTTGCTGATTCGTGGACTGAAAGCCTTCTGTAAGTGTTTCTCCTGGTTTCCACGTCAGCGTGGTTTGATCTGATATCTATGGGTTATAACAAGAGAACTCTAAGCCGGATCGAAATGTTTCTCACTGGATCTCGCAGCGATTATGTTATTAATTCTGAGGCGAATTCAATGGATTTCTTCACTGGATCTCCAGAGTCTGCATCTCCAAGCTGTTGAACGAACTTGATTAAATTAAGGAAAACTTTTCCTCGAAAATGAATTTTTCCAACAAAATCATTAAAAAAAAATTTTTTTTATTGTAATCTTGTTGTATGAACTTAAATTAATTTAGTCATTCCTGCTAGATAAAGTTTTGTCAGGTTGACTACATTTAATTTTTGCCCTGCCTAAAATCGCCAACGTTATAATTTTAGCTAATTTGACTCTACAGTTATTTCCAATGATAGAAGCTACTAGTGTTCAATTAAATTAAAACCACGTTTTACAGAGTAATATTGAATATTACTTATGCAGGACTGCGAAAGAGGTTTAATGCATGTATAGAGTACACTGAGCGCCCACAGCCCTAAACTAAACACAATCGCCACTTCTACATAATGGTAACCACAAAATTCAAAAACATTACAGAAAGTCCTAATACATAACTGAATATTTAACACTAACATTAACCTCTTTCCATTTACAGAAAAACACATAAAATAACACTTTAATCCCTAAATTTACCCTCCTAATGCAGTCCCTTGCAAAGCATGCTGGGAACTACAGATCCACTGCCCAGTTAGTTGTCAACAAAAATGATTCATGTAGTTTTCACACAAATTAAGTAAGCTTCGGTTTTAAATATATTAGGTTGATTGAACACAATTAAATTAAGTTGTGACAAAATATTAAACAATCGTGTTACTTTAGCTTATTTTAATTCATTAAATTTAACAAGAGGCAAAAATAAATTTGAGTGCAAGTAACAGTGTCGCGTGCTCGAGATCGGCCTGCGACTGGCAAGTTCGGGGCGCTGCGCTGTCTATTATTGGTCCGAACTAATAAACGGTCCGTGAAGCATAAATGAGTAGCGCATTTTCTTTCCGCTTTCATTTTGTTTGGATTCGCTGCTCGGCAGCGTTGTGGACCTAAATAAATATTTGGTCGCACTGGCAGGAAAAATGGTCGCAAAAGTCTGGAGCCCTGCACCTGGTTTGTGTTTTTGCCCAGATGTCTGTTCAGACCATGATGTCTGTGTCCGCAGATCAGCTCTCTTTACACTCCCTCTAACTTGATCAGTTTCCTTACTGTGGATGAAAAGGGAAATTGCAGGCCGAACCCTGTGGTATTGTGCGCTCGTCATTGTCTCAGCGATTTAATTTTATCCTGGTTACGTCAGTCACACACACACACACACACACACACACACACACACGGTGAGAGCGCGAGACGCCACTGCTGATGAGAGACCGTCTGCTGCCAGAGACATGGATCTCATGGAGATGTGGCGATTAAAGGTTTAATAAAGACACCTGACGCAATGGAGATATTAAGCTTTAGCCTCAGATCATGAACAAACACAGTCTCTGTTGTTCACTATCAGCATATATAGTAGACTGTATTTATTGACTGTGCTTGAGAATCAACTTCCAAGTGTGGATTTTGTGTGGAGTTGAATTTAAAGAATTTTTTTTTTGTTTATTGGCTTAATGGTCAGAGTGAGTCAAATAGGTCATGTTAGTTTGGCTTCCTAAATGAAAAACGGACTGTGATGCTTTCAAAACATAGATCTGTTTGTTTGAGCATCACAACTGTGACTCATCCAGTAGGGTGAGTTTGGGGCGCGGGACTATCTGTTTGACCAACCAATGACAGATATGGAGATTATTTGGGAAATCAGGTGTTATTTTGGCCTTTGCATTTGATCATGCACACACATGACATACTTCAGCTTTGGAGCTGCATTAAAAAAGGTTCCCAGTTCCTGATTTCATGCCTCAAGAACAAAACAAAAGTAAATTGTCCACTTTCACTGCATTGTTTGTAGTGACTCTTAGCACTCTTGACTCTCAGTAGGTTTATATTGGCTGTTCTCCCCATCTGAACGGAGACCGTTTCAAGAACATTTGATTTTCAGGTACACTGAACATGAACACTGAAGACAAGCAGTTATGCAGGTCAGGTGGGGTTTGTTCTCAGAAAGTAGACGGGATGGAAGAGAAAGAGGCATATTGCTGCGAAACTATAGATCAAAGGTGCATTTTTACTGTAAAGCTCTTAAAAGGACAAAAAACATCAGAAAAGTAGTTCGTATGACTCATTCCAAGTCTTCTGAAGTCACATGATGGTGTATATTTGAGGAATAGACTGACATTTAACTTCATGACTGATCAACTGTCATCTGTGTAAATGTAAACCTATATGTTAAATATGTAAAGTGTTTATATAAGAAAAGGACAACCAGTGTGACATAAAATACTTAAATTAACACTGCCAGTCAAAAGTTAGGAATAATCACATACTTTTTTTATGTTTTAAAACATTTACATCTTTTTTTTAATGATAATATGACTTGTTGTGTTTGTTTGCTTGGTTTTATTGTATTTATATGATATTTGTATTTTTGTAATTGAATTTTTGCCATGAAAATAGCCTTAGATGCTGACATGGCATTAAATTACACTATCTATTTTTTTGTAATGTCTATATTGTGAAATATTCTGAAGGATCATGTGATGCTGAAGAGTGGAGTAATGATGCTGAAAATTCAGCTTTGCCATTTAAACAGTTCTTTTAAAACGTAAAAATATTTCACAAAATTATTGTTTTTACTGAATTTGATCAAATATATGCAGCATTAATGTTTAATGAACAAAAAAAACATTCCAAACTTTTGACTGATAGTACACGTATTTCTGATATTAAACAGATTTTTACATATTGTACGATATATATATTGTATCGTCACACAAGTATCTTCGTGATCAAATCGGGAGATAGGTGTATAACCTAGTTATAACATCTTTAGCAGACTTTTTCTCACTTATGACTTGCAGAAGAAAATTTAAGAAGCAGAAGAGTGAAAACTACAGATATAGTGTAGTTACCATAACAAATACCTGTAGACAATGTAAACCTTGTTGATCATGACAGTAAAGCTTGTTTGACTCTCTTTGAATGTCCTTAACACTAGAACTACCAGTCATTCTGACCACTCATACATTATTTGCATATAATTTCAATAAGCTATATCAAATCTAAGAATAAATGGATCTGTAATATTAGGATAGGTAATAATAAACATCAGAACACACTGCATTGTAATTCTAATGTATGTGAAAATGTATGTTAATCGACAACCACAGAACAGCTGTTGTAATTACAGATACAAAGTCGAAAGTGATAAATTTTCTATTATTTTCTTTGTAAAATGAAAATAAATGTATTCATCCATGGATATTAGAATACATTATACCATGGTCTGGGTGATTACTCGATTCTGATTGGCTGCAGGGTGTCCATTAAAAAGTGATAATGTACACCTAGGAAAGGCGTCCCGTCAATTTGCCTGATGACAGTTCTAAATGATTGCGCTGGCTCAAACTGATTGCTTGGCAACGCCTGTATACGGGAGATATTAAATAGTGCGCTCGACTTAATAAATAAAAACCCTCACGATTTTTACTCTAAAACACATTAAAGTATTATTAATTGATTAAATATTTCTTTCTTTCGTAAGTGACCATGGTATAAGCGGGTTAATGCCCTTCGAGGTGTCCATTGTCAGGTATTAATGGACTTCGGCGGAGGCAACCGTCCTCCGCTGCGCGTCGGACGGTTCACGCCTCGCCGTCGTCCATTAATACCTGATAATGGACACCTCGTCGGGCATTAACCCTTACATAATTTACAAAAACATTGGCAATATGCATTTCAATGCATAGGTAAAACCTTCATGGGCACATATGAAACGCATATGTCCCAAACTGGCCCAAACAGTCATTCTGACCGTCACGGGAAAATAATGTGAACATACACTATATACACATGGGGTGGTAGTGGCGCAGTGGATAAGACACATGCCTTTGGTGTGAGAGACCCGGGTTCGAATCCACTGTGAGACACCAATGTGTCCCTGAGCAAGACACTTAACCCCTAGTTGCTCCAGAGGCGTGCGACCTCTGACATATATAGCAATTGTAAGTCGCTCTGGATAAAAGCGTCAGCTAAATGAATAAATGTAAATGTACACTACCGTTCAAAAGTTTGGGGTCAGTAAGATTTTTTTAATGTTTTTAAAAGAAGTATCTTCTGCTCACCAAGGCTGCATTTATTTTATAAAAAAAAATAATAAAAAAAACAGTAATATTGTGAAATATTATGACAATTTAAAATGACTGTTTTCTATTTTAATATATTTTAAACTGTAATTTATTCCTGTGATCAAAGCTGAATTTTCAGCATCATTACTCCAGTCTTCAGTGTCACATGATCCTTCAGAAATCATTCTAATATGATGATTTGATGCTCAAGAAACATTCATTATTATTATCAATGTTGAAAACAGTTATTTAAATTTTTTTTCAAAATTCTTTGATGAATAGAAAGTTCAAAAGAACAGCATTTATTTAAAATAGAATATTTTCTAACATTATAAATGTCTTTACTGTAACTTTTGATCAGTTTAACTCATCCTTGATGAATAAAAGTATTGATTTATTTTATTTATTTCCCCCCAAAATAAAATAAAAATTCTTACTGACCCCAAACTTTTGAACGGTCGTGTTTAATGTTACAAAAGCTTTAGATTTCAGATTAATGCTGTTCTTTTGAACTTTCTATTCATCAGAGCATCATGAAATACAAATGTAAATAACTGTTTTCAACATTGATGATAATAATAATTAATGTTTCTTGAGCATCAAATCATCATATTAGAATGATTTCTGAAGGATCATGTGACACTGAAGACTGGAGTAATGATGCTGAAAATTCAGCTTTGATCACAGGAATAAATTACACGTTACTGTATATTCACAGCTGTTTTAAATTGGAATAATATTTCACAATATTACTGTTTTTGTTTGTATTTTTAATCAAATAAATGCAGCCTTGGTGAGCAGAAGCTTCTTTTAGAAACATTAAAAATATTACTGACCCCAAACTTTTGAACGGTAGTGTACAATAAAATGCGAGAAAACGAACTGATTTAGTAACCATTTTGTTTTAGTGAGCAAAAATATCATGCTGTAAAATTACAATGAAAATTGTATGACTGTTATGCCCATTCAAGGTAGAAATACTCAAAACTCTTTTGTGTCTTGTAATTTTAATAAAATAACAATGATAGAATAAAATATGGACACATTTAGGAAAAGTCAGGGTCCTATAGTTACATGGGTTTTATTTCAACAAAGTTATTACAAATTATAAAACAGTCAAATGACTGCCTTGGTAGTTGTAGAGTTAAAGCAAGCGAGCGTATAGTGTGTGTTGAAGGCTACTTGTCTGACTGCATGATCACCACACAATGTTTTATTCCTTCAGTCTGTATTTCCATAGTAGTTTCCTGCAAAAATCAACAACTTTCGTCCTTTCCCAGGAGAGAGTGACTGAAAGATTGCAGTCTTTACATAATTCCCCAGTCGTGTGCACTTCTCCCGAGGATCTCTGCCTCTTTGCTCTACTCTCCTTCCTCCAGACACAGTCATTAGTTCCCAGTGAGAGCGTTCACAGAGCTGCATGTGTGAACCGCATCGATCTCTCTCTCTGTGAGGGATGCCGTTGCTCAGACGCTCTGAAATATACTCAATTCATGATTACTGAAATGGGTTTGTCCAGCAGGGAGAGCCAGGTGCCGATCAATGAAACTCAGACGAGAGATGGACTGGTAGTGCCTCCTGCCAAACCGGCCGGCGTTTTTAAAAGTTACATTTTCTTGCTGACTGGATGTTTATAAGTGATGTCGTAGTTTTTATGACAGTGCTGAATTTTTATTGTCTTGTATTCCTAGGCAAAAGTCACTGCGATGTGAAGGTATTGATGCTTGTCATGAGAGTATTAATAGTGCCAATTTTGAGTTTCATTATGGGTGAACAGTTGATGGGTTACACTGTAGATTAATGAATTGTACAATGTTTTATCTGCTTCTTTTTTTTGTCTTTCATATGGTTTGATATAGAGACCACTGTTGTGTATTTGTATGAACATATCTTTAAAGATCAGCACTGAAAACGCAGATTTATTCTGTTTTCTGGAAGAAAACCTTTCCAAATGTTCCTATAGTGCTAATTTGTTTCCATTTTGATTGTATAGTCATATATAATCACACACACACACACACACACACACACACACACACACACACACACACACACACACACACACACACACACACACACACACACACGGTTTTCCTACTTACAAAGCATGTAGAGGTCTGTCATTTTTATCATAGGTAGGCTATTCTTCAACTGTGAGTGACGGAATCTAAAACTAAAATCCAGAAATTCACATTGTATGATTTTCAAGTAATTAATTTGCATTTTATTGCATGACACATAAGTATTTGATCACCTACCAACCAGTAAGAATTCCGGCTCTCACAGACCTGTTAGTTTTTCTTTAAGAAGCCCTCCTGTTCTCCACTCATTACCTGTATTATATATATAGATTACAAAAAAGTCTGAGTTTTCGGTCGATGCAGACAGCAGAGAACAGACTGGACACATGACTTGATGCTTAATGTTAATGAAATGCAATAAGCGAAGTACTTGCATAGAAAGCCGCCTCTCGAATGGCGCGTAATCCAGATTTCCGTTCTCTTCCATATAGCTTATATGGCCTAATACAGACACACTTATGTCAAACTTATGTCACTTATGAGTTTTCACGTAAACGGTCAGTTTTGTCTAAAGTGGATTAAACAGACAAAAAAAAAAATATGTGCGTGTAATAATACATTGGATAATAAACCTGCCTCCGTCTGTGTGCTTAATGTTAATCAAACAACAAAAGACAAGGAGAAATCACTCACTGCTCTTGACTGAATAACTTTTGTAACTTTTAATAAGAATCAGTATATTAATTCATGCAGTGAAGACTTTGAGCATTGTTTTTATTTTTACATCTGATTATGCCATTTCTTTTGTTAAATAAACTCATGTAGGCCTACTTGAAACCCTAAACCCCTCTGGTTTAAACTGACATTAAAATTACACTTACTTTTTATGTAATGCTAGTCTATTTTAAGGACTTTTTCTTTATTTAACATATTAAAAGCATCCCAGAACAAACTTTCCGAAATACTAACAGAAATGAAAGACTTTGCCTTTAGATTAACTTTATATTTTCTTGCCTGGCTGATACTTCTAGCTCTGACGCCATGCACTTCTTCGCACGCCCTCTTCATCCAATACGTTGGAAATCGTCACATCCGGGGGGGGTTTTAATCGCGAAATTAAACCCCTTACATTAGTTTAACGATTGATAAGTATCGTGGAAATTGAAAATGATACAGGTTAAGTTAGGGGTGTGACGGTTAGTATATAACCGTGAGACCGACGGTTATAGTTGAACACGTCATTAGAACTCTATAACCGCCAAAACCGTGTTATTCGTATTTTTTTACAAACATTTTTTATCATAGAGAATGTTTAAATACTAATTAAAAAACAATTGTTAACAGTCTGTGTTATTAATAGTCTACGTCATTTCCAACTGTATTTGATTCTTTGCCAAATACCCCCTGACCGACCGCCAATCATTTGAGATTTTGAGAATAAAAGCTATGACTATGATATAGTGATGTGCCATCATTATGAGATTTATTAAACAAATGAAAAACATTTGCAATAAGAAACATTAGCAATAAACATTTGCAATAATAAACAACGTATCATTACCGATAACTGATCGTGCAGTTTAATTACCCCTTGACTGGCCCCAAACATGTTTGATAAAAGAAACATATACAGTGTGTGTATATAGCCAATTGTACTATAAGATAGGATCATAAGATGCGCAATATATCGGGAGGCATGGTTTTTACCACTTAATGAAGTTTTGTTTTGTAAATCGTCAGACATGATTTTTACCACTTCATTAAGTTTTGCTTTGTAGAAAGCCTTTCTCTAAAGCGAATTTCGTTTTGTACAAATTGTATCTTAATTTTAATAAATGTTTCATCAACCAATTGCATGCATTTAATAAATAAAAAGCAAATATAGAAGACAATATAATAACCGTGACATGGAGGCGCCGGCGCGCTGCGTTCACTTGCATTGCATTGTGAACTAGAGCGCATCTCATCGTAAATGAATGAAACTCAGCGTAGGCCTATGCCTCATACATTAGCATTAAATATCTTTGCTGCATCCTTTCTAGAACAGACAAGGGCTTTCTTGCGGCTCGCATCAGCAGAGCATTGCATCGTCCATAGACCGCAAAACAATCAGCGGATGGCGGGCGGGTGCGGCTTTGAAATTTGGTCAAAAAACGTTGGTGTGGATAATTCGTTTTGTGATGCGGTTGCGGATGAAATAATACCTCATCCGCGTATCTCTATCGATAACAACATTGAACACTACACAAATAGTAATTTATAGTTTTTTTTTTTTAACGACTCGTTTTTTTTAAATAACCCCCACTTTTTTGAGTGCACTTTTTAAAAGGAATGCCTATTTTCCACCCATCTGTTCAACAGATTACATTGGAGCAATTTACTATAACAGATCTCTACTTCTCTTTATTTCTTAACTTTATAAACCGTATACCAGTTTTGTCTATAGTTGTGTTCCAGAATTTATTTTCATAAGTCAGTATAGTAGTCAGTAGTATTCCTAGCCAACATGTCAGTCTACCACCATATTTGGTCTATTTTCTCTGTGTTTTTCTGTCACGGTTTGGTTTTAACCTTCTGAATGCATGGTAACGGGTGGTGATCTGGTCAAGGGGGCGGTGACTGTGTGATTGTGATTGTGCCTAACGCTCCAGTAGGACCTACAGCCATCAGGTCTCGGTTAAGCCTCTTATGTTTCATTCAGAAGAAATCATAATGCTTTTACACTGATAGATGGCCTTCAGTCTGATATGGCCTACATATGTCTGGGGATCTGGGCAGAAGAGATGTTTGTTGTAAGACGAGCGGTGCAACACACACACAGACACAGACACAGACACAGACACACACAGACACACACAGACACACACAGACACACACAGACACACACAGACACACACAGACACACACAGACACACACACAGACACACACAGACACACACAGACACACACAGACACACACAGACACACACACAGACACACACACAGACACACACACAGACACACACACAGACACACACACAGACAGACACACACACAGACACACACACACACAGACACACACAGACACACACAGACACACACAGACACACACAGACACACACAGACACACACAGACACACACAGACACACACAGACACACACAGACACACACAGACACACACAGACACACACAGACACACACAGACACACACAGACACACACAGACACACACAAACACAGACACACACAGACACACACAGACACACAGTTTAAACTTTGTTTTATATTGAATGTAAGAAAGTACAAAGCTTAAAGGTGCTGTTTGTAGTTATTATTTTTCTTGACGGTACTAAAGCACAAAAACCATATGTTTGCAGAGATTTAGGAAACGTGCTAAGTTTATATACTTGTTTCTCCGAAAAAAACAATGTTACAGCCAGTTATTCTACTTTGAAATGTGCGTTCCATGCCCTAATGTCTGTTTTAGTTTTGTTTTTCACTGTATTAACAATCACTTCCAACACAGGATATTTGGTGAAAATAATAAGGAAAAACACTGAATGCATTCAAAAAGTCTTCTGCATAACGGCATGTCTTGATGTGGTGAAGAAAACTTTCAAAAACTGCAGTGCATAGGCCAAAAACCTGCAAATAAAAACAAAACATTAATGACAAGGCGCACATATCACACAAATTACATCTCAGAAGTCAATCAAACAGTATTTTAGACATGTATGACTTGAGGAAAATAGGAACTATTGCCTACCATCAGATAATTATAACCAGAAACACACGATCATGAAACCAATGAATGCATGAACTCACGATTCTACAAAACGCCTTTTAAACTTTATATCAGGTCCTAAAGCAAAACTTTGGAGAATAATTTCAGTGCTCAATATTCACCATTACGTCTTGGAACTTGAGACGATGAATATTTGTGTTCTCTTGGGAATGTTGGTTTCGGTCTTCACTCGCTCTCCAGCGCATCCACATTTGAATTCTCCAAACCAACGAGTTTCCTCAGGCACATTTTTTGCATGTGCATTCAGTTTTTTTTATTGTTTTTACGTAGGACTTGTTCAGCGAACACTGATTTTTCACTTCGACTTGATAGATTGACTGAGCACAATTAAATATGTTTGGTGTATATACATTTTTAATTTTATTTGAAGACTTTAAGCAATGATTACAATGCATCTTTTTGCATGGGGATAACAATTTGGAAGTCATTTTTTTCAGCCAATATGTAATTGTCAGTTTCCACAATTTAATAAAAAAATCTTCTGTTAAATTCAAATTGGTATCATTTAATATTCTTGATATCATGATTAGCGTGTTTAGATCGTGTGCCTTTTTTTATTATTTTTTTTATTAATTTGCCCTTTAATTAAATCAGCAAAAGAGATGTACTGTAGCTTGGCAACAACAAAAACACACACAAAAAATCATGCAATATCCACAGAAGAGTGTGAAATTCAACTCATTTTGTTGCAATTGAAATTGTTGCAGTACAAATTGTTCTTAAACATGAGATAAACATGAGAAGTTTGATTGTACTCTGCACTGGAGCGACAGCTTTGGATGTGAAAGCTCTTGTGTTCTTCCGGTGGGGTTTTTTCTTTATGGTTATTGTTCTCTCAGCCATGGGATGAAGCCAATAGGTTTGATGGGCGATTCAGCAGGGGTAACTGCTACTCTATTACTCTGCCGTGTTTCGTGGCAGGATGGCTGTCCCTCAGGAGTCCTCCAGCAATAATAGTTTACAGTAAATAATGCTCAGCACTTAGTGACCGTTGTACAACGCGCCTCAGTTGAGGTCATTAAACACTGGTACAGCTGTAATGAGAGCGGGCGGGCTGGAGTCGGCTTTCAGCTTTGCTTTTGTCCGCTGTTTAAAGCAGGTTTTGTGTACCTGGCGCAGGTAATCATCGTTGACTCATTCGACTCGACAGCCTGGTATTATTCTGAGAAATCAGAGATAGCCTAAAGTGCACTTATGATCTCCATTTAGCCAGTTCAGTCTAATCCTCAACTAGTGCTCGTTTTCAGGCCTTGTTAATGTTCTTTAGGGACAGAAGTTTAGTGTAAGGCATGTATATATGATTCTGATTGATTCCGATTCCCTTAATAAGCTGCTATTATTATTTTTAAAGGAGCACCAACACCTTGAGTAGGGCTGGGTATTAACACAAATTTCACAATTCGGTTTGATTTCTATTACGATTCGATTCAATATTGATTATTTTGGATATCAGGTACAATACATTGCAAATTTTCTCAAGGAAAACATCTCTTAACTATTATTGTAAACTATGGGAGTCAGTGGTAGCCTATAGGCTTCATTAGCCTACTATAATATTGAAGGTAAAAATTTACTGATTTGTATACAAACACTTAAAATACACTTTTATTTATTTTTATAATAATAAAGTTATATGAAATGATATAAAAATTTAAATGGTGGCTGTCATAAACTTTCCAGATTTATTCAAACATGCATTAAATATTGAAGAACATAAAAAATTATAATGAATATGTAATATGGTGCATATATTTAGCAAAATGCTCCTCTCTAGAGTTAATATTTCCAGCTGACTAACGAGTTTATGGTCACATGGTTTTTCTGAGGTAAATGTGACGTTACATGACATTGTTTACTGACGTCTTTCCACGGTTGAAACACTGATTGGGTGATTCCATGTCACATGATACGGACTTCGATAAGTTGTACTTTTAACACACTTTCAGAAGCTCATTCATGTTTATCTCGCGCTGTAACTGGTGTTATTAAGGCGGAAGAGAAGATCATGTGCTTCTCTGGAGCTGAGCCAGAGCGATCTCACGCCACAGCGACAACACGGTCATTATGTTTTTGAATTTCGTAAGAAAATGGACGTAATTTGAAATCTAGAGACTTTGTTTCATAACAATAATAACAAAGCACAAAGATTATTGCGATTTATTGGATGGGATGCGCACAACAATGTTCCATTCATTCATCAACTGAAAACAGGATGACTAATCGATTCTTGGGATTTAAGAATCGATATCGTTTCGTAAAAATGAGAATCGATTAAAATCGAGAAATCGATTTTTTTAATTTATTTTTATTTTTACCCAGCCCTAACCGTGAGTAACTATTCTTAATGATATGCTAAACCAAAATAGTGATATAATCATTCAGGTGATCTCTGGTGGCCTGTGCACATAAGGGCAAGCTCACACTACAGGACTGTAAGACTTCTGAATGTCTGTGGTGTTCACACTACACAACATGGGGTCTTGTCATAGCAGAACGCATACTATACAACACAACGCTGACAAGGTGCTCAAACTACAAGACATTTGGTCAAGAGGCAGTCCCGACCAACTGCAGGAAAACTTCACGCAGGTGTTTGAGGTTTTTCCATTTATACCATCTGCACTGTGATTGGCTGGATTACTTCCACCTCGTCGTTGCACACGCTAAAAGATTACGTGGCGATAATATCAAAGTGGTTTGAAAATATTCCAAGTCTGCCAATGCAAAATCTAGCCAAACGTTGTGTAGTGTGAGCTTGCCTGAACCTGTCTCAGATGTCATCTTTAACGTGGAGGAGGTCAGTCAAATGCACGTCTGTTTGAGTAGTTGATATCTTGATCACACTTTTGCATGTTGCATAACCTATAATAACTGTATGATTATATGGCTAGTTGCATTGTAGTATTTGAATTACACATTGTTTTCACATGCTGTCCATGACCCATTTTAGGATTGTGACCCACTAATACAGGGTTTTCCAAATGTGGGTTTGTGAGTTGATTTTTAAAATATATATATTTTTAAATAAATTAAATTTAGTAAAATAAAAATGAGGCTGCACAATTAATCAAAATAAAATAATAGTAGTAGTAATAATAATAATAATAATAATAATAATAAAGTATAGTGATAATAATAATAATAATAATAATAATTATTATTATTATTATTCTAATTATAAAAAGATTTCAGATTTATTTAAATTGTGCAGCCCAATTTTTTTATTTTACATTGAATTTAAATGATTAATAATATAATAATAATTTAAATTCAATGTAAAATAAAAAAATTGGGCTGCACAATTTAAATAAATCTGAAATCTTTTTATTATAATAATAATAATAATAATAATTATTATTATTATTATCACTATACTTTATTATTATTATTATTATTATCACTATACTTTATTATTATTATTATTATTATTATTATTATATGAATCAAGTATAGTGATAATAATAATAATAATAATAATTATTATTATTATTATTATAAAAAGATTTCAGATTTATTTAAATTGTGCAGCCCAATTTTTTTATTTGACATTGAATTTAAATCATTAATAATAATATAATAATAATAATTATTATTATTATTATTATTAGTAGTAGTATTAGTATTCCTATTATTATTATTATTTTACTGTTATTATGAATAATATAAATTATGAATGTCATTAAATTATTAAAATATTAACTTTAAAATCTCACTGGGTACTTCATGTAGATATTTTACTTAAGGCGTCTGGCTGACCATTGTTTGTGTAATCCCTGCTCTAATGTATAAGATACTTAGATGAAGTTGAAGTCCCATGTAAAACACAACAGATATTCTACATTTTTCTGAATTACTTAAATTATTATCCATGTAGCTCAATTTTAGTTATACAGAACTTTTCACAATGGACATTGTTTCGAATCAGCTTTCCAGACAAATATCGCAGTAATAATGTCTTTAATTGTGAAAGGTCCTCATTTAGCAGTTCAGTAAAAAGAAATGTATGCCTCAGTGTATTTGTCTCCTCATAGCTGTTTTCTTGACTGAAAGATGTCAAGCTGTCATTTGTGTCTCCTCTTCTTCAATAGCACATTTATTCAGGACACCCGCAGTGCATGTCGCACTCAAGTGACTGAAAATTTTGTCACAAGGTCGTCACGGGTCAGTGGTGTCACAAGACGCCCTCAGACCACTTCTCGGCACAGCTGCCAGTGAATCATATCATTGAGCGTGTTCATCCAGACTCAGAGAATGTCTCATATTGTCATAGTTCAGCTGTATTTAGCCTGTGTGTTTCAGCTGCCCACACTGAGACGACCCGACTCACTCCACGCAAGACAAACCCTCTTTATTGTGTGTCTCGTTTTCTGTCTCGTGCTCGGCCTTGTCTTTTAGAGCCCTTTAAACCTTTCAAGATCATCATCATCATCATCTCGGTGTGGAATCCAGTCATAAAAATGAAATTTACAGAACACAGAATCTCATGGAATTTGATCAAAAGAATAGTGCTGTAGACTTAAGCGTACTGCTTTAGGCCGTGTGTCCACCAAAGTGTTTTAGCCAGCTGAAAACGCTAGGCGCTCTGCTGAAAACACCTAGCTATGGGAGCTTGAGAGCGTTTTGGCAGCGTAGCATTGTTTTCAGTTGAGACGCTTTGCTTGTTATGATACGGAATATCCGCGAAAGTGTTACTAGTATCTCATTTCACACATATTTTGTTTCTGTGTTGATTCTATATTAAAATGTCGATACAATGTAACGTATTTTCTCTGGCTCTTGTTTTAAATACTTTTGTTCCGTTATTATGCTTCTTGTCGTCGTCTGTTGACGTTGTACAAGCAGAATGTGGCGGTTGGTCGGTGTGGTGTTAGTCCCGCCTCTCCTCCACTGTGATTGGACGGTTGGGTAAAAAGCGATTGTCAATCGGTTGACGGCTTTTTACTTGACGGTTGTCAAGTAAAAAGTGACAGTGATGTGCGCTGCGTTTTACCCAAAGTTGAAAATTCGTCAGCGCCTCGTTACGCTAATGCCGTTTTAAAAACGCGGCGTTCGCGTTCCCATTGAAAACAATTGAAAAAATACACCAGCCGCGTGAAAAAACGCTTTTGTGGACACACGGCCTTATGGACTAGTGTCTGTGAATATCCGTTTTCATGGTGTTTTCAGCGTCTGCCATCTCACACCATTTCATCTGAGAAAACTATCGTCAGATAAACAAAGAAACTCAAAGGTCTTTGGCACTACAACCCAGCTCAAAACTGAGATTGTTTGGTTCTGTTCACATAGGATGTGCTTTTGAATTCCATTGTGCTGTTTTTCCATTGGTTTTCTATGTAAACATGCACTACATGGATGTC
This sequence comes from Leuciscus leuciscus, assembly GCF_965113295.1. Classification (NCBI taxonomy): domain Eukaryota; kingdom Metazoa; phylum Chordata; class Actinopteri; order Cypriniformes; family Leuciscidae; genus Leuciscus; species Leuciscus leuciscus. The sequence goes on along the minus strand of NC_138744.1, from coordinate 2,696,339 downwards.
TCACATCTTTTACAGTATCTTGCACATAAGCACCATGTGTTTAGAAGACTGTCAAGTTGAACTGGTATAAACTCGCCTTGCTTTTTTTTTTTTTTGCACGCCGTGTCTCAGTTTTAAATGCAAAAACACATTCTGTGTGTGAACAGTCCATTATTGATTTTTTGTTGCAGTCCTAAACTCATATTTTTCTTTTCTTTTTTTTCCTCCACAGGTTTCAAGTGCCCCGTCTGCTCCAAGTTTATCTCTTCAGATGAAATGGACCTTCATCTGGTCATGTGCTTGACAAAACCTAGAGTGACGTACAACGGTGAGAATGTTTGTGTTCAAGTGAAATGCTTATACAGTGGAAAATATGTTTTGAGTCTCTCCTGTAAAGAAAGAAAGGCATTGTGTTTGGATGTATTTCAGGTTCCAGAGGAGAGCGTAATGCTGTAATTATCTCTGGCTGTTGCTTCTCATGTTAAGACCTGGCAGCCACCTCTCACTGTTTTATAGTCCACAATCTATCCGGCATAAACGGAACGATTTGGCTTCACAATAGGGATTGGTGATTTGTTGCAGTGTTGTGCAGTCATGTTCAAACGTCTAATTTTCCAGCGGTTGCAGTTCGTTTCTTGCACAGAAACATGCAGTGACATGCTGTGATGAGGAGCTTTATTCATGCTGAGTTTGTGTTTTATGATGTGTCTTGCAGCTTTAATATATTTAATGTTTGTTTATTAAGGTTACGCGTCTCCTCGCACTAACACACAGACATTAGGCCAACTCCCGTCTATCCGACTGTTAACACCTGGTACTAAGTGGTGTAGTTATGGGCAATTTAGCTCAAATAATACCTAATTATTTCACAGCTTTTTGATAATATTCAAAATTTATATTTGTGCAAATCCTTAAATCCTCTAAAGAGTGATATTATTATTATTATTATTATTATAAAAAATCTATTTTTGCATTTGCTCTAAAGGTTATATAAAAAAAATTCCATAATAATAATAGTAATAATATATCACTCTTTTAGATACGTTTAGAGGAAATGCATAATTATACATTTCAGTGATAATAATGATGATAATATTTGTGCAATTAATATTTTCTCTAAAAGGACTTAAAAGTGATTATTATTATTATTATTAAAATGTGTATTTGTGCATTTCCTTTAAAAGCACTCAAGTTATATTTTATTATTTGTATTATTATTATTATTATTATTATTATTTGACAAGGAAAGGTCAAGAAACTAGTTTAATGACATGCTCTTTAGAAAACTTAATGAGCAAATAAAATAATTTGCAAATACAATTAAAACCCATATTGCTTAATTTTATATCACCAGCAGAATGATTTGATGGAATTTGATTTGATTTATGATCAGATTTCATTGAAATTGGTCTTTTATTTTGCTGCACAGTGACTCGCTGCACAGTGTCACTTAATATTGATAAAGCGCAAGTAAAACATCTATACTATTTTGCTCCACAATCAATATATATATATTTTTTTTTGGTCTCACAGCAAACATGGCATTTTGAGTGGATTGCTCATTGTTATTTAAGTCAATCCAGTCTGGGTCTTTGAGGGTCTAGTTCTGCCTGTTGCATAAGACTAGTTTTACAAGTTAGTCTTGTTTACAAGTTTACTTTAACTTGAAGTCAGTTAAATAAAAGTGTAGATTGATCTTATTTGTTACCAAAAATGTTAAAACTGATGAACTTACTGCTAGTTGATCACACTAAGACACAGTTGCTATGTTTATGCAACTGTCCCCTGATCTGTTGAATGAGAGTCTTGACCTGACGTTAGTAGCGGGTGTAAACAGGGCTTCATTAGCTTTCTACTGACTCATTCATCATTGTTTTAAAAAGTTTACATAGTTAATATCATATAGAATCTGTTCAGCCATAATCCTCAACCCGAGCGTGAATGTATCCCCTTTTTCTGTCTGAATCTTTTAGTCATCTTGTTTTTGTAGCCCTTTGTCATGATTTTAGGCATCGTCAGTTTCCATAAACTCAGCGGGACAGATAGAGTCCTCCGTGCGGCTGGGGAATGTGCCAAACCCAGAGATGTTATAGTGAAAAATCTGATCTAAAACAACATGAGATTTCCAGCGGTTAGTGCCGTGGCTGCCAGGTTTGTGTGACGGAGAGCAACCATTGGGGGAAATAGTCAAGCCTGATAAAGTCATCGCCATCAGTTGAGAGATGCATTTACTGAATAACAAAATTATTACAAAATATACATTAATTAAACATGATTTAAGTGCAAGTCTTTATTAAAAAAAACATTTTCTTAACACCACTTTTTGGTTTATTCCATTACTCACCCTTAGTTTTTGGCTGAGAGTGATAAATGCCCCCCTGGCTCATTCTTCCTCCCATTGATGACAGCAGCTAATTTTAGTGCATTAACACAACAGCATTGAAGGATGCAAATAAAGCAGCGGTAAAATGAAAATCAATGGGCCTGGTTGAATGAGGATCATGTCTTTCTCTAAAAACCTATCCTTATCCTCAGTTCTTCTATTTGGTGTGTTTTAGTATATTGGTAGGTTGTGTACTGAATATTATGCAGTATAAACTAGTATTGCAATCCATTCACAGCACGTATTAATCAATTTATGATTGAAATGGATGAATAGTAGGGCTGGGTATTGACACAAATATCACAATTCGATTCGATTTCGATTCACAAGCTTGCAATACGATTCGGATTCGATTCAATATTGATTATTTTGGATATCAGGTACAATACATGGCAAATTTTCTCAAGGAAAACAAATCTCATAACTTAGGGTATGCTGTAAACTATGGGAGTCAGTTGTAGCCTATAGGCTTCATTAGCCTACTATAATATTGAAGGTAAAAATTTACTGATTTGTATACAAACACTCAAATGACACATTTATTTATTTTTATAATAATAAAGTAATATGAAATATAAACATTTAAATGGTGGCTGTCATAAAAACCTGCCAGATTTATTCAAACATGCATTAAAAATTAAAGAACATTAAAAATTATAATGAATATGTAATATGGTGCATATATTTAGCAAAATGCTCCTCTCTAGAGTTAATTTTTCCAGCTGACTAACGAGTTTATGGTCACATGGTTTTTCTGAGGTAAATGTGACGTTACATGACATTGTTTACTGACGTCTTTCCACTGTTGAAACACTGATTGGGCGATTCCATGTCACATGATACGGACTTCGATAAGTTGTACTCTATCTTTTAACACACTTTCAGAAGCTCATTCATGTTTATCTCACGCTGTAACTGGTGTTATTAAGGCGGAAGAGAAGATCATGTGCTTCTCTAGAGCTGAGCCAGAGCGATCTCACGCCACAGCGACAACACGGTCATTATGTTTTTGAATTTCGTAAGAAAATGGACGTAATTTGATATCTGAGACTTTGTTTCATATCAATAATAACAAAGCATAAAGATTATTGCGATGTATTGGATGGGATGCGCAACAATGTTCCATTCATTCATCAACTGAACACAGGATGACTAATCGATTCTTGGGATTTAAGAATCGATATCGGTTCGTAAAAATGAGAATCGATTAAAATCGAGAAATCTATATTTTTTACCCAGCCCTAGTGAATAGCTATGAATAGTTGTGGTGTTTTCAAAGGAAAGCACTGTTTCTTATAATAAAAAACAAATTGTTAAAGGTTTAGGTATATTACACATACACATACATACATGCTTGCATACATACAATATAAAAATAAACAATTCATACTTAAGAATTGTGCTCTTACTAGGACATTTATCAGGGAAGCGAATATAAACTCAATTATGATTACAGGCTATCTTTAAAGTTATGATGAAGTCAAAAGTTTACTTTCTTAGCTCGTGTTATTTTGGTCCTGGTCTCATTAAACAATTAGTCTGTGCATATTATTATAAAAAATAAAATTCTTTACAATCTTTCATCAAAGTAGAGAAAAAATCAGCTGCTCTCTTTCTTATTTTATAAAATCAAGTTCTGTCCAAGGTTTTTCTTGTTCAATATTTTACTCAGAAACATGTCAGATTATGGAATATAAATGGATAACATTTACCTGGTGAATATGGCAGGTTCTTGAGGCTTTAGAGGGGTGTGTGTGTGTGTGTGTGTGTGTGTGTGTGTGTGTGTGTGTGTGTGTGTGTGTGTGTGTGTGTGTGTGTGTGTGTGTGTGTGAGTGTGTGTGTGAGTGTGTGTGTGTGAGAGTTTGTCTCTCCATCTCTTGCCTCTCGCTGAAGCCCACAGAGCACCAAACACCAGATGCATGCTCTCCCTCCGGGGCCCGTCTCAACACATGGCCTCCGCTGCTGATCTGGGCCAAACACACTCACAGCACCACACGTAGAGCACTTGGCAGTGAACATAATAGGGCAGACGATGAATAAACCGCTGTAGTGTCTGTATCTTCACTTCAGCTCTCAGACGTTTGGAAGGAAGCGCTAGTCAGGAACCAGATGCTTGCCACATTTATTAAACACTCTCAGCAAACACAGTTAGTTCATTAAGATTTATTAGTTGAACTCGGGAGATCAAGAGCCATTAGATGAGGAAACATCAAGTGAAAGTCAAGTCAAGTTTATTTGTATAGCGCTTTTCACAATACAGATTGTATCAAAGCAGCTTCACAGTATTAAATTAAAATAAAACAACAAAGTTTGTTTCAAGAGGAATTTATTGATTGATAAAATTAAATTAAATATCCCCAAAATGCCAGGCAATACCCAAAATCTCCCAAAAAATATGTAGTGTAGGATTTAAAAATACATTCCCCATTATTTTTAAAGCATCAGAAGCTAATTATAAATGGATATTTAATATTAAATGTATGTTGCAAAATCCTTTAATGAAAATGAAAATCGTATGCTTGAATGTTTCAGTAAATGTTATATTTTGCTCGTGCACCTCTCAGCATCTCTTACTCTGTGTTGCATTTATACAATGTTTTTGAACGTGCAAACATGTCCGATTCATCTCACTCTGCAAGAAACTTTGAGCTTAGCATTCCCATGATGCACTGCAGCCACACATGCGGGTCCTGTTGCACTGCTCAGCCTGTGTCTCTCCGTGTCCTGCATGAAGGAGAGCGTGTTCAGCCCGTAAGCGGGTCCAGCGGTGTCTGTGCTGCATGCTGAGACTCTGGCCGTGTGACAGGAAGTTCCTCAGCCTCGCCAGCTTCTTACGAGCGAGATTGTGAGGGCAGGAAAAAAGGCTCTGAGAAGCTGGGCCGAATCGATAACTGTCCGCTCTGAGTTATCATGAGCATAGCGCTCTGTTCAACTTTAATTAGCTCTTCAGCTGACGGGGCCACTCTCTGTGACGCATGCATGCGGTGTGTGTGTGTGTGTGTGTGTGTGTGTGTGTGTGTGTGATGTCCCCGTATTGTTGTACTTCCTGTGCCACTTAATCAGAACTGACAAACGTATCAGGCCATTTCAAGATACGTGGAGGATGAGCCTTTCTTTCTTTCTTTCTTTCTTTCTTTCTTTCTTTCTTTCTTTCTTTCTTTCTTTCTTTCTTTCTTTCTTTCTTTCTTTCTTTCTTTCTTTCTTTCTTTCTTTCTTTCGCTCTTTCTTTCTTTCTTTCTTTCTTTCGCTCTTTCTTTCTTTCTTTCTTTCTTTCGCTCTTTCTTTCTTTCGCTCTTTCTTTCGCTCTTTCTTTCTTTCTTTCTTTCTTTCTTTCTTTCTTTCGCTCTTTCTTTCTTTCGCTCTTTCTTTCTTTCTTTCTTTCTTTCTTTCTTTCTTTCTTTCTTTCGCTCTTTCGCTCTTTCTTTCGCTCTTTCTTTCTTTCTTTCGCTCTTTCTTTCGCTCTTTCTTTCGCTCTTTCTTTCGCTCTTTCTTTCTTTCTTTCTTTCTTTCTTTCTTTCTTTCTTTCACTCTTTCTTTCTTTCGCTCTTTCACTCTTTCTTTCTTTCGCTCTTTCACTCTTTCTTTCTTTCACTCTTTCACTCTTTCTTTCTTTCGCTCTTTCACTCTTTCTTTCTTTCTTTCTTTCTTTCTTTCGCTCCTTTCTTTCTTTCTTTCTTTCTTTCGCTCTTTCTTTCTTTCGCTCTTTCTTTCTTTCGCTCTTTCTTTCGCTCTTTCTTTCTTTCTTTCTTTCTTTCTTTCTTTCGCTCTTTCTTTCTTTCGCTCTTTCTTTCTTTCTTTCGCTCTTTCGATCTTTCTTTCGCTCTTTCTTTCTTTCTTTCGCTCTTTCTTTCGCTCTTTCTTTCTTTCTTTCTTTCTTTCTTTCTTTCACTCTTTCTTTCTTTCGCTCTTTCACTCTTTCTTTCTTTCGCTCTTTCACTCTTTCTTTCTTTCTTTCTTTCTTTCGCTCTTTCTTTCTTTCTTTCTTTCTTTCTTTCTTTCTTTCTTTCTTTCTTTCGCTCTTTCTTTCTTTCGCTCTTTCTTTCTTTCGCTCTTTCTTTCGCTCTTTCTTTCGCTCTTTCTTTCTTTCTTTCTTTCTTTCGCTCTTTCTTTCGCTCTTTCTTTCTTTCGCTCCTTTCTTTCTTTCTTTCTTTCTTTCTTTCGCTCTTTCTTTCGCTCTTTCTTTCTTTCTTTCTTTCTTTCTTTCTTTCTTTCTTTCTTTCTTTCTTTCTTTCTTTCTTTCTTTCTTTCGCTCTTTCTTTCTTTCTTTCTTTCTTTCGCTCTTTCTTTCTTTCTTTCTTTCTTTCGCTCTTTCTTTCTTTCGCTCTTTCTTTCTTTCGCTCTTTCTTTCGCTCTTTCTTTCTTTCTTTCTTTCTTTCTTTCTTTCGCTCTTTCTTTCTTTCGCTCTTTCTTTCTTTCTTTCTTTCTTTCTTTCTTTCTTTCTTTCTTTCGCTCTTTCGCTCTTTCTTTCGCTCTTTCTTTCGCTCTTTCGCTCTTTCTTTCGCTCTTTCTTTCGCTCTTTCTTTCGCTCTTTCTTTCGCTCTTTCTTTCTTTCTTTCTTTCTTTCACTCTTTCTTTCTTTCGCTCTTTCACTCTTTCTTTCTTTCGCTCTTTCACTCTTTCTTTCTTTCACTCTTTCACTCTTTCTTTCTTTCGCTCTTTCACTCTTTCTTTCTTTCTTTCTTTCTTTCTTTCGCTCCTTTCTTTCTTTCTTTCTTTCTTTCGCTCTTTCTTTCTTTCGCTCTTTCTTTCTTTCGCTCTTTCTTTCGCTCTTTCTTTCTTTCTTTCTTTCTTTCTTTCTTTCGCTCTTTCTTTCTTTCGCTCTTTCTTTCTTTCTTTCGCTCTTTCGATCTTTCTTTCGCTCTTTCTTTCTTTCTTTCGCTCTTTCTTTCGCTCTTTCTTTCTTTCTTTCTTTCTTTCTTTCTTTCACTCTTTCTTTCTTTCGCTCTTTCACTCTTTCTTTCTTTCGCTCTTTCACTCTTTCTTTCTTTCTTTCTTTCTTTCGCTCTTTCTTTCTTTCTTTCTTTCTTTCTTTCTTTCTTTCTTTCGCTCTTTCTTTCTTTCGCTCTTTCTTTCTTTCGCTCTTTCTTTCGCTCTTTCTTTCGCTCTTTCTTTCTTTCTTTCTTTCTTTCGCTCTTTCTTTCGCTCTTTCTTTCTTTCGCTCCTTTCTTTCTTTCTTTCTTTCGCTCTTTCGCTCTTTCTTTCGCTCTTTCTTTCTTTCTTTCGCTCTTTCTTTCGCTCTTTCTTTCTTTCTTTCTTTCTTTCACTCTTTCTTTCTTTCGCTCTTTCACTCTTTCTTTCTTTCGCTCTTTCACTCTTTCTTTCTTTCACTCTTTCACTCTTTCTTTCTTTCGCTCTTTCACTCTTTCTTTCTTTCTTTCGCTCTTTCTTTCTTTCTTTCGCTCTTTCTTTCTTTCTTTCGCTCTTTCTTTCTTTCTTTCACTCTTTCTTTCTTTCACTCTTTCACTCTTTCTTTCTTTCGCTCTTTCTTTCTTTCTTTCTTTCGCTCTTTCTTTCTTTCTTTCGCTCTTTCTTTCTTTCTTTCTTTCTTTCGCTCTTTCTTTCGCTCTTTCTTTCGCTCTTTCTTTCTTTCTTTCTTTCTTTCGCTCTTTCTTTCTTTCGCTCTTTCTTTCGCTCTTTCTTTCTTTCTTTCTTTCTTTCGCTCTTTCGCTCTTTCTTTCGCTCTTTCTTTCTTTCTTTCGCTCTTTCTTTCGCTCTTTCTTTCTTTCTTTCTTTCTTTCACTCTTTCTTTCTTTCGCTCTTTCACTCTTTCTTTCTTTCGCTCTTTCACTCTTTCTTTCTTTCGCTCTTTCACTCTTTCTTTCTTTCGCTCTTTCTTTCTTTCTTTCTTTCTTTCGCTCTTTCTTTCTTTCTTTCGCTCTTTCTTTCTTTCTTTCGCTCTTTCTTTCTTTCTTTCGCTCTTTCTTTCGCTCTTTCTTTCTTTCGCTCTTTCTTTCTTTCTTTCTTTCTTTCGCTCTTTCTTTCTTTCGCACTGCTAAATGCAACCGAGGTTGCCCACAGTGCTTTACATTAAAATAAAAAAAAGAATAAAATATAAAACATACATAGTAACAGATCTCACACCACAGACACCACATGGAGATTACCTGTTATAAGCGGTCAATGATAAATGCGCTTTGAGCAAGTTCCTGAATACTGATATGGATTTAGCAGATCTAATAGACAAAGGCAGCTCGCTCCATAATCTCGGTCCCATAACAGCAAAAGTGCGGTCACCTTTATGAAGGCGTTTAGTCTGTGAACACGTTTGTGTAGAACACAATGGAATAAACAAACACATAGAATAACATTATAACTTTCAACACACTCAAATGCAGTTTAGTGTGATAGTGTAGACCAAGTGAAACAGTGCTGCGTTCCCTCACAAGTTTCATTCGCCAAATAAACTGACCTGTGTGAGTATTAATTCAGCACTTGCGGGTAGATCGGTAGAATGAAATGTCCTTATTCCTTTATATCCGCGGGACTCGCGTGTGGCGCTGATATCTGTCTCTCATTAGCAATCGCGACCTGCTTCATACCACAGTCATGTTAAAAACATCAATGTATTCACTCATCCATAAACATTATTAGATCCTTCGGCATGACGACAAGTTCCATAATTCTACTTATGCGTCATCAACCTACACCTTTGTCATTGTAAGAGGTTAGCGATATCGCCCTATCGGCGAAAAAAACACACACATATTGTAGCTTTAATCATGAATAGCTGGAAAAGTCATGGGGTTTTTGAATATTATTGTGGGAAATTAGGCGGTTCAGAGTCGAAAGGTTTGAGAAACACTGGTTTAGAGGGTTACATTTAGGGCCGAAGCTTTGGGCTGTGTTTACACTGCAAGTCATAATGCACAGATATGATATTTTGACCATATCCGGGGGTTTTTGTTCCGCCTGTTGACATTTACTTTAGATATGACTGGTATCTGATATCTGTGTTTACATTAATCCCCACCCAACATTATTCTGTTGGTGATCGCTTTGCGACATGGTTGACCCTCGGGTTTTGAATGGTCGTACTAAAATGATAATTCACGGTGGCATATATTATCATTATTTGGCAGCATGGATAAGTTAAAAGCTGTCATGGATTTTTGTAGCGCAAAATCTGACTTGAATTTGTTTAGATCTAGAATTTTGAAGTGAAATGAAGTAGATTTGTAAGATTTATTTGAATGAACGTTTCAACAAAAAAAAAAAATGTTGTGCCCGTGTAAACGCAGCCTTAGTGTTGTTATTTCTGTTAGTAACTTGCGGTGTAGATAACTACTTTTTCAAAAGGGTAGCTTGGTTGTTTAACCCTGTAAAGCCTGACATATAAAATAAAAAAAATTGTCAGAAATATATATTTTTAATGGAACAGTTTATTAACCTTTAGACAAAATTTATTTTTTTAAATTTGCACTAGTTTTGTTTGTTTGTTATGCATTATATTTGATACATCAGGATTGTATGGCTCATATTTTATGATATAGTTAGAATATGAAGTGAAAGAAACACCTACATTTTATTTAGAAAATAAAACTGAGCCAACCTGAGCAAACATATGCAATTTGGTTCGGTTGCTGATATAAATATGGTCAAAAAATAATATTAAATTCTGATAGTTTGTAATGCATCAATGAGACCTTTATGACAGTATAGCGACTACTTACATAATGCATATAAATATCATTCGTCTCCCAATAATGTCTTAGTAAGATGATATTTAAATGCTTAGTTTATATAGTTTCAAAACATATAATGCAATACAATGATTATTGAGAGATGAACAAATAAACTAATCAAAAATCTGATGGATTATATTTGATGCTGTCATTTGAACATGATTTTTAGTAAAACTGCTATCAATCAGACAACAGTAGGCATGTAATCGATTGTGTACATCAGGTTTTTCAAATTCAGAATTTTGATCATGTTGATCCTTTAGAGGCCTTAAAATTTTGTGTATCAAATATGATTAGGGGTGTAACAATATATCATGTCACAATATATCGCAATACAAAATTGCATCAATATGTATCGTGGCTAGTGATCTGTATTGTGTATAATTTACCCAAAATGAAAATTACTGTGTGAAAAAATTCAAATTTACAGAGTTTTAGTGTCAGTACTACATTAAACTACAATATATAATGTTGAATATAATGTATAATAATGCAATGGGGGGAATATTTGTGGGTCCTGATCATGCCAAATGTCTTGTTTTCAGTAAAAAGTGGCCAACACTATTTTAAATACATCTAGTCTGTGACCGAGTTCAAGCATATTCGTCTAAAAAATGTTGTATTTTCAGCTTCAGAATCATGAATATTGTTATTCTGGTGTCTCTATTGTCCTGTGCATTGGGTCCAAGCTTGTTCATTTACACCCACAATGTAAAATCAAATTTAGTATTTTAATCAACAGTGTATTTTTTTTTTATACCATATGTCTTGGAGTATCGCGATAATATCGTATCGTGAGTTCAGTGTTGTGATATGTATCGAATCGTGACATGAGGGTATCGTTACACCCTTAAATATGATACAGTAGCTTTTATAGGGTTAACTTCCTATTGAGCGGCTGTCAGCTCTGTTTACCACTTTATCATGTTTAGATCTTCTCAGCAGACTTTACCACAAAATCAGCACAGGAAATGCAGAAAGAGCCTGCAGGTTTAGTTCGTGTCTGTTATGAGGTTATTCCTGTTTTTGTTTATCTATAGTTACATCTTGTTTGCACGACTCTCTAACCATATATGCTAGTGATCATCTTGTATCTCGGTAACCGGATAGTCTAATCTCCTGCTTAGTGATCCATCAAGGGTTGTCCAGCTGCGACATGCATTTTACTTACTTTATAGGATCTATAGATTTCACAGTAAGGAAGGGTGCCATAATGTCCTCGATCATCCTAATGATACAGATGCGGTGCTCAGTCCCGAGGTGAGACGGGGTGAACCGGCCCCTGAGAGGGTGAATAATTTGCCGATCTTATGTTAAGCTGTAGGGGATAGCGTCACCATGCCAACCACGCTGCTAGCGACCTGCGACCTTTAACTCGAACGTCTGCGGCGAGACGTGAGCTCGGATCAAATACGGGATGTTTGCTTCCTGATCTCGGGGGAAATAACAACACGCTTCAATCACAGTGGCACTAATAACGGCATGATCATGATGTATATGAGGTCGCCACTCATTTGTTCTCATGTGACCAATAGTTTGCTCTTATTTAATCTCTCATTTCATATAATGAAAACTTGTCTAGGTCATATACCCAAAATCAAAAGAGAAATATAATTTCATAAAGGAACTGTCCATTTTAGGACCCTCTTTATATTTTGCCCTGTGACAATTTTTTTCATAATTAAGGACGATCTATCATTGCTTTTAGTAATTCCTATTAGTCAAAGGTAATTAAACATAATTGTACTATAATACAGTAAATATATACTATACAGGGATGTTTGCTTCCTGTTCTTTGGAGAAACAAGAACACACTTTAGTAACAGTTGCACAAAACTAATAACTTATAACTTTACTAATAAAGTAAAAACACTAAAAATTATGACAATTTATGAGTTCGCCACACATTTGTCCTTGTGTGACCAATAGTTTCTCATTTAATCTCGAATTTGACATTTAGTCTTCTATAATCACATTTTTTTTATATACGTTGTAAAACATTTGTAGAATTGACCATTTTCACTCAGAAACTGCTAATAAATTTCCCAAATATTTATGAAGAAATGGCATGTAACACATTGAATAAAATGTAGGGGTGTGCGATATTGACAAAAAATAAAATCTCAATTTTATTTTATTTTTTCAATAAGTATAAGTAGGCGATATGATTGTCTTTATGAACGGGTTAATGAATCGTTGATTCAAGTGATTAATTTAAAAACCGATTCATTTAAGTACGAAAAAAGTTGCTCTGAGATGCACCACAATTCTGCTCTGGCTTCGTTTCGAACTATTTTCATTGGCGAAACAGACAATATTGTGTCCAAAATGTAACTCACTCAATATTAACTTCGTTTGTTGAACTATTGTATAAAATCAATATCACATTCGTGATTGCTCCGATGCGCTGATATTCGGGAAAACCGCACTGTTTACATGCACCCTCATAATGCGATTTCAATGGGATTTTGGCAATATTGCGATTAAACTTTACCTTATGTAAACGCAATGCTTCGATCAAACTAATGTGATTTAAGCTCATAATCACAATAACCATATTTGCATTAGACTATGTGGTGGACGCTGATTTTAATTGCAATAAACAGACATGTAAACAACGACAAACCCGGCATTGCGATGTTCATCACGGTGCCGAATAATATCCAGTACGTCCATAAAAATGTATTTTGAATTTGATGCGAGTAGATAAAAACAATGGCCGGGAACATGCATACTGTATATGCCTATCTGAGTGTGGTATAACCATACTTATTAGCGAATAATCAGAATAATGAAAATTGCATGTAAACTTGGGTGAAGAGTTCTGCTCGTGTCATCTAAACATCTTACTGCGATTAAGACCTTACTCTGATTATTAGAAATAATCACATTATTGGTGCACATGTAAACGTAGTCACTCTTGCTTGTGATATTACTTGCCTATATGTTATTAATATCTATTTTTTTTAACTCATAAAGGGATATTTTTGGGGCATTCGAATTGTTTGCACAGTGTCAGCTTGCAAATTGGTAAAATACGATATTATCACACACTTCTAATTAAATGTGAGATTTAAGTAGAAAGACTGAAATGGTATTTTCTTGTAAAGCGTAACTTTGTTGTATTTAAAACTTTGGAAAATCCTGAAAAAATTTGGTGTAGAAACAATTTTCACTCAGAAATTGCTAGTAAATTTCACAAATAATTACAAAGAAATGGCAGGTAACGCATTGAATTAGGCTAACCGTGAACTTTTGAAGTAGAAAGGCTGAAATAGTATTTTCTTGTAAAACCTACTCCCAAAATTCTTTGTTTTATTTAAAACGTTAGAAGGACATGTGCCTTTCTATCTGCGCTCGGTTTTCTGAATTTTGTTGTAGAACTCCTTGGGTTGTCTATTCTGTATCAGGTTTACTGCAATGTGAACGTGCTTTGATTTAGTAGGTCATGAACCCTGTTTGTTCATGTGAGAATCAAGAGTACAGGCTCTTGTACAGTTTCCCTGTGTGTTAACTCAATCTCATCATGCTCTCCAGCGCTGCAAGTACAACATGCAGGTGTCTGCCTTCCTGAACATAGACCACATAGACATTTCTTTCCATACTGCAGCAAATTAAAGTTTTTAGTTTTTTCCTCTCAGAAAAGTGTTCAGTTGTTGTAGCTGCAGGTTTGGGAATGGGGTTTATCAGCAGAAGTATAGCCCCAGATGAACAGCAGAGGAGAGAGAGATAAAGAGGTAATCAATACTCATCTTTCTCCTAGATACAGACCACAAAAAGAAAAAGGAGGAGAAAATCTTCCAAAGTAGACAGCCACAATGCCCTTTTGGATCACTTATTTAAAGGGTTTTAGCTGATAGATGTAATTAGATTTAGAGGTCGGCCAATACTGATGTCTATAAGTTACAGATGACTGATTTCTTATACTGAGGAATTAAACGGGGCACTAAAAAGTAAAAAAATGGCCCAAATCAGTGATTGTTTTTTCTTATCTCATGAAAACTTGTCCAGGTCTTGCCTAAAATCGAAAGAAAAATATAATAGATTACGCTATATATTTCATAAAGTAACTGTCCAGTTTTAGGACCCTTATTTTTTACTTTGTGACATTTATTTTCGTGACAATTAAGCACATTTCACTCTACATTTATTTATTTAGTAGACACTTTAATCCAAAGTAACTTACAAACGAGGAATATAATAAGCGATTGATAGAAACTATCAAGTAATGCATACAGATGTTTTAATTTTTCAGTGCTTTTGTAATTGCTATTATTCTCAAAGGTAATTGAACATTATTTTAGCTGTAATACACTAAATATGTAATAAAATCATGAAATCATGTAATAAATATGCAGTACAACAAACAATACCGTGGTGTACAAATAATATATTGTTGTTTTCCAACACACTAATGAGAATAAATATATTTGGGGGGCTAAATGTGCTTAATTCTTGAAACTAATGTCTTAATGCTTCTTTCTTTGCATTTTGCATCATTTTCCTTTTGATTTGGGGGTGAATATGACCTGGACATCCCGGCAGTCTCTCTGCGTCTGGTGTTGGTGGATGTGCCCAGTTAAAGAGCACAGGGTCATGATGAGGGTGTCATGTGGATCGTGACATCATCTGTGCAGTGAGGCCAATCAGAGAGACACGAGAGAGGAACCTTTACAGTGACGTCACCTGCAAGACTTCCCTCTGCGTTTGTGTGTCTTAAAGGGCAAAGTAAAGCCTGTTCAGCAACAAAACAAGAATTCATGTGTTTTCAGTGGCTTGCGGTGACAAACATTAGCGAATGATGTTTCCAGCAAGTTCAGATAAGTTTAACTTGATGCAAATGCAGAAAGACTTGAAGGAGAAGTTATTGCATATACGATACGGCTTTAAGCATGTACAAGCTAGATATTGATCGGCTTGTGTACTTGCATTTGCAGCACATGCAGCCTCTGTGTGTGTGTGTGTGTGTGTGTGTGTGTGTGTGTGTAAACTGTAAGCAGGCGTTCATGTTTACAGTGTCTCTCCCGGCGTTCTCCATGGCTGTTTGTTCCAGTCACTCTCTCAAGGTCATGACTGCTGGTTCTAATCACTGCAGTCGTACGACGGGTCGTACAAGTTCAGTCCACATTCTGCCTGTGTCAGTGTCACTGACACCACAGCTGAGCTCTGCTTATGGACACACACACACACACACACACACACACACACACACACACACACACACACACACACACACACACACACACACACACACACACACACACACACACACACACACACACTCACTCACAGCATGTTGTCTTCAAGTATCGCAGTCCAAAGTTTATCTTAAAATGGAATCTTATTTGTTTGCAGGTTTTACAAATAAAATTGTGCCCATGAATTTCCCTAAGTACAACTTATTTATTTCAATGTTAATGGATTAGTTGGAGCAGTGTTTTAGTAGGGTTTTTTTTTTTTTCTTGTGATATTGTTTTCATGACAATTTAGTATATTTCACTCCAACTTCTCATGATTGTAATGCATACAGATTTTTTAAAGTGCCCCTATTATGCTTTTTCGAATATTCAGCTGTCTGTGAATGTAGAAGGTCTGCAAAATTTAAGGTCTTACTCCCGGCACAATGGAGCGCCAAGCACGACGCAAGTGTTTTTTGCTAGTTTCAGCCCGACGCAGTTATTTACACGTCCTGCGCCACGTTGTTTAAATCGCAAATGCATTTGTGCCCATTTGTGCGCCCATGGGCTGCTGGGCTGAAAATGAGGTGTGTGTTCTGGCGCATTGTTGGCGCATTGCTATTTTGAGGCGACAGAAATAGACTGAGCCATTGACCAATTGAAACCTGGTCTAAAATCAATGGCGCAATATTTTTTTTGTCATTTAATGAGCGCGTTAGTAATGTGCGCCTATAGGCGGGTCCACAACACGCGTACACTGCTTATTACACACACAGGGACGCACAGCAGCACACGAACATGACAAATACTTAAAATAAAACGATTACTATGTAAAAGATTATTATTGTGAACATAAAGATATGGTGGAATCCGGCTTGTCCCGTAGATAGTCTGCTTGCACTTTAACCTCGCGCACGAGCAGATCTGGTTACGCTCTGGAGACGCGTTCGGTCTTTCCACTATCAAATTCCGTCATGTAAATAGCGAATCTGCCATGGCGGGAGCGCAACTGGCATTTAAAGGGAACGGGAGGTGAGACTGAGTTTAACGCACGCAAATCCCAAAACACACCCATTACTCATTAGGAGAACAGGGGACAACCCTTTTAGACCCTGCCGACCGCTTTTCCCGTCGTTAAACTAGCAAAAGTGGATTCGGACACACCTAAGTGAACTTGTGCTGTGCGCTTTAGGCCATGCGCTTAGATCATTAAAATAGGGCCCAGAGTCTCCTAAAAGAACCCATAGATTCCGAACTGACTAGACGAGCCATCAGAAATTCCAGTCTCACTTCCTGCTTGAACCTACGTAGGTTTGTAACAAATTTGCATAATGCAAGTCTGTGGTCTTCATTGGCTGTCCGCTAACATCATCTACTTTGACCCGCCCTCAAACACTGTAGCTGTAGCTGAGCCCTTGAAGAGTTTGGTTTGTGGTGTTCATGTCAAGAAGACGCTGTTTTCTGCGCTGCAAAAGCAAATCCACTTTGCAAGCACTTCCATAGGATAAGCAAGGACTGACGCTGTCATTCTTGTTAGTATCACTGTGTAGTATCAGGTGCTGAGGAAGCCTCTGGAGAAATGCTAAAATTCAGAAATGCTAATGGACGTTTCGTTTCAGACACGTGCTGTAAGCGGTAGACCAATCACAACAAACTGAGCCATCTGACCAATCAGAGCAGAGTAGACCCTAGGAAAGGAGGGGTTTAGAGTAGTGTTCCGATACTTCAAAAGTATCGCGATACTCGGAAATTAAAAACGTCCCGATACCTAAATTTATCAGTATCGATACTTAAAAAAAAATTATTCAAAACGCCTTCCTATGGACGTCTGTGTTTTTTTCCTGACGCACGCAGCAAAGAACCTGCCGCTGTCAGTGTCATGTGACAAAACACTACAGCGAGATGGCTGCATGTGCGAGCACAAGTGGTCCACGACTCGTAGAAAAAGATGACGCGAGGAGTGACATATGGAAGTACGTTGCCTACCTTGCTCTGTTGCACGGTGCACCGATACTTCAAAAGTAAATCGGAAATTAAAAACGTCACGATTCCTTAATTTATTAGTATCGATACTTCTAAGAATGACCGCGTTCCAGATTTGTAAGGCCGGCGACACACTGTCTGCGTGTCGTGTCCGTTTTTATTTCGGCTCCCATGTTAACTGCCTGCGTGACACTATATATTTATGTTTGACATGAAGTATAGGCCTTCCACAACTCTCTCCCCACATGTCAAATATATCACCAATGAGGCTTATCATATGTTACCAATATTAAACATTGTTTAATATAATCGCTGTTCATATTTTTATTCAAAGTTCAGAATCAAGATAAAGCTCTTATGTTTCTTATGATAAATGAGATAATGCTGCTAAATTTATATATTTTTTTACCTTGAATGTCATTGCTCTAATTTATTTTTTATATTTCATATTTTGTTCAAATGTTTAATATATCTGCTGTTCATATGTTCATTTATTAGTGTGTTATATGATTAGAATGTTGTCCCGGTTTTAAAATAAAGCACAGCAATGATATTTGAGAGTGTTTCTCCCTTTTCAGGAAAAGTATCGGGAAAGTATCGAAATCGCAATACTTGACTTGGTATCGGTATCGAAACAATAATTTTGGTATCGTGACAACACTAGTTTAGAGAGACCAAATTCTTGATCGAATCATTTCAGACACTGTGACAAGAGGTTATGCTGAAATGTATATTATGAGAAAATGAAAGTGTTTTTTTGAGCTTGGTTGCACGTAAACCTATAGTAGGAGACTCCAAAACAAAATTAGGAACCTTTTAAAGGGGCAAAAAAAAAAAAAAAAATCTTATTTTTGTGTGTGTGTGTGTTTATTCCTGGTAGGGTTTTTTTTTTTTTTTTTTTAACTGTAATACAGTAAAGGCAGTACAACTATTCCTAAAATACTTTTTTTTGCATTCTCGTTTTCCAATAAGATTTAATCTTTTTCGTTGAAGTAAATTTTGGAGCTAAATTAGCTTATTTGTTATTAAACTAATGTCTTAATGCTCCAATTTTATTTGGGATTTTGCATATTTTTCTTTTTTGATTTGGGGTGAATACAACCCAGACGCATTCTTGCCAGGTTTTTAGTGCACTCCATCCCAACGGGCTCTTATATATTTAAGAGACGGTTGGGAAATATAATTATAAATTATACAAAATATAGATTTTATGATTTATTTAGATTTTGGTGTGAAATATGACCCAGGTTTGTTCTTGATGGGTGAGATTGGCCCAATAAGGCCAGCTCAGCTCTTGGTTTGCCATGTTATCCGTGTGTTCCCAGATCTGGAAAGTTCCCAGTGGGAATTCAACCCTGTGCACTTGAGGTCAGTCGCTCAGAGTCCATGCGCCGCTGTCATCTGCCGTCTCATGTGACCCAGTGTACCGCTCATGCGCCGGCCATAACGGGAAGGTTTATCCAGTATTATGTAACAGTTAATGACTCTGTTTATTTTAGCCAGCGAGTGTCGCAGATGTCACAGTCTCGGCGGTTTAACAGCGTTCCCAGTGACATTCACAGCTCTGATACGCATCTCTGCAGATTGCTCGTCAAGATGGTGTTAATATTACAGGAATACTCTGAAAAATACAGAATTCATCTCATTTGAACCCATTTTGAATATAAAAATTATTTATGAAGTATTTGGTCAAATATATTCTTCAGAAGTTTCTCTTTCAAAACTCAGGGAGATGTAATGGAGAATGGTTATCAACTTGGTCTGAGATGTTTCTAAAATTCATTATGGGAAATAAAAACACAGGCCCTAGGAGTCAATAGTTTTACAGTAAGATAAAATGTAATTAATTGATTAAATCAATTTATGAGAAATATTTGAGTTCATATTATGTAGGCAACATTAATTCACACACTTCACCTTTAAGAGTTCAGGACACGCATATAAACGTCACTGTCCTGATAGATGAGAATAGTGTGAGAGCTGCGTATAACATTACGACTCTAATCCGGTCGGTATTTGTGTCGGATCATTTCTGTTTGATATATGATGTTTATTTCTTGGGAATTCCCACCCACTAATGAACTCTCAGTCATATTAGCATAAGATGATGATAATTTCCAGTTAGACTATTAAGATCTCTGTTTGCTGAATGTACAAACTCTCAGATACTCAAGCATTGATATTGACATTAATTTTCTTTTCTTTCTTCTTAAGTGTTTTTATGAAGTGCCTGGTTATTAAAATATGTATATTTTGTTTAGCTTTTGTTTGCCACCTTCACACTAAAGGTATTTAAAGCTTCTAGAACTCGTTACTAAAAAGTAATGCTTATTATAGTTAGTGAATATAATGTACCACTTTATAATAGAATTTAATTATTTGTGATCGACAGTTGTTAGATATAATATGACAAAGTGTTTTCTTGAAACCACAGTTTGCTATGGGAGAATACTATACTGGAATCTTACATAATACTCAGGTTTTAGCAAAAACACATACACAGTCGGTGTGAAGAGAGTCAATTGAGTTTAACTCACTGAAGCATAAATTGTTCAGTTTCCTCTAAAGTTTATTTGCTTTGTTCTGAACAAGCAGTCTAATGCAAGACTGAGACTCTGAGAGTTTCGTGTTGCATGTCATGATTTGTTTTTGTTGCGTGTGCTCAGTTTTCAGTGTCTAAGGACCATTGATTCTCCATCAGTCACTAAAGTGTGGAGCGATATAGAGTGGAAAGCAGCAGTGACACACACGGACTACCACAGTTCATGTTCATCTGATCGATTACCAGCACGTCTAGGAACACGCGTCAGTCTTGTGCTTATGATTCATGTCAGATGCAGAGGGAAATCTACGCAGGAGGCTGAAGAACCGACTTTAAAATTGATGCAGCATCTCAAAACGCTCATGGTTTGCATGTAAACTAGATTTGACATTTGGTAAAAATGAGCTGCTGATGTTGTTGAGGTGCTGCGGGTGGTTGTCGGGGTATTATGTGGTTCTTAAGGTGTTGTGGGTGGTTGCCAGGGTTTTATGTGGTCGTTAGGGTGTTGTGAGTGGATGCCGGGGTGTTATGTGGTTGTTAGGGTGCTGCAGGTGGTTGCCGGGTTTTTATGTGGTCGTTAGGGTGTTGTGAGTGAATGCCGGGGTGTTGTGAGTAGTTCCCGGGGTGTCATGTGGTCGTTAGGGTGTTGTGAGTGGTTGCCAGGGTGTTATGTGGTTGTTAGGGTGCTGCAGGTGGTTGCCGGGTTTTTATGTGGTCGTTAGGGTGCTGTGAGTGGTTGCCGGGGTGTTATGTGGTCGTTAGAGTGGTGTGAGTAGTTGACGGTATTATGTGGTTTTTCTGGTGCTGTGGGTGGTTGCCGGGGTTTTATGTGGTCGTTAGGGTGCTGTGAGTGGTTGCCGTGGTGTTGAGTTGTTTCCGGGGTGTCATGTGGTCGTTAGGGTGTTGTGAGTGGTTGCCGGGGTGTTATGTGGTTGTTAGGGTACTGCAGGTAGTTGCCGGGGTTTGATGTGGTCGTTAGGGTGCTGTGAGTGGTTGCCGGGGTGTTGTGAGTGGTTGCCGGGGGGTTATGTGATTGTTAGGGTGTTGTGAGTGGTTGCCGGGGTGTTATTTGATCGTTAGGGTATTGCGAGTGGTTGCCGGGGTGTTTCACTTAATTTATTCTGAACCTAAAAGTCCTAAAAGTACCACAACCTGAACACAGCTCAAACTTTAGCACTATTCCCTCAGGTTATGCAAATCTAGTTTAGATTCATATAAAGCCACAGTCACATGTCTCATGAATATTCAGCTGTGTGAAATGAGGCCCTTCAGGCTGTAAAGTGTTGTGTTTATATGTAAATCCTCATATGGTCCCGTGTGAAGGGCCACAGGTGTGTGTGTGTGTGTTCACCTCCGTCTGCCAGCAAACACTGACCGCTGTCATCTGGGTTTATTTATCAAAACATGAACGCTTACTTTTGCTTCAGTTTTCAGCTTCAAAACAAACTTGATCTTATTTAACTTCATCATGTTCCACGTCTTAATGTGAATAATTCATCAGTGCATGTAACTAAAAAGTTTGTCTTGATAATCTATTATCACAAACTCATTTCATAGACACTTTTCACCATCCAATTAATGCATTTTTGCTCATTTAATATCTCATTTCATGCTGAAGTACATCACATTACAGATGTGAAATCGTGTGTGAGTGTTTGACTTGGCCCCTGTGCAGTTTCTCTGCATGTAAACAGCAGGAACGAGTCAGTGGTGGGGAAACATTGGTCTTCAGCGCCACCTTCTGCTCATTTATAACAGATACTTCGACTCCCACATGTTGGGCCTGATTCATGAAATGCAAGTTAAATTCTGGGTAAATTGTTTTTGTGTTGTTGTCTTTTAATTCAAAGCATTTCAAGTGTCATGGATGTTTTACACAGAAGTTTCGTGAAAATTATTAGATTATTAGTCCTTGATCTGATGTGTTTATGCAGCGCGACTTGCATTTATTTGCGGGTTCAATCCGGTAACCTGAAGTGAAGTGTCTCACTGTTGACAGCTCTTCAGGGTTAAAGCATGTTCATTTTGTGTGTGTGTGTGTGTGTGTGTGTGTGTGTGTGTGTGTGTGTGTGTGTTCATTGTATATTTTCCTTGATAACACTTTATTTTACAGTATCATTGTTACATATGTTACATGTAGTTACTATTGTAATAACTATAAATTATGTATAATTACATGCAACTAACCCTCAACCAAACCAAACCCTTATCCTAACCCTACAGTAAGTACATGTAGTTCATTATTATTACTCAGTACTTAAATGTATAATAACACTGTCATACTGACACCTTAAAATAAAGTGTAACCTTTTGCTTTTTCAGTTATCAGATGAAACTGAAAAAGTCATGGAAGTTCTTTGGCCACAAACTATGCTGATCCTCCTGATTTATGAATTACTTACAATCTTTCAGGGTTTGATTACACTCAGAGAATGTCCGATTTTGAGTGTTCCTCTCTGTCGTTTCTCAGAGGACGTCCTGTCGAAGGACGCAGGAGAATGTGCAATATGTCTGGAGGATCTGGTCCAGGGAGACACCATCGCTCGCCTGCCCTGCCTCTGCATCTATCACAAAGGGTAACGCTCTTCACGTGTGTGTGTGTGTGTGTGTGTGTGTGTGTGTGTGTGTGTGTGTGTAAGTGACGTGAGTTTGTTTTCTCTTATATTAACACTGCTTTCTTTCAGCTGTATTGATGAGTGGTTTGAAGTGAACCGATCGTGTCCTGAACATCCTTCAGATTAAAAGCGCCTCTCTCACCTTTGCACAGGTAACACACATTCACACTTCTGAATCAAGTGAATTCATGTTTACATCAATAATATCAGAGAGATCCATTTCACTTATTGACATGATGGCATTTAAATGCATGTGCTTTTAAATAAAAATGAACACTGTTTATGTCCTTTAAAATAAAAGGGGGGAAAAAAGTCCCTAGTCCTATTGATTTAATCAGCACACTTTATATAAAATGTTAATATAATGTCACATGTAATGACATGTTGTTATATGCTATTCAAAAAAATCTTTGTAATTTTATGTCATGGTAAAATTATTTAATATTAAGACGAGACACGGCAGGTTTTTTTACTGGTCAATTTTGAGTTTTTGGGATATTAGTCTTCAATAACATCTCTTCTTTCAGACTTGTGGTGAAAAAAAGTTGGAAATACACATTTAGGTCTTTATTTTACTACACTTTGTCTGTTTGCGTCTGTAGATTTCTCATAAATTCAACAAAAGTTGGCGTTCTTAATCAACATCACTGTCTGCTCCCTGTCATCACACACACCGTTAGAAAGCTCTCTCTCTCCTGTACAATGCTGTCGGATCCAAATATGGTCATTTCCTTTTTATCAGCAACCAATCGTGAAAGTAAAAGGGCTGAATGCGCAATCTCATTGGCTGATGATAAATCTTTAAAGCCCGTTTTCTCAAAATGACTTTTCTCTCATTCTCCAAGTCCGAAATCTCCACTTCAGTAGCACCAATATACACCACACTCTCCAGTCTTGTACCTAGTTATATTATGAAGACATTTACAGAGAGATTTGTAAATATATTATTCCTAGCCTGATTTATATAACATTTTATTCCCAAAAACATGGCGAAAATCATTTTTTTTAAGGCTATTGAAGTATATTCTGATTTACAGGATAACAAAAGTAAATATCCATAAATCCCTCTGTAATTTTCCCCCATCTTATATGTGAACACAATGAACACATTTTTTTTTAACCTGGCTTTATCCAATACTCAGATTTCGGTTGACTTTTTATCCAATATTAAATATATGCAAATTAGCGCATATTTAATTAGATATTGCCTAATTTGCATATTTAAACATTAAATTACAGAAAACTAATCAACTGGGAAAGTTTCATGGTGATATCTGCTAAATGTTACCCTACCTGAAGTGTCTCACCTTAACTGATTATTTATGAAGCTGAAATCGGTGTAACAACAGAAATATACATTACTTTAGAGCTCAAAACTAAAGACTCAAACTCTCTAGCTAAAACAGTTTCATGTTGTCTTCAACTGCATGCAGTTATTATTATTATTATTATTATTATTATTATAAGGCAAGACACTCCAGGTGAATAGTGTAAAAAAATAATAACATGGATATCACAGTACTTCCCAAGCTGATTAATTACATTAAGAAATGCTAACATTTTTGTATATTAGAAATTTTGTGTGATGTTATGTTTGAAAATACAAATGAGGCATTAAATAATTAAATATACACTAATTTGTATACATTTCCAGAATATAAATATGAACATTAGTTAACGCCAGGATTAAAATTCAGTCACAATTTATTTTAAGGTGATGTACATTGTACTTACTCAAATAAATACCGATTAATATTAATGAACTACATGTACCTACTATAGAGTTACAGTTAGTGTTTGGTTTAGGGTTAGTTGCTTGTAATTATGCATCATTTACTGTTGTTACTATTGTAAGTACATGTAGTTTGTGGTCTTATATGGATATCTCTCTTTTTCACAGTAAATAAATCAGAAAATACTGTCTAGAGCCATAAAACATACATTTTCACCATGTTTTTAGGAAATAAAATGTTCTATAAATCAGGCGAATGATATAAAAAACAAACCTCTATGTAAAACCCTTCAGAAAATAGATATGAATAAAACGATGAAGCTGCTGAAGTGAAGCTTTCTGACTCATCGCCTGTAAAGATATGTATTGTCATTGAAATCTACAGATGCAAAATTGATAATGTGCAATTAAATAAACACTTAAATGTGTATTTGGATTGTTTTTTTCCCGCTCTAGTCTGAAAAAAGACACGTTATTGAAGCAAATTGGCCCAAAATCACAACATTGACCAGTTTATCTAAATAAAAACACAATGGTCTTGCTTTAAATCATTCTAACACTCTTTAATCGTTTGCGTTGTGTCTCATGTCTCCAGCCTCCTGGTCGTGAGAAGCGACGTGTCCCACTAGCGGACAGCAATGTGAATCCTCTTCCTCCTCACAGACACTGTGACTTTGGTCTCTTCAGGCCGAGCGGGACGGTCCTGATCACAGAACGTCCCTCTCTTCTCGTAGCACGACTCTCCCTAGTCGCCATACAAACCCTAGTGTGCCAAAACTCATTCAGGGAAACTCTTTCCACATCGCAGACCTATGAAAACCACAATAGAGGGACGAGACCCTTGAGATTTTCTCCTCCATTGCACAGTTTTCCAATCACTTGTGAAGAAGGACTGATCTAGCAGAAGTTCGTTTCATTGGCTGTTTTACGTTCTTTGATTGGCCGGACTCGGGGGTCAGCTGACTCTTATGTCGTTGATTATTGGATGATCGGGTGATTTGATTGTTCTGCAGAACTCTCTGGTAAATGGGACTGTCTCTCTCAGTG
Source organism: Leuciscus leuciscus (assembly GCF_965113295.1). Taxonomy (NCBI): domain Eukaryota; kingdom Metazoa; phylum Chordata; class Actinopteri; order Cypriniformes; family Leuciscidae; genus Leuciscus; species Leuciscus leuciscus. The sequence goes on along the minus strand of NC_138744.1, from coordinate 2,671,199 downwards.
CCTTAACTTTCAGATCTCAAGGGCCGAAGTGGCTGAGTTTCGGATGTTCGTAGAAAGACACCTGGATATGACGGACACGTGACCCTCCCCCTGATTCAGGTCGGCCCTGAGCCATACTGAGAAGTGCCCTGTCTTTCATAACGCTGACGCGGTTGTGTTCGCATTGGAGCCGTTTTCTCTCTGGATTCCCAGATGTACATCTCGAGTCTCGTAGCAATATCTGTCAGATAAAGATTCACTGTAACCTCTCACATGGTTCTCCATGATGTCTGAACATCTCAAGGTCACTTATGCAGGTGCATCACATGAACATTCAACGTTTTTTGTCTTGAGACAAATCCGGGCCTTAACTCAACACATTATATTTTGGGTGAATCTCATCAAAACATGTCCAGGTCAAAATCTAATCAAAAAAAAATTTGCATAATGGAAGAAAAAAAAAGTGTTTTGGGGGGAATATTAATGTAATGCACTTATTTTTTTTTCATTAAAATCAGAGTAAAGAAAGGTGGCGCAGAAAATACTACCATGATGATATCATAATTATCAATATATTAATCACGATATATTGAATTTTGGGTTAATTATGAAAATAATGTAAAATAAAAATGCAACAGCTCCTAAAATCTCCTTTTTCTGTTAGCCAAATATAATTTTGATTACATTTCTTGACAGGTTTGGTGAGATTCAGTCTTCAGCTATGACATCATTTAGGGCTCTTATGTTTATGTACTCATTGTACATGCATCAGATCATATGATCATCCATTTGATATGAGAAATGGACGGCACCACGTCAGGCCAAATGAGTGAATCTCACACACTCTCCAGGTCATATTTCACCTCAAAAATCAAAGGAATTAATTCTAAAGCCTAATATTTTTCACATTTTCATGACAATTATACATATTTTCACCCCTTCAGTGATATGTATACATCATGATAGTATTGTACTGCTCTCAATTTATGCTGATTTACATTTTAAAAATCAGTGTAATCCAGTAATAACTGGTAAAATTGATTGAAAATGCGCTTGATTGTTATGAAAATAATGTGACGCATCTTAATGGCTTTGATTACGTGTGTTGAAATGTGACCTGAGATTATGCTGAATAATTCTGTCGTTGTGTTAGTCTTTAATTCCCCTGTAGCTGCTGGAACAAGCTTCATGTCTCTGTCGTCTTTGGGATTTTATCACCGGTTTCTCAATCTGTTCATTTTGTGCAGTTCATATAGTTTGATCTAAATTATAGAGTCTGAACGGCATGTGTGTGATTTATATCATTTAAACACTCAGTCACATTTCAGATGGAGATAATAATATATCATATTCCTGGAGAAAGGTGGTCGTTCTCCAGTAGGCTTTGACCGCTTCAAACAAATGCGCTGCTGACTAGTTTTTTAGAGTTACTAATCGGAGATTCTACAAGGGATTATTTTTATTATTTTTCATTATAGATTTACATTCATTCTGTTTTTAGCAGTCTCACGTAAAGCCTTACGTGGTTAGGTTTATATGAGGTGATGAGTTTGACCTGTGAACTAGTCATGGCCCATTGAAGCTGAATTGGAAAGCGTCTTCACTGCAAAAAAACAAAACAAAAGATTTTATTCTTATATATATATAAATTATATAAATATCTAATTCGTAAATCAACAAACATTTACTTGAAATGCACACATTACTTAAGATATTAACTTTAACTTAAAAATAAAAAAATTGCTTCAAAATTAAGTAAGTTTATGCTTTAAAAAAAAAATGTGGGTCAGAAAAATCTGCTTAATTCACAAGAAAAACAAGATATTTGTTCTTGTTTTGAGCATAAACTCACTTAGGGTTTTTTTTTTCTCTTTTTTTTTAGGAAAGCAAAACTTTATATCTGATCATTTTACTAAACAATACTGCGGAAGAAAATGTTTTTCCGCAGTGTTCCCACTGTCAGAGTATTACTGTAGTTCAGCCTGGCATATCAAAGGTGCCATAATAGCTTTAAAATGCTGCTAATCATGAATGTGGAGGGAGACGAGAACCGGTTTCAGTGCGAGTCCAAGCCAGGTTGGTTTTGGTTTTCTGGTCACGTAACAGTAGATGACATCATTGCACACACATTGCATGGGAAACACCACTATTTTTAAAAAGCCTTACCAGACCACTTGCAAAACACCTTTTATGACATATCATTTAAGTACATCATAAATTCACATTTCAATTTTTTTATGTTTTGATGTTCTTTCATATTTTTTGCTGCTTTTGTGCAAACGTCTGTTTCCAGCAGATCTGAGCCCTGATACATCCGACTGGATCTTTTGATATAGAAGATGGAGTGTCTTTTCTGTTTGTATGTTTTAATGTGCTTCCAAACTCCATCAGGTGAAGATCTGTCTGATCTAGTTTCATCCTTACAGCAGTTGAGAGGAACCTGATGCAAAGGAAACGGTTCTTGTTGAACAAAAATGGTATTCAACAGGAGCTTGTCTATGTATGTTAACAGTGACCACCCGGGTGATCATAAAGTTTTTTTTTTTTTTTTTTTTTTTTTTTTATGATTTAGAGATATTGTAACATTCCACATATGTAAAAAAAAATATTAAAAAAATAATAAAAAAAACTGTGTACAGAGATAATGAAATAAAAAAAGCAAACTCTTTGAAGCACAGATCTTTAAATATTTGTCTGGACGTTTTTCTGTGTGTGTGTGTGTGTGTGTGTGTGTGTGTGTGTGTGTGTGTGTGTGTGTGTGTGTGTGTGAGAATTAGAGCTTGGTGATATTTTTACTTGCCAGGTTTTTAATCATCTAATTGACTAAAATGATTAATAATGATTTCTCTGAACTGAAAAAGCACCATTATAGTGTCATCCTTTTCAGAGCTCTCTCTCTCTCTTTCTCTCTCTCTCTCTCTCTCTCTCTCTCTCTCTCTCTCTCTCTCTCTCTCTCTCTCTCTCTCTCTCTCTCTCTCTCTCTCTCTCTCTCTCTCTCTCTCTCTCTCTCTCTCTCTCTCTCTCTCTCTCTCTCTCTCTCTCTCTCTCTCTCTCTCTATATATATATATATATATATATATATATATATATATATATATATATATATATATACACTACCGTTCAAAAGTTTGGGGTCAATAAGATTTTTTTAAATGTTTTTAAAAGAAGTCTCTTCTACTCACCAAGGCTGCATTTATTTGATAAACAATATAAAAAACAGTAATATTGTGAAATATTATGACAATTTAAAATGACTGTTTTCTATTTTAATATTTTAAACTGTAATTTATTCCTGCGATCAAAGCTGAATTTTCAGCATCATTACTCCAGTCTTCAGTGTCACATGATCCTTCAGAAATCATTGTAATATGATGATTTGATGCTCAAGAAACATTCATTATTATTATCAATGTTGAAGACAGTTGTGTACATTTTTTTTTTCAAAATTCTTTGAATAGAAAGTTCAAAAGAACAGCATTTATTTAAAATAGAATATTTTCTAACATTATAAATGTCTTTACTGTAACTTTTGATCAGTTTAACTCATCCTTGGTGAATAAAAGTATTGATTTATTTTATTTCTTTCCCCCAAAAATAAAATAAAAATTCTTACTGACCCCAAACTTTTGAACGGTAGTGTTTAATGTTACAAAAGCTTTAGATTTCAGATAAATGCTGTTCTTTTGAACTTTATATTCATCATAGCATCATGAAATAAAAATGTAAATAACTGTTTTCAACATTGATAATAATCAGAAATGTTTCTTGAGCATCAAATCATCATATTAGAATGATTTCTGAAGGATCATGTGACACTGAAGACTGGAGTAATGATGCTGAAAATTCAGCTTTGATCACAGGAATAAATTACACTTTACTGTATATTCACACAGAAAACAGATGATTCAAATTGGAATAATATTTCACAATATTACTGTTTTTGTTTGTATTTTTAATCAAATAAATGCAGCCTTGGTGAGCAGAAGAACCTTCTTTTAAAAACATTAAAAATCTTACTGACCCCAAACTTTTTAACAGTAGTGTATATAATATATAAAATGACATTCATAATTTTCATCTATACAGTAGTTCTTGAGTTCTGGCTTCAGTGTGAAACTCACGACTGTAGTAAATCTGCATGTCTTGCATCAGTGTTGCCTTCGCAGCCGATGGCGCTTCTGTTATTGAAGTAAACCAACGTCCGTGGCTTTACGCCAACTTCCTTCTTTTCTCACAGTCTTTTCTCAAATCACGAGTTTTACTTTTTCTTCTTAGCGGAAGCGAAGCCTCTTGTCGCCCTCAAAGAGTTGTTGTTCTTCTTCAGAGACACATTTTCCTTTAATGCTGTGAATAAATCAGAAACAAATCAGAAAATGTGGACATGTGTGAAACTGGAAGACGTCGTCATGTGCCGTGATCTAAAACTAGGGCTCTGATGCAAGATTTAGTGAGCCGCCTACATAGACACCTCACACTACACTCCCAAAGGGGGATTTTCTTGGCATGAAGAACATTTTAATAATCTAAAGAATATATTTCCACTATAAAGAACCTTTTGTGTAATGGAAAGGTTGAGTGGATTTTACAGAACCATTGATGCCAACAATTAACTTTTTATTTTTAAGAGTGTACAGACTCAACTCACAATAATTTTTTTTAATTGAGTTTGCATGTTGCCAAGTCAATGCAATAAAATGCACTGAACAAATACTAATACTGGGTTAAAAAAGTCAATTTTATCACTACTTTTCAGTTTTGACATTTAACCCCCGACCATCATTGATAGAGCATTAATGGCATTCATGCAATGCTTTTTACAATTTGACTTAACCAAGGTGTCTATGAAGGCAGAATAATCTTTTATTACAACTTTTATGCCTTAAAATAATGCAAACTCTCTAGGTTTCACAGATCTTACTTGACTTCCTTCAGTGTAGTGTTGTTTGTCAAGCCTTCAGACAGCAGTTTGGCTCCGTGAATGGTCAACTCGTTTTCCATTAGCCTGTAGAGAGTCGAATATATTATTTAATCTGTCGGAGTAAATATTGTGCAGACAGACCTGAGGTTCATTACTTGGCATAAAGTCTACATGTACAGGTGAAACTCGAATAAATTGAATATCGTGCAAAAGTTCATGTATTTCAGTACTTCAACTTAAAAGGTGAAACTAATATATTATATAGACTCATTTCATGCAAAGTGAGATATTTCAAGCCTTTATTTATTATAATTTTGATGATTATGGCTTACAGCTTATGAAAATTGTAAACATTTCTGAGATTTTGAATTTAGGGTAAGCCATAATCATCAAAATTATAACAAATAAAGGCTTGAAATATCTCACTTTGCATGAAATGAGTCTATATAATATATTAGTTTCACCTTTTAAGTTGAAGTACTGAAATACATGAACTTTGCACGATATTCTAGTTTTTTTAGTTTCACCTGTATTATGTGTTGATTAGCATATTAGATTCTGTTGAGCAAAGCATGTGAGATGCAGCAATAAAATAGTATTTGCATCATTGCATTTGCACAAAGTGAATGCTGTAAATTTAGATGCAGAAATGACCACTTACATGCTCGCATATATGAAACAGTTGTAAAGATATAAACAGTTTTAAAGATATTTCTGAAATACTGAGGAATAATCGATCGTACATCAGATGTGTCAGAGCAGAGTTGGACTTGAAGGCATCGGCAATGTCTGACGCTGCATCATCAGAGATTTTGTTCTGTATCAGCCTGAAAAAAAGCACATTTTGTGAGAATGCATCTGGGAACAATCATCAAAAAGGGTATTATTTTACATGCATGAGGAAATATGACGTTCTGTTGTTACCAGAAGATGTGGAGGCTTGTGTTTTGCTTCAGTGCTTTTGCCAAACTTCTTCCACCAAGAGAAGTAATGCCATTGGCGGAGAGACTAAACAGCAATGCAATAGTCATTCTCAGATGGCTCGTTCTTTATTTGACAGCTAAATTGATCAGAATGGAGACATAAGAGTCATTTTATACCTGAGGTTGGTCAGGCTGGGGTGATTCTTCAGAGCCTCTGCAAACGCATCTGCCCCCTCGTCCCCGATCGAGTTACCCCACATTCTACAACCAAATCATTTGAACAATTTAATTTTCACCACTTTCACCATCGTTTTTGTATCAAATATTTCTGTAAAATATACTTCTTTTTTTAAATGGCAATTTTTATTTAATTTTATGGCAGTATAATTTAAAAGGTGGGGTTTAATTGTTCCCTAAGATATTCTTACCCTACGTCAAAGATAGATTTGCTCTTTTGAATTGCACTGGCAAGGTATTTCCCACCCACACCTGTGATGTTGTTGCAGCCGAGCCTAAATAGGGAAACAAAAAAAATGCAAATCAAAACGAGAAAGTATTTCACACGCATGCAAAACGGTTAAAAAGTCGAAACGTTAACATCACGGTCTGTCAAAGAGCTTTTTGGTGCAATCTATTTTAATGCCATACACTACCTTTCATAATTTAAGTTTTTTTCTTTTTATGGTTTTGAAAGAAGTCGCTGCAGTTTATAAATCAAAATTACAGTAAAAACAATAATTATTGTTACATATTATCACAATTTAAAATAGCTATTTTGTATGCAAATATATTTTAAGCTGTAATTTATTCCTGTGGTCAAAGCTGTATTTCAACATCATTACTCCAGTCTTCAGTGTCACATGATTCTTCAGAAATCATTCTAATATGATGATTTGCTGTGCAAGAAACATTTTGTATTAAAATTAATGTTGATAACAGTTGTGCTGCTTCATATTTCTGTGGAAACCATGATACCCCAAACTTTTCAATGATAGTGTAATTGGGTAATGTAATTAATTGATCAAAAATGTAATTGATCAAAAGTGACCGTAAATACTTTTATAATATTTATAATAAGATTTCCATTTCAGATAAATCCTTTCTAAAGAATCATGAGAAAAATTTCACACAAAATATGAAGCAGCACCACCTTTTTTGATAAGATTTTTTATATATATATATATATATATATATATATAATTGAGCACCAAATCAGCATATTAGAATGATTTCTGAATGATCACATGACAAGTACTTGTGCTATCGGGGTATGTTTCTGTAATACCTACTTGACGGTCTTCAAGTGTGGACATTCTTCAATGATCTTTGCTACTAGTTTCGCTCCAACATCAGTGATGTAGTTTTGGTAAAGGCTGTAAATGCAGAGAACAGGGTAGAATAAGGCCAAAACAAAACTCAAACAACAAAGCAAAGATGGACGGATGAACTCACCCCAAGACCTTAATGATTTTGTGTCTGACGAGTTCCTCTGCCAGAACCTCAATACTGCTGTCTGTGAGCTGATTCACACATAATCTGAAAGGTAGGGTTAGGGTTAGAAGATGGAGACAAACGTCATTTGTCGTTCTAGTTCTCAATACTGTATGAGCTTTGGGTTAAAGGGTTACTTCACCCAAAAATGAAAATTCTGTCAGTAATTACTCTCCCTCATGTTGTTCTAACCCCGTAAGTTCATCTTCGGAACACAAATTAAGATATTTTTGATTAAATCTGACAGCTGGTTCACTCCTTCATAGGCTTCTATGTTATTTAAACTTGCCAGCCCATAAAGTTAGTAAAGACAATGTTAAAAATAGTCCAAGTGACTACAGTGGCTCAACCTTAAGTTTATCAAGCGACGAGAATTTTTTGTGCGCAAAAAACAACAAAAATAACTTTCTCGTCGCTTGATAAACTTAAGGTTGAGCCACTGTAGTCACTTGGACTATTTTAAACATTGTCTTTACTAACTTTTCTGGGATATATCAAAAATATCTTAATTTTTGTTTCCCGAAGATGAACTTATGGGGTTGGAACAACATGAGGGTGAGTAATTACAGACAGAATTTTCCTTTTTGGGTGAACTAACCCTTTAAGCTAAACCCTGCCTGGCTTTTCTTACCTTACTACAGTCATTTTGCTGAAAGAGGGTCTCAGCTGCTTCACGCCATAATCATTGATGTTATTGTTGTCCATGTCGACTCCCAGGTGCTTCCTTCGGTGGTGCAGGACAAAGTTCAACGCGCTGCAGTCGGCCGAGTAAATGTTACAGAAGGCAATCTTAATGTAATCTGCCGATATGCCGTTGGCCGTCATCTTGGCCACATTCTCGCTGTTCGTCTCAAATATGCATCGCAGCATCCACAAGAAATTTGGCATCGCGTGCACCTTGAAGCCCTCAATGTCTGTAGATGGATAACGAGGGAGGCCCTTAAGATGAGTCCGCACGCTGTTGGACAGATAGGACTTGAGCGTCTTGCGCTTTTGGTTCAGTGATGCTGGTGGAACGATATGCTCTAGGAGTGCAGCATTGGGTTTGGACAAGAGACCACATAAAAATAAGTTGGTGAATTGGAAATTGGTCTGGAAAGGGTCTTTATCTCTTGGTCTTGACTTTCCCAGACAAGGCAAGCAGGAGAGATGAGACTTCTTATATTCGCATTTGGAGAAGAACCTTAGAATGGATTCAGGAGAGATTTTGGAGTCCAGCACCAGAGAAAAAGCCGCTAAGAAGGCTTGGAGGGTCTCATGGAGGAACTCAAAGGTAGCAGAGCCTCCGCATGCATCGTAATGTGAAGCAGGCCTCAGAAAGCCAAACTGAAGGTCTTCATCGTCCAATCCACAGGATGTCACTTCCTCTATACTGAAGACAAGTCCACCCCTTTCTAAACCCTGTAAGGCTAGCCGAGCAAAGGCCGAAAGCTTCTGCTCACCAGCTTTAAAGGTTTCCGCGGGACACCTCGGGCTCCGTTTCAAAAGACCAGGCCGTGCAGTTGAGTGTCCAAGAAAGACCTCAGAAAGGAGCAAGAAGACATTTGTGAGCGTAATGCAAGAGTCTGGCAATTCGAAGTTATCATAAACCGAATGAAGATGCTTGAAGCTCTTGAGGATGATCCAACTGAACAATGGGATGGAGCAAAGACCGCAGAGGTGAGGGTTGGCGTCCAGCTGATCCGTCACCAATGTCCTGTGTTCCATCTCTGGGAAATGGAGAGCTGTATATCTCTTCAGGTGTTCAGGTGAAAATCCCTTCAAATACACCTTCTTCCGGATTACTCTGCTTTGGATCTCGGTGCCGCTTCGTGCAGACAGGATCTTCCAAGAACCTTTGAGCAATTTTCCGCAAAGCAAATTCATGAGAAGCAGAAGCGGACGAGTCTTTTCTTCCGGAGAGACCACTTCAGGCACATTATCCAAGTCAGAATCCATTTGGATTTCGTCATATCCATCAAAGGTGAAAACCACCGTCTCTGGGAATCGTAAGATGTAGGTGAAAACCTCATTATCAAGGTCTCCGTCTGGATAGCAGTTGTGTTTGAAAATCAGATCCTTCAGCGAGATCTCGTCCGTCTCCTTGAAGGCACTGAACATCCTGCATCTGAACTTGAAGAAGAACTTTGCACGCGTCTTCAGCTCCCTTTGGGACCACAAGTTCTGCAGTTTCTGAAGGACAATTGATTTGCCTACACCAGCGTCACCGGTGATGAAGATCGTCTCAGCCTGCTGGTTGAAGACACCCTGGTCCCCTAGTAGTTCATCCAGACTCTGTAAGTATCCCAAGCTCTCACCTCTGTCATTCAGGAGCTCCATCTGTGTGTCCATGTAAAGATCCTCCAGCGGCGTCTCCTCACTTTTAGAGTAGGACGTGATGAACTTAGTGTCCCTTCCCAGCTCACATCTGAGCTTCTCACAGTACTTGCTAACTGCAAATATGAAGAAAAACATTAGTGCACCAAAATAATTAATTCATAAATTGAGTGCATAAATGCAAATATTTTAAATGGGGGAAAAAACTCACTTGGGTCTGTGTTAATCACTGGTATGGCACTTATAGTGTCTAATGGTGTGTACTGAATATCATCAAACCAAGGCCGCAGATCAATGTAAGCATCGTATGCTTCATGAAGAATGTGCATGAAATATGCTGAGCACTCCTCTCCTTTACTCTGAACCAGCTCCAAAATTTTGCGTACCTGCATGTCCAAAAATTTGAATTAATGAGAACTAAATTACAAGAAATACACTATATAATTACTATAATAATATAACTTATGTCAAGTACTGTTTATTGGCTGTTAGTGTGTGTGTGTGTGTGTGTGTGTGTGTCTGTGTGTGTGTGTGTGTGTGTGTGCGTGTGTGTGCGCGTGTGTGCGTGTGCGCTTGTGTGCGTACGTGTGTGTGTGTGTGTGTGTGTATGTGGTTCAAGGTTCAAGGAGTCTTTATTATCCCAGAGGGGTAATTCGTTGTGCAGCAGCATGTGACATAAGTAACACACAGATTATACAAAACAACCATACAATCAGTAAAAAACTAAATAAATACATACTACACAGAAGTCCACGACTCACATTGACTTATTAGCCACTATTATTATTTCTTTTAGCCACTATGCTCCAAAAATTTGGAATTCTTTACCAAATGAAATGAAAGAGGCAACTAGCATTCATATTTTTAAAAGGCAGGTTAAGACATACCTTTTTAAAGTTGCTTATCAGTACAATAATATTATTATGTGAAGTTGTGTATAAGTCTTATTTTATCTGTTATTTATATATATTATATTGACATTGTGTGAATTTGTTTTTATGCTTGTGAAGCACTTTGCGTTGCATTCCATGTATGAAAAGTGCTATACAAATAAATGTTTTATGTCTGTTTGTCCTGCATTTAGGCAGACTGAATCTGCGGCCCGACGGCAACAAAATGAAGCAGCTCTTCAGGGGGTGACTTGGGTCAGCCAGGACTGATTGTGCCTTCTTTCTAAAATCGATCAACATTTCTTTAGTTTTTGCCACGTTAATGTTAATAAAAGACGACTTACACCACTCTGTAAAATCATTTAGAATAGCGCCATGCTCAGGGTCCTTGTGTGTCAGCAGTGACACTATTACCGAGTCGTCAGCAAACTTAATGATATGACGCCTAGTGTGCTGGCTTTGGCATGCATTTGTATATAAAATAAATAAGATCGCGAAGAGGACGCAGCCCTGGGGGGGAACCAGTGGAGGAAAAGAGGACATCGGATAAGATACTATTCACTCGCACGCGTTGAGACCTGTTAGTTAATAAGTTCATCAACCAACAGATAAGACAAGGATCGATATTAAAGGTACTCTTTATAATCCCTGCTAAAATATGTGGTTGGAAGCAATTAAAAGCTGAAGAAAAGTCAATAAAAAGCAGCCGCACAAAGCTCTTTGCACCCTCAAGATGTGTGCAGATCAAGTTAAAAAGAGTACATGCTGCGTCTTCCACTCCCCGGTTCGGTCTGTAGGCAAATTAAAACGGATCTAGTACACTCTAAACAAAAATGGTGCTAAATAGCACTAAAAGTGGTTCATTGGCTTGTAATCATAGGGGAACCACTTTAAGTGCCATATAGCACCTACCTTTGTCAAATGGTGCTATGTAGAACCATAAGAGGTGCCATATAGCACCTTAACCACCCCAAAGAACCGCTAAAGAACTGCTGAAGAACCAATCTGGGCTTAACAGGTTCTTTAAATGGTAGTGGTGCTATATAGCACCTTAACCACCGCAAAGAACCGCTGAAGAACCATTTTTTTTTTAGTGTGTAGGGAGACCGGGGACAGTTGCAACAGGGGATGGTTGCAACATGTCATTTTTGATGTCACTCATACTGCACATGCACAGTTAGACCCTCCACCCACCAAGAAGACAGTAGACATATTCAGCATCTGCTGCTGCATTTATTGAACAAAACGTGTTTTGGAGGTATGAAAGTAAATTTTTTCATAAGATATATTTTTGTCATACTGTCATGAAATTTTGTATGAATTAATCAAAACTTACTTAGTTTGAATGATTGTTTTGTTGACTTCTAAGTGACATGGTTAGCATGTGTCAAAGTCAGTGTGTCTAGCAGGCATATGATGTTCTGTCATGGCTGATAGGGTTGGGGACGGTTGCAACATGTTATAAATTGCATGTTTAATAAAAGTTTGTTGCATTGCAAATTGCTCAATTCTTCCTGTCTGACACTGAAATATGGAGAGATAGCATCTGTAACACCTGCATACTGAATCTATGTAGGCCTATGTTCTACACATGAACAAACAAAACTCAATAACTGTTATTTGATAAATATGACTAAATTAATTAATAATAGGCTACAATAATATTATAGTAGGCCTAAAACAGTTAATATTTTCAGAATTCTTTGCTCATTGAGACAAAAAGCTTAAGTTAATTAATGAAATTTAAGGTATTTTTAACATGTTGCAACCGTCCCTGGGTTGTGTTGCAACTGTCCCCTGGGTTTGGGTCAGTTGCAACATCTGGCTTCTTCCATTCAAATAAATACTGTGAACGATATGTCATATATAATCATCTTTAAATGGTATGGGTATTTAGCAGACAGATGCAAGTTTAATATATACAAATTTGGTTGGTCTAGTCCAAATAGTCTCTGAGTAATTGAGAGAAATGCAAAAAGTGTTGCAACTGTCCCCGGTCTCCCCTAGATCCTGGACAGAGTTCAAAAGTTCGTCCTTCACAATCTTCTCTAACGTCTTCATAGTGAGGGACGTGAGCGCCACAGGCCTTAAGTCATTAAAAGACTCTGGAGCTTTATTTTTAGGCACCGGGACAATAATTGAGTCTTTCCAAATGCGAGGAACAGTGTGGAGATGTAAGGACATTTTGAAAATAATACAAAAAATGTCTACCAGCTGTTCAGCACAGTTCTTTAATAAACGGCCTCCAATGCCATCGGGGACGGGACTTTTCCTTTCCTTTATACCTCTGAAGAGTGTCAGGACCTTGTTTCTGTCAACCTGGACTTTACCTTGCCCAGGGGCAACTTTATTAAAAACTGACAGCTCCTCACTAAAATCATGAATATTAAAACGATTATAAAAAGTGTTCAGGTCATTTGAGAAGGCAATGTCTGACATGCCATTTAGGGAAATCGGACTAACTGGCTAACATCCCCATCATGGCTTTCACACCCTCCCATGCAGGACGTGAGTTACCTGTGCTCAGCATGTTCTCAACTTTGTCCTTATAATTATGTTTTGCAAGCTTAAGTTCCTTTTTAGCTTGTTTTTGAAGTACTCTGTATTGAGTCATGTTACCTTGATTGAAACTAATATTTCGATGATTAATTATGCTTTTGACAGATTTGGAGACCCATGGTTGACCAAATGGAGACCATTTTTTTCACAATTTGAGCCTAATGAATCTTGACATTGTTATCCTGGAACTCAAGTAAAAGTATCACAATTTAGTTATACTCCAAAAAGATTTTTAAAGAGAATGAAAAAAGTACACAAGTACTGTAACGAAAGTGCTTGTAATTACCTTTCAACCTCTGTTTATTTTGTCGTAAATATTGTACTACTTTTGCACTAGCAGGTACAGTATTGGATATCAGTACTTTAATATAATTCTAGTGTTGTATACCTGGTCAGTTTTGGTGGTGCTGCGCTGTATAATCTCGATGTCTTCAGTGCAGATGAAGCCGTTGATCTGGAGATTGTCCAGAATACACTGTGTGTTCTTCACCTGCTCCACCAGCAGCTCGCGGTGTGAAGTCAGCAGCCTCAGGTGAGACCCCTTCTTGTAAGACCCCATTTTACAGCAGGACACTGTAGCTAGTTAGTTAGTCAACACCCTAATGGTCATCTAAACCAGTCTCTTTACACACGCGCGGGCAGGGTGTAACCGGACTGTTCCCGCAGAGGTCGCGTCATAGTCGATGCGAACAAAATCAGCACGAGTTAAAACAGATTTCTCAGGTTCAAGAAGAAAATGACGCTATATTGTATTGTAAGAAAGTTTAGCCATCTCAACGTCCTCACTCAAAAGAAAACGGAAAATGAAAGAGGCTATCTAATCTGTACAAACGTTAGAAACTTCGCGAGGTTAAACGGTCTGGACGGAGTGTTGTTTACTTGGTTCCGCACCTCCACGTTAACTAGGAAGTGAAACTAAAATCATGGCGAAATTAACATGATCCGGATTGGTGAAAGTTGAAACCCACCCTGGATTTGCTCATTTCTGCTGTGTCAACATTGTTTGAGTATGAGTTGTGTGGGAGATGTCATAGAAACAAAACAATCCCTCAGTCATTCATAATTCATAATTTTGCTGTTGCTGGAAGGCTATTACCAGTCCCAGCCAACAACAATAATAATGTTCTAAGAACGTTTTTCTAGCATTCCAATCAAGTTATAAAACCGTTATTTCGAATGTTGAACGTTCAAAACATCTATGTTATAAAAACGTTTTTTTCTCTTGGATATGTGAACGTTCCATTCCATTCCAATGGAACATTCCATTTTATTATTTTGTAAACATTATGGGAACATTAGCCTACACATGTAAATGTTATTCTAAACCAGAGCTTTTCAATCTTTTAGATGCCATGATCCTTTATGATGATTCGTATGAGAGGGACTCCCATCCTAAAATGTAAAAGATAGCTTTATAATTTTATGTACAAAGACCCAATTAATACTGTGAAAATTGTATATTATAAATGTGTAAACTATTTAGTTTCTATTAGCCTACTTCATTGAGTTTGTAATTCACTGTTAGTTGCAGATTTAAGTAAGTTGTATTTTTATATGTAGCCTATTGTATTTCTTTTTTATATAAAACATTTTTTTAATCAAATGTATGAATATATGCCTATTATTTATTCATTTAAATAATATTTCATTTATTTTAATCAATTTATCTATTTAGTACAAGTTTAATCTTATTTTTATTTAGCTATTTGTTTTTACATTTTACACTGATTTTCTTATTTAAATGAAATTTGATTTATTTTAATCAAATATATTAAGTTATTTATTTTACTTAAATAAAATTGGTTAGTTGGATCAATCCTATTTTTTTCCCACACACAAAAAAAATGTTAGGTAAACTTATCCAACGTTTAAGGTAAAAACAAAAAAAAGTAAATAATGTTATTGTGCTAACATTTTGAGAACATTAATAAAGACCAGATAACCTTATATTAGCCTAATATTACTGGAAGAACGTTTGTTAAGAACTTTAAGAGAACTTTTCCCCCAACATTAGCTAAAGTTCTGAGAACATTCCCTGTGGAAGTTTTACTAAACTGCTAAATGTCATGTATATATCCTTACAAAAATATACCATGGTAACAAGTTTCATCCAGTGTTGTCTAGATTAAAATCAGAAGGGAAATAAGTAGTTGTTAAGAATATTGTTAAAATCCCAGACTGAACCTCATGATTAATTAATTCCGAATCTAATTATTATTATAAAAAAATTTGCCATATGACAATCAGAAGTGAAAAATAACAAAACACAACACAATTAATGCCGGCAAGAAAATACTTTATGGAATTGAATTGTGTCACTACCATACATTACGAACACTGGACATTTTTCTTGTCCTGCATAAACAACGTAACTAACCTGTCTTTTAGCATTGTGATGTGGTGTACACTCTGTAGACTACAGATAAGGGTGCACATGGACACCATTTATGAGGGTAAACCATCAGATAGAATCTCTTGTGTCCTTTCTTTGGATTTTTTCAAAGCTTCTTCCAGTTCTTCCATCACAGGCAGACGTCCCTCATATTTGTTGGTTTCGATAGACTTGAGTTTCTCCTGGTAGTCTTCCGGCAGCCCGTTCTGCTCCGCACCCATCACAATAACCTGCAACACACAAGCCACTCCGTTTCTACAGAGGAAAAGTCAGGCAAAAGTCTATTCTGGTCATTTAGAAAAGGAAGAGTAAAGCGGACAGCGTATCGGTTTTGTGTCTGTACGTCTAAAGGTAACAAGTGATGATTGTTTTTATTTTTTTATAATTTATTTATAAACTTTTTCAAAGCATTAACAGAAAGCTTCATACAAGTCAAGTTATAACTTTTTTCCCAATAATAACCCTTTCTGCCGAAATAATTATACATACATAAAATATTAAGACAACAATAACAATAACAATAGTAATAATAACAACTATCAATAAATAAAAATACAAAATGGTAATTCAACTTTAAATAATGAACTCTTTTATAAATGACAAGTGATGATTATTTAACTGACTGTTTTTTTTCTTTTAATTTTAGGTTTTAGATTCTTTTTTTCAAGGCTGCATGTTTTGATCAAAAATACAGTAAAAACAGTAATATTGTGAAATATTACAATTTAAAAGTGATATTTTGTGTGTGAATATATTTCATAAAAAAATTTATTTATTCCTGTGATCAAAGCTGAATTTTCAGCATCATTACTCCAGTCTTCAGTGTCACATGATCCTTCAGAAATCATTCTAATATGATGATTTGATGCTCAAGAAACATTTATTATGAAATGAAATATTATTATTTGAAAACAGTCCAAAAGAACAGAATTTTTTCGGAATACAAATAAATATATTATAAATGTTTTACTGTCACTTAAAAAAACTTACTGACCCCAAACTTTTGAATAATAGTGTAAATATAAATTTAGATTCAAATGTAAATCAATGTATAAAGGATATCATGGGTCCTGTCACCAGAAACTTTATTTTATTTTATTAATCACCATAACTTTTTCATCATTACATGATCCTGCAGTGTCACAAACTAATCTTTACATGTCTTACAAATTGTTTTAAGTGCATGTAACAAGAACAGTGTTTCCATGATGAGGGATTTATTCATAAAGCCATAACAAGCACATGTTCTGGTTGCCTAATTCGTCTACTAAAAGTAACATGTCCAGTGGATAAATATAAAAAGGTTATTTTGTGGCAGAGACTCTTGTATAAAAATGATAATGCATATTCCAGATACTTCGGTTTAATGTGTTTTTGTTGTGAAGGGCAGTATCACTGACCCAGTTGCTGGCGGATCTCTATTGTGTCATACTTACAAAGCCGGCCGGGGTAAATGCCAGAAAAAAACACCACAACATTGTCCTTTCCCAGCAGCACAAATAACAAACTCATTCTGTTTTGAAGAATGATATCAGATTACTCTGTTTAGAGAAGCACAAGTTTCTGTTGTTTTAATTGCTTCCACACACAATAGATGCAGGGAGAACAGAATCAGCTTCATACATTTATTATTTAAATCCCCTCTTAATTCAGACATCTTCGGATCTTGCAATGATTCAGTGGATCCAGTTCACAAATTGAAATGACGAGAGTCAGTAAATGATGACTATCCCTTAAACCAGGGGTCGGCAACCTTTTTGTCATAAAGTGCCATTTTTAAGTTTCCGAGTTCATCACTGTGCCACAACACACACATAGCCTATATATATATATATATATATATATATATATATATATACATACACACACACACACACACACTCATCTAAATACACAAACATTTTACATTTTCATAATGACTTACACAGAAATAGTACAGAAATTTAAACATTTCTCTTGAAATTTGTTTTAGATTTAGATAGACAATTTAATAGTATTTATAACTCCTAACTAGAGATGCACCGATTACAATTTTCTAGGCCGATTTTAGCCGATTCCGATTTCATTTTTTCGAACCACTTTACAGCACACAAAAATATTTATTTTCTATATATATATATATTTTTTTTTTTTATAAAATACCATATCCTTTTAGCCAAACTGAATAATAAAAACAAGTTTAAATGGGTCAATTTTATATAAATATTTTTGAGTCTTCATTTTCTTTTCTGACATAACCTAATCCAGTTCTTGTTAAAACACACTAGACATGCACATTCTGTGCATTTTGGGCACTTTTGTTTGAAATCATATTTATTTTGTCCATCAGAAGTGTGCTCTCACTTTAATTGAGCGAACCCCCGCTTCACTGCTCACGCGACGCTCCTGCTTGACGCTCACGCGCTGCTCCTGCTGCCGGTGTGAATGCACTCATTGATTAACATGCACGCCGGAAAAAATATGCGTGAAACGGCCGTAATTCACGAGGTTTCCTACATGTGTGTTCCGTGTGCACGTGTGATGCTGATGTTGCGCGATGTTAATCATGCGGAGCCCGAGTGCATTTGACCAGCATAAAATCGGCATAATTATGTCAGACTGACCGGCCGGTCGCCGGTCATGGCCGATCATGTGAAAATCGGCCAATTCCGGTCACCAGCGGATCAATCGGTGCATCTCCTAACTTAATAAAATAAGCTTTTTTACTATGTGGAATTATTACATCAAAATGTAGATCTGTGTGCAGGAATAGACTACTTTATCTGAATGAAATACATACACTTCTCTCGCATTTGCTTGTGTGCCAGCGATTAACACTTGCCTTAGGTTGCCGACCCCTGCCTTAAACTATCCCTTAAATTTACGCACAGTTAGTTTATCTTACGTAGATGTCAACAGGTGGGACAAAACACTGGATCAGGGTCAAAATATTCAACCTGTGCATTAGGACTTGCAGTGTAAATGCAGCCAAAGATCAAATACATTTTTCTTGAGATTATCGTCGGGTAAAAAATGTGTCGAATCAGAGGTCACTCTTCCACCAGACCTCGACTCACGTACAGCCGTTACCAGAAGCCAGTGATTATAGTTTATAAAGTTATAAATATGGATATTATTCTTACAAAAACGCATGGCTTCGCTTCAGAAGGCCGCTATTATCCCCCTGGAGTCGTGTGGATTACTTTTATTATGGATGGATGAGCTTTTTTGGGCTTCAAAATCTCAGGTACCATTCACTCCCATTATAAAGCTTGGAAGAGCCAGGGTATTATTTAATATAACTCTTGTGTTCGGCTGAAAGATGAAAGTCATAAGCCGCGTTTCCACCGAAATTACCCGGAACAATTTGTCCCAGGAACTTTTTTCCCAGGAACTTTTTTTGCCCCAGACCGGTTGCTTTCTGCGTTTACACCACGGTCTAAAGTACCGGGAAGGTAAACTGCGCGCAACTGCTCCTCCCAGTCATCAGTTTTGAGCGCCACATTTATAATAAGTATGGAGGAGATTCAAACTGTGCTGCAGTTATGTATTGGTTTACTAACGAGGTAATTAACAAAACAAAATAGACGAGCACTGATACTAAAGCGTGTTCAGAAAGCTTGTATGCGTATAAAATTAGACAAGGTATGTTATCAGTTATTGTGAGATGCCTGGGACGAACGCGCAAACATTTCCTCTTTCGCAAATACGCTTAAAAAAAAGCCTGAACCCCGTCTATCAATCATAAATAGTGACAGTCTTGTAAATAGTTGTTTGTTACTAACCTCAAAGCGCTATTTCAATCCTGTTATAGTAAATTTGTAACATGGTTTGGAGTGCCTTGCAATAGATGATAATGTGTAAACATAATGACTTAATAATAAAAGCTGTGGTAGAAAAGAGACGAGCACTGATAAAGCGTGTTCAGTAAGCTCGTAATGCTAACGTTAGATATAAAATTTGTATGTTATCAGCTATTGCGGACATTGACCGTGAGATGGCTGGGACGAACGCGCAGAAAGTTTCCTCTTCCACAAATACCCTTAATAAAGCCTGAAACTCGTCGCCAGTCCACCAGTTTTTTTAATTAAATTCCATATTTGCAGACAGACAACTCTTACTGCATGAAGCCACGACACGAACCGCAATAGATTTTTTTTTAAAAGGGAGGTTAAAAATAAATAAATGCTGCGTGGAGTCATCCAACCAAAATGCGGCGTGAACACAACCAATCAGCTTGTGCAGTGCACAAGTCCCACCCCTGAAAGTTCCTGAACTTTGAAAAAGTACTACCTCATGAGCAGGGACTATCGGAGGGGGAAGTATTTACCCGGAACTTCATTTAGACCCTGGTTCCTGCGGTGTAAACACATCGAGTACCAGCCCAAAGTTCTTAGTTCCTGGGGAAAGTTCCTGCGGTGGAAACGCGGCTATATAAACCTAGGATAGCTTTAAGGTGAGTAAATTATGGGATAATTTAAAATTCTGGGAGAACTAATCCTTTAATGTTGTCATTTCGAGGCTTGCATGGAAGTTTGCTAGTCGAGAAGCACTGAGCTAAACTAAAGTCCTGATTAAAGCCTCATGTTTGTTGTGACATTACAGGAAGCAGGAGACTGTACCTCTAGATAATGTGGTGAAGGTGGCGCATACACACAGCTGTTCATGATGTATGTCCGACAGTGGAGATCCTGGTCACTGGTGGACACGAACACCTCCATTGGGCTGTAAGTCCCCATTTTCACGTTCTCCTGACTGCAGAAGAACATTCAGCACAAATGAGGACCTCCATCATTCACTTACTTCTGCTTTCTTCTAATTAGGTATATGCAACATTTTTACATAATGATCTCTCATTTGTCTTTATAAAGTGTGGGTTGTGGGTCTGAAAGCTCCTACCGGTCCAAGGACTCGAGGTCGGTCATGTTCATCCTCCACACGACCCCCCACACCTCTTCACCTGGGCTGTGCTCGATGGTCGCAACACCACCTTGCCAGCGCTGACTCGCGACCCCTTTATGGTTGCCAAAGACCAGCTTGTAGTCCTAGAGGAGTTGATAAGTTAGTTAGTTAGACAGACAGATTCACTGATCTATATGAATTACATATGATCAGTGGATAGAAAGGTTTACACCTGGTATTGAGATGCGTTCTGATCGATCGGATCACAAGTAGACGAGAGACACATACCCGTTTACACCTGGTGTTTTAATCCGTCTCTTTTGTCCACTTTCAACCACTTCTGTCCTGATTTCTTCAAGGAGACGGTCTATAGGCAGGTGAATGTGGTTTTTTTTGTGTTTTTTTTAGATCACTCGATCTAATGGACAAAATAACTATGCTTAATCTACATGTGAACGCACACAGAGATGATGGAAAAACATACGGAGAGCATCAGCTTTCGTTTCTGCTCTGACAGACGCAAGACCAGCCGAACGCTGTGAGTGTGTGTTAGGAATCAGGGATGGTGAGAGAACATTGTGCTTGGTATGTTTTTCCATCTTCAAACCAAAGTTGGATCTTCAGCCGACAAAGTTTAAATCCCGTCTTGCTAGAGCTCTTCCCATAATGTTCAGGCATTAGATCAGGAGGCGGAGAGAAGACGTCTTATGTGGCTGTTCAAACACATTGAGCGTTTACACTACGACAGCAATCCGGTCTAATGCGTTTTCAACTACATCTGGAAGTGGTCGAAAGTGGACAAGCTCAAAACGTTTCACACCCCGTTTACACCTGTATTTAGAGGCGTCCACTTGTGATCCGATCAAGCAAAACACATCTTAATGCCAGGTGTAAACAGGGCCATAGACAGGTAGAATGATCGAACAAATGAACGATAGATAGATACTGTAGATAGATACTGTAGATAGATACTGAAGATAGATACTGAAGATAGATAGATAGATAGATAGATAGATAGATAGATAGATAGATAGATAGATAGATAGATAGATAGATAGAACGCTAGAATGATACTATAGATAGAAACAGACAGATGATAGATAGATAGATAGATAGATAGATAGATAGATAGATAGATAGATAGATAGATAGATAGATAGATAGATAGATAGATAGATAGATAGATAGATAGATAGATAGATAGATACTGTAGATGGATAGATAGATACTGTAGATGGATGGATGGATGGATGGATGGATGGATGGATAGATAGATAGATACCTTCAGTTTGGCCACACAGTGAATGATAGCTGATGGATTCTTCAGTTGCAGTCGTTCTTTCAGAAGGTTACTGCCGTAGGCAAAGTACAGGAAGGTTGATCCGTTCCTGTGATCGGTGCTGTTGTCCATGATTGAGACTTCGGAGGGCAGAGAGACTAGGAGGATGAGGAAGAGGAGGAAGAGGAGGGACAGGGTGAGGAAATGGACAGATTTCAGTGGAATCACAGTCGGCTGGGTTCAGAGGCAACGCGAATGGCGTGACAGAGATGGAAAACACCTCTGTTACAGGACCTTTCAGCAACACTCCATTCTCATGCAAATCCATTGTGTCCCATTCCACTGCATTCATCTGACACTAAAGAACTTTCCCAACTGTCCCTCTAGTGGAAGCAGCAGGAATAACCTGCAGACTGGTGAACATTCACCATCTAAATTCAACCCAAAACTGGCATTTTAGCTGATTATTATCATGTTGCTTTCATCTCACTCGTGTTTAACACATAAATGTGCAAAGTGACTATCAGTGTAGGAACATGGTGTTTTAATAAAATTAAAAAAGGCCTATAAGAACTGATTTGTTTTAGGTTCTCTTGGTTTAGGTTTTTTGTTTCTAGACCCTCATCCACCCATATGTGTTTGATAAAACAAGAGCAAGCGAGCTTTAACAATGAAAAGCGGACATAAAGCAGTGATACACATCTCTCAAAGTTCATCAAGCGTTTCATCACCCACCTGCCGAACACAGAAGGCTGAATCCCGCAGCGACCAGCATGAAGAGGTTTTTACAGGAGGACATGGTGTTTGTTTCAGGGTTGACCTGGTTCTTTGTCGACGGAGAGACGGCTGGAGCGGGACATTTGGACGGTGGGAGGTTCCCTTCCCTCCCCTTTTGTTCTCATCAAACCCAGAGGGGTCAATGCTTTTGTTGAGTCAATGTAAATGTGATCCATTCGTGTTTATTGATTAACACATCTTCACATAGACAAACACTGCGCCTCCAGAGGAGCTTCAGCGAATCTGAAAGTCAGAAAGATAGGTTTTGTGAAGTTCTTATGAATAAACATCGGGCAAATATAAATGTGAATATAGATACTATGTATTTTGTAAATGTATTAAACTTGATGTGCATTAAAAACAAAACATTGTGTATTGAAGCCTTTTGAACCTGTCAATAATTGCCTGGATGTTTGTATCTTTGTCAAATGATTGCATCTCTCTTATCTTTAACCCTCGTGCACTGTCCCATTTCTGGCTACGGCCTTGTTGGAGCAGGTCAAAATGGATTCAATACATATCTCCCAAAAATCACACTATGAAAAAAATTCATACTATTTTCACACATTACAAAGAATAAATAGCTGAAATTATGATTTATAAAAATGTTTTTAACAACTATTTTTAAGACTGCCTCTCCCCACACCTGTGGGACGTGTGCAATAGCTTTCATATTTGATTCTCAAAAAGAAATGACAGAGCAATAATAGATAAATAGCGATAGATTCTCCATTTGTGATGTTATGCCAAACTATAATTCATAATCTGGTTCTTTATGTATGTGTTTATGTGTGTTTTAGAGAATGAATTCAAATCAAATATTAAGATTACTGCCCTACCTCTGAATAGGATGTCTACTATTTTGAAAATTCTAGAAAAATATAAGGTTCAGATCACTAAACCCATATGGAAATCGAAAAGTCCTTGTCTGGTCCTCAGTAAAGCCTGGATGTTGTCTAGTGGAAAGTAATTTTTTTTTTTTGATATCAACCAAAAATTTGGCACAGAACTTGTTCAGATGTTTGGCTTTGATTTTCTTAGATTTAAGGATAAACAAGCTTTGTAAAATACATAATATATAAAATCAATATTTTTATATTTTCATAAATTTCTACAGCTTTTTCTATAACTTTACTTTTAAAACTTTATTTTTATTAATCATCTACAATCATTAGTGAAGTTTCACCTTGAGTTCAACCAAACTTGAGTTTGAGAGTGCCCTGAAGTATTCCAGATTTCTAACTATTTAAGTTGTCTACGCTCAAAAAGTGTGACTGACAACAGGTTAAACAGTTTTGTTCTTCAGCATTTATTAATCTTAGTTAATATTAATTTCTACATTATTAAAATCAAAGGTTGTATTTGTTAGCATTAGTTAATGCACTGTGAACTAACATGAACAAACAATGAACCGCTGTATTTTTATTAACTAACATTAACAAAGATGAATAAATACTAATGAACCTTATTACCCCTGAATGGGCCCCATGAACAGCAAGGGCGTACAGAATGTCTGATTGCACATTTTACAACACATCAGCGTATTGAAACTTTGCATGCATGTTTCATGACCCTAAATGAGGAAAAGTCACAAAATGTCAAAAATAATTTTTCTTGGTATTTTGAATTTTTCTCATGATTTAGGGTCATGATGAACATACACTACCGTTCAAAAGTTTGGGGTCAGTAAGATTTTTTTATGTTTTTAAAAGAAGTATCTTCTGCTCACCAAGGCTGCATTTATTTGATAAAAAAACAATAAAAAATAAAAAAAACAGTAATATTGTGAAATATTATGACAATTTAAAATGACTGTTTTCTATTTTAATATATTTTAAACTGTAATTTATTCCTGTGATCAAAGCTGAATTTTCAGCATCATTACTCCAGTCTTCAGTGTCACATGATCCTTCAGAAATCATTCTAACATGATGATTTGATGCTCAAGAAACATTTATGATTATTATCAATGTTGAAGACAGTCGTGTACAATTTTTTTCTCAGAATTCGTTGATGAATAGAAAGTTCAAAAGAACAGCATTTATTTAAAATAGAATATTTTCTAACATTATAAATGTCTTTACTGTAACTTTTGATCAGTTTAACTCATCCTTGATGAATAAAAGTATTGATTTATTTTATTTCTTTCCCCAAAAAATAAAATAAAAATACTTACTGACCCCAAACTTTTGAACGGTAGTGTTTAATGTTACAAAAGCTTTAGATTTCAGATAAATGCTGTTCTTTTGAACTTTCTATTCATCATAGCATCATGAAATACAAATGTAAATAACTGTTTTCAACATTTATAATAATCATAAATGTTTCTTGAGCATCAAATCATAATATTCGAATGATTTCTGAAGGATCATGTGACACTGAAGACTGGAGTAATGATGCTGAAAATTCAGCTTTGATCACAGGAATAACACAGGTGTTTTTGTTTGTATTTTTAATCAAATAAATGCAGCCTTGGTGAGCAGAAGATACTTCTTTTAAAAACATTAAAAATCTTACTGACCCCAAACTTTTGAACGGTATTATGTTCGTTAACCGATATGTCCGACAACTCAAAAATCAAAATGGGTCAAATTGACCCGCAACATAAACCAGAGGGTTAAGTTTGTAACACATCTGAAAATAAAAGAAAGACTAAAGCTTCGCTGATTTGCACATAAACTGATGCAATGCAATGCCAGTAGATGGCAGTGTTACACTTAAAGGTATAAATAAACGAGACTTGGTCAGTTTTTAATGGTTAATGAATTGCAATGGCTGGCAGGCTAAAAACCTAAAACTAGTCTTAATTATAGAGCTTTCATTATTTTCTTTAGAATTCTATGAACAGTTTTGGATTTGGTTTATATACACGGAGCACTTTAGGGGACGAACTGGTCTCTCGGTTTGACAAGATGTATCTGGCATCAGATCTGAAAGCAAAAATATTTGATTGGGGGTTTCTTTGTTTAAAAATGTTACACGAACAAGCACGTTCAACTAAAACGTTTCAGGGGGGAAAAACTTTCCATGAACGATGAAGGCTATATTTATACCGTTTTTGTGCTATCATTTTAAATTAATGTTTTGTTAACGTTACCGGAAGAATGTTTGCCAGTTCTTTAAAGTCACTTCCACTTCGCATAACCCGTGTGTGTTTGTGTGTGTGTGTCTCGTGTGTGTGTGTACCTCCCGTTGAGCGGCTTCATGTTCTGTTCCCGTTCCAGAACAACGATGGCGTCATCACTGCGGGACAGAGCGGCTCGAGCAGTGAGGCTGCTGAGACATCAAATAAACCGGGGTCACTCCTGGAGCAAATACACGCGTTTGGGTGTCCTAGCAGTGGGATGCATGTGGAAAAACAAGTTTGCATGCAGGTTTACAGCTGTGTCGCCTGCAGCGATCCTCCAATGAAGGAAGCTTCGGTCACATTGTGCGTTATGAGACGTCCGCAGATGGGACGCACCTGTCACTAAACTCTTCCACTGCATTGGGGAAATGTTTCCCTTTCTTCTATGTTCCCGATTTGACAAGCCAAATACTAGGCTTACTCACTTTATCTCAGTAATCCCCCAGTTATCAGACACTTTTTTATAGACCAGGCCTACTTTTATAGGTTTTATTATTCTTATTAAAAATGTTTTATGGTTTTGGTTTTAGTTAAATAATGGCAAGTATGTATGTGAGTATTTGCAGACCGAACCTCATAGAGCTAAAATATTTACTTGAGGTCCCTGTGGGATTTTAAGTTAATATTTCAATAATTTAACAACACATTGACATGCTTTTTCGATGGTTAATGTGTGGTCACATGACATGCAGGTAAACATAAAATATTCCATCTTTTTAATTTTATATAATATCTTGATTAGCTTTTGTTTTAGAATTATTGTTTTATTTGTATTATGATTTAATTAATTATTAGCTTCTCATCAACTCATAAGCTAGTGAATCCCTGATATATGTCATCATTTGGTTTTGCATGATGCTGCATCCACAAAAGTCAAGCATGTTTAAAGAGGCATTTAAAAACGAATGCCTGATTCATACATCTCACGTCTGCGGTGCATATGATATTAGTGATGCATATTCATATCAAATTTATAATGTTCATTGCGTACGCTGATTGTGTAAAACAGGCTTGAGTTTTTTTCTTATTTCATAAAGTAATCAAGGTCACGCACCTGTGAAAATACAAAACATCAAATGTTGAGCACAATATAGATCTACATGACGTACACAAATATTGTCAATTAGCTGATTATTAAAGGACACCCACCTATAACCTGAAGATGTTTGCATTCTCAGTCTGAGTGGTTAAAGGTAAAGAAGTTTGAGGTGTGTATGACCTTCATGACCTTTGTCATCCTGATGGGGTCATGACACATGATGATTGTTTTATGGAACAGAATGCATTTTTGCACATTAAGTGTTTTACTTTGAATTGTTTTTATTTAAAATTATTTATTTTAATTTAGCATTTTTGACAAAAAATGGAACAGAATCCAGAATGCATTTGTGCAAAGTGTACGTGTTTTATGTAAGAATATTTATTTATTTAAATTGTACATTTTTACCAAAATGACACAGAAAGGAACTTTTTCCTGAGCTGTTTTAAACATGACACAATATCTTAAGCCCACTAGAGACACAATAAAATATAAATAAAAACATCTATCATGATAACCACTTGGACATCATTTGCAGGTGGTTTTATAGGGGAGGGATATTCTCATTCTTCAGAGCATTTGATTGGACAAAAGTTGTTCAGGATGATGTCATAAATATTTATGCAAGTCAAAAGTTTTCAAGAAGAGCAAGATTTTTCATTTTAACTGGATAAACCTGCTAAAACTTGTAGGTCAACAAATATCGATTGAAGCGACAGACAGGCATGGACTAAAAACACCTTTAAAGCCTTGATTTATTACTGTCTTTACAGAAAGTACTCGGCTCTTTTACAAACTCTGCAATAAAAAGACGATAATGAATGTTTGAGGACATAACTCACTATGATCAAACATTCACCTGAATTGCGTAGATAAACTCAGCCAGTTAGACTGTCCGTCCCTCCCCCCGGCTTCATCAGAAAACTCCCACTTTACACTCCAAGTTTAACCTCACATTTGCACACTGGACTTTGAAATATTCCCAGTCTCCGTCGTTCTCTGGGGATTTGTCTGTTTGCAGAGTGCAGTGTGACTGATCTCCTCCTGTGCGAGTTGACAGTGTTGAAGGACATTATCATCATCATCATCATGAGCAAGGAAGCCCGTCCGTCCTGGGACAGTCCTATGCAGTTTGTCCTGGCATGTGTGTCTTATGCAGTGGGACTTGGGAATGTCTGGCGTTTTCCGTATCTCTGCCAAATGCATGGAGGAGGTAAGATGATTAGTGTTTTACTTGTTCTCCTCATGCTTGCAGTGTAGTTCTTGACAGAGACATTGATAACAACAACAGAACAAAATATGTGCAATTTGATATTTCTTTCCAAATAATATTTTTTTTGTGTGTGTGTGTGTGTGGCTTTTTTAAATCTTAGAAATATCAAAAACAACTTTGTAAAAAAAAAAAAAAAAAAAGTTTAGCTATTATGTATAAAGAGTTTTTCCTGGATGATTATGTATTTTACACTGTCATTATCATTATCCTCCGTGTCTTACCAGTGGGATGCATGTGGAAAAACAAGCATGGCTCTACAACAAAAGTTTAATCCCTTCAATAACTTCTTTATAAAGGTCTGAACATTTGGACATGAAATGAAGATGTTATTTTGATCCATATTAACTGCAATGCATACAAGATGACATGATGTATGATAAAACATGATGTCAGTCGTCTTATGCCTTTAATTTAATGAACAAAAAATACTTAATGTGGCAATGTCTAAATGAGCTCATTTGTATTTAATAGGACTAAATCGAGCTGAATATATTACTTTAATAAAAGATTTTTCACAAGCAGATCAGGTAGAAATAGTAGTGTCATTGTTCCAATGTAATTATATATTTGCGTAATATTAATGAACTACATGTACTTACTATAGGGTTAGGGTAGGATTAGGGTTTGGTTGAGGGTTAGTTGAACGTAATTATACATAATTTACTGTTATTACTATGGTAAGTACATGTAACATATGTAACAAGGACACTGTAAAATAAAGTGGTACCAAAATGCCAATATTTACTTTTTACACTGTGGCTGTTACTATATATTATTAATTAATAGCAATTACTTAGATTTTTTGATTTTGACTCATTTTAGTGCATCTTTTTATGTTATTAAATCATAAATCATAATGTTTGTGTGTGTGTGTGTGTGTGTGTGTGTGTGTGTGTGTGTGTGTGTGTGTGTGTGTGTGTGTGTGTGTGTGTGTTCTTGACCAAGTGTCCTCAAAGATAGTAAAATGTTTCACATTTTCACTGTGGGGTCATTTGGTCGAGGAAAAGAGCTTATGAATTATACCAAGTGATGTTTTATTTTATTTTTTTAATGTAAAAATGCAGAAAATTGTGTGATGGCTATGTTTAGTGTAGGGGGATAGAATATACGGTTTGTACAATAAAAAAAATCACATCCATGGAGAGTCTACGTAAAGATATAAAAACAAGTGTGTGGTGTGTGTGTGTGTGTGTGTGTGAGAGAGAGAGAGAGAGAGAGAGAGAGAGAGAGAGAGAGATCATGCAGGTCTTTTCAATTTTTCAATTTTCTTTGAATGAAATTGCAGTAAGATAAGTGTTAGATTAGTGATTTAGTAGTTCTTAGATATATTTGTCTCTTCAAGTGCACTCGTTTGTGCAGAAAGTCCGAGTTCTCGTCATCAAAGAGTTTTATCGTCCTCAACTTCATTGAGCGTCTCATCCAGATTCTCAGCACATATCAGCTGTTCTGCGGTCAGATTTAGTGTGGGGATTGTGTGTGGAAGCAGAAAGTCAAGCTGAGATTCCTGCTTTCTTTTAGCCGAGGCTCCTCTAGATTCATCTGGCAGAAAACTGATTAACATTTCTCCTCCGTTTCATTCGTCTGCTAAACGTCTCTGGTTATGCATTCAGTGCATCTTTGAGGAGCATCTCCTGAATAACAATTCACAAATCTTCTGTTTACCGTTTAGCAATGCGATCAAAGTACAGACGTGAAGGAAGGTGTGTTATGCGCAGTCAGTCACTGCTGATTTGCATGATGCTGTCAAATATTCCAAAATTCCCTCATGATCCAGAGTAATCCTGTTTTCCTGTGAGGATTAGAGAGAGTTAGAGCTGCTCACATTTACACTGTACAAATGACATGGAATGTACCAAACATGATTTTCAGTAAATTAAATGTTCTTAGTAATCACATTTTGCATGACAAAAATGCATCTAGAATTTGCTTTGTTTTTTAATTATTTCAAATTTCATATTATGAAAGTAATTTCAAAATGGTGATTTCATGAATAATATCCAACTTTTTAATCTGTATCTACAAATTCCTGACGTGCTCCTTAAACCTCTATAAACTGATTTGTAAAAGTGAATGGCTGAAAAAGTCATGGAAATTCTAGTATCACTAATATGCTATTAAAGTTTATATATATTAATTAACAAAAACTTTATATATTACTTTTCATTTTAAATTTCAAGTTAAAATTGTAGTAAATTTGAGTGATTTCGTTTTTAAATTTTTTTTATTATAGTTTAAATTACATTTTAGTTTATTTAATTTTGAGTTATTTTAGAACTTCAACTTAACCTAAATGAAAATATGAAATGCTGCCTTGGCAACTAGCTGAAATAAAATATGTTTAAAGTTTTTTTTATATTTTATTTTATTTCAGGTAATGTTTATTTTCATTTCAACTAATGAATTTAAAAAAAAAAAAAATTATGGTTTTAGTTTTAGATAGATACGTTTGAGTCCTTTAGTCCTCATGAAGCCACATAATGATGAAATAGGTAGTGAATGGTGAACTCTAGAAGGCTACTGGTTAAAGTCACCATGCATGAAATCAAAGTTTAAATTCATAAATATTTTTATGAAATATTGTCATATTTATTCTCAATGATTTGTTTTCTCATGTACATCACACATTTTTTTAATGCATGTATACCCTCGTAATTTCTAATCAAAATAACACCTCCCTCTTGCAGCAACATCTCTTCTCTGATGATGCGTTTGCTGGCGCGAGGGCGGGGCGACCTGTCAATCACATGAGATGCACCAATAGCAAACCACAACCATCCAAATCATTTCCCCAATATAATTTTTTCTTGTTCCAAAAGCCACTTGACTTAAATTTACGTCACAATAGGGAAGGAAAGACGATGGCGACGTCCGTTTTATGCTGACTTTAAAGTGACCTTTTTTTTAATGTGTGTTTGTATTTCTCCAGGTGGGTTTCTGATCCCGTATCTGCTGATGCTGGTTCTGGAGGGGATTCCTCTGTTCTGCATGGAGCTGGCCATCGGGCAGAAGATGCGTCTGGGCAGCATCGGAGCGTGGACCGCCATCAACCCGTATCTGGGTGGACTGGGTCAGTGACCCGTACTTCACTTACCAGACATTTAATGCCATAAAATGATCAGATATCATCCTTTATCATCCTCATCTGTACATGCATTGTTCAGGCATTGCCAGTGTTGTGACCTCCATGTACTTGTGTCTGTACTACAACGTCATCAACGCCTGGAGCTTCTGGTATCTCTTCCATTCATTCCAGGTTAGTTTACTGAAAAATAAATGTAGATGTTTCTATGAAGAGAATAATGTTTTTACACTCTATAATAAAACGCTGGGTTGTTTTTTATAAAAAAAATAATTAAAAAATGTAACCCAATGGCTGGGTTTGTCCATGTTTGATGAGCTTATCAATTATCCCAATGCTGATATAAAGAGATGAGGAAGGCCGATGGTCAAAACCAACATTTTATGCTAATTCTGCGGAGCGGATTTTTCACTGTAAAATTTGCATTACACTTTTATTGACAGCTAAAAACATCATCAAATTCATCAAAATTCTTTCCAGTACAATCTTACAAGATACATTTATTTGAGATGCAAAATAACATGCGTTTTGGGAGAAATGTATTAAAATTGAGTGATTGTTTATGCTTAAAACAAGGAAAATATTAAATTAACTCAATGTTTATGTTTAAAACAAAATAAAAAAATCAGTCAATGGCATAATCAGAAATAAATCAGATTTTTTTCTAATTTTTAAGCATAAACAATCACTTAACTTTTATCAAAACAAGACTGTTATTTGGCATCTTAAGTAAATGTATCTTCAGTAAAGAATATTTGTACTGGAAAACAAGACAAGAAAATCACTTTTTGATGTGTAAACCAAACTAAACTTCGTTACTTATGCAGAAAATGGCAAAATAATCTAAAATCTTAAAATCTATTAAGTGTTGAAGAGTAAAACTAAAATGAGAACTTCTTCTGAGTAGCTCGTAATTCATTTCTGAAAAGAGTTGCTTGCCTCAAGTGGAACTATAATGAGTTTGATCTTTATGAAGTAGTTGTCCTGGACCTGTGGATCATAAACGTCTTGTGGTGTTAATGCGTCTGCAGTCAGTGCTGCCCTGGGCCGAGTGTCCCGTCAACAGTAACCGGACGGGGTATCTGGAGGAGTGTGAGGTGGCTTCACCCACACAGTACTTCTTCTTCCGTGAGACGCTGAACATCTCGTCCTCCATCGATGAGAACGGAGGCATTCACATGGGCCAGGCGCTGTGTCTCCTGCTGGCCTGGATCATCGTCTACCTCTTCATCGTCCGAGGGGTCAAATCTACCGGAATGGTGAGACTAAACCGTCTGATTCTCAACTGGTGACTAACACCAAAACCGTCTATTGTACGGAAGTAAACAGAACATCCAGAACATCAAACACTGAAATGGATTCATATGTTTTTCAACTGACTAATTATGATCTGTTGAAAGGTTTGTTTTTATAGTTTAATTGTCGGATTTCACTTCATAAATCATCATCATCATCATCATCATCACACACACACACACACACACACACACACACACACACACACACACACACACACACACACACACACACACACACACACACACACACACACACACACACACACACACACACACATATATGTGTGTGTGTGTGTGTGTGTGTGTGTGTGTGTTAGTGTGTATGATGGTATATATATATGGTATATATACACACACACTACCGGTCAGGTGCAAACATTAAGGTTTTTGAAAGTTTTTGAAAGAAGTCTCTTAATCTCATCAAGGCTGCATTTATTTGATAAAAAAATACAGTAAAAACAGTAATACTGCAATATTATTAAAATTTAAACTAACTGTTTTTAAAAATATATATATTTTAAAATGTAATATTCCTTTTGAGCAGCCATAACTTCAGTCTTCAGTGTCACATGATCCTTCAGAAATCATTCTAAGATAATTTCTTATTATTATCAATGTTGAAAACAGTTTTAGCTGCTCTATTTAAATTTTTTGTTTAAAATGTGTTTATAAAAAATTAAAATAAATGATAATACGCTGTCATTCAAAAGTTTCTGGTAAGTAAGATTTAAAAAAGAAAACAAGAGAGAAAAAATAAATTGTACTTTTATTTAGCAAAGGCACATTAAATTGATTAAAAAAAGACAAAGACATTTATTAAATGAATAAATATGACGAAAAAGTTCTATTGATAATAAATGCTGTTCTTTTGAACTTCATATTCATCAGTGAATCCAAAAAAATCAGTTTCCACAAAAATATGAAGCAGCACTGACTGTGTTTAACATTGATGATAATAATAAGAAATGCTTCTTTAGCAGCAAATCAGCATTTTTGAATGATTTCTGAAGGATCATGTGACACTGAAGACATGATGCTTTGATCACAGGAATATTTTAAAATAATAATGTTAAAATATATCACTAGAGAAACCAGCTAATTTACTCATTTCATTTAGTTCCAACCCGTTGTGCCTTTGACCTTCCTCCACAGGTCGTGTATTTTACAGCTACGTTTCCATATGTGGTTCTGATCATCTATCTGATCCGTGGTGTCACTCTGCACGGGGCCTGGAACGGAGTCAAGTACTTGTTCACACCCAAGGTAAGAAAGTCCAGATCATTGGTTGCTTCTTCATTGATTTCTGAGTGTTGAGTGTGCATTCACACTCCATGTGTGTTTAGCTGGAGCAGTTAGCAAACCCTCAAACATGGATCAACGCTGCCACTCAGATCTTCTTCTCTCTGGGTTTGGGCTTCGGCTCTTTGATCGCCTTTGCCAGTTACAACCACCACAACAATAACTTCGAGAGGCAGGCCGTGGTCGTGTCACTCATTAACAGCAGCACGTCTGTGTTCGCCAGCATCGTGACCTTCGCCATCTACGGCTTCAAAGCCACCTTCAACTACGAAAGCTGTTTGGAAAGGTGAGATGCCAGCGATGTTCTAACGTATATGAGTTTAAACATCAGGTTTAGCCATTCTGTGATCTCATCAAGAGATTCACAAACATGTGCAGAATGAATGATCGTTCTCTCATTATTTGATTCCATCAAACATTAAACTGAATGTTGGCAGTCCGTCCATTTTATGATCTCTTGGCTTCTCGAAGTTTATTTTTAAGCTTGTTTCAGATGACGTCTTTCAGAATGTTTAAACTATTCAGAGTATCATCCATCACTTATTCACAAAACTATATGGAAAAAGAAGAACATCTGCAACAATAATGATGGTTTTCTAATAGGTTTCCTAAAACACTCCCCTCATCATTGGACTCATTCACTGCCCTAGTGAAAGATTTGTGTATTTCACATACATTTGAGTAAAAGTACACCACAGATACCTTTAAATATTGATGTACTTACTTAATATAAATACCCAGCTATTGTACTTTTGCTATACTTAATTAATATGCTTAAAGTCTGCTAAATCGGAACTAATTTTGTACTTAATATACGTTAGTTTTCTGGAAATAGTGTTGAAGTTCAACTAAAGATACACTTAAGTATATTAATATTGTGCTAAAATGGAACTATTGCAAGTAAACTTCAGGTACACTTTAAATATCTTGCATTTAAAGATATTATACAGAGATCATACTATTCTTACTAATAGTGATATTAAACACATTTTAGGCTTAATATTATGAAATGTGCATTGTGCAATAGTAGGCTACTCCACTTTTTTTATTATAATATTAATATCAGTAAGTCTCAAGCGATATGTCAGTAAATATGTTAATGGATTTGTAGTATACTTAGTATGAAATAAATGTATTTAAAATAAATAAATAAAGTTTTTTTTTTTTTCACTAGGGTGTGTTTACATGCAAAATTACATTTAAATTCAGGTTGCAGCCATATTCTGAATATGATGTTTATATGTGAACATGCATCTGAATATCCCTGTAAACTTGCTTGTTTTAATTTGGGGAATCAGAATATCGTCTTAAACTGAGTCAGACAAAGGTAAAAAAGAAAAAAGTTTCAAATACTCCTTTGGCCGTGAGCACGGAAAGACATCTAGGACTCTGAACATCAAATTGTGATGCAAGTCAAGAAAGTATTTTTAAAAAAAGTTTAAAAAAGTACTCCGACAGTTTATGTAACATGAGTGTTATCTGCTTAATAAACAATGCAGGTGAAACTCTTGTAATTTCCCAAGGAAGCTCTTAGGATCAGTTTTCAGAAAGCGTTTTCTGTTGATCCAGGATGAGGCTGTTACTGCTCAACACCTTCGATCTGTCTGAGGACACCATCAGCGTTGAGAACATCAGCTCTTGGATCAGTCATTTGAACTTCACTCATCCTGAGAGGTTTGCGGCCATCGCTTCAAAGATCGAAGACTGCAGTCTAGAGGCGGAACTGGACACGGTAAACTGAGCTGTTTATCACCACATCAGGAGATCACTGTCCACATTACACAGCGACAGTGATCAATGACTGACCAATTTACCGTCGGAATTTTATATATCTACACTGTAAAAAAAAAAACGGTAGCACCATTTTAGATTTTAACAGTCTTTACATAAATTTACAGTAATAAACCGTATTTCATTGTCTGATATGATGTTAATTTACTGACCTAATGAAGGATTAATACCTGTTTTGTACCATAGTAATACACCAACAACAACCAATCACAGTGGTGATGAAATATCACATGGTGATTTAAAGCTCATCACAAGCAGTTCTTCCACAAGAGAGTTAATACTAATTACAAGAAGCTGTACAATGTCATTCACACAAACACTAAACACCATCATGGTAACACACATGAAATGTAAAAGATGCAATAAACATTAATTTAACAACATTAAATGTAACATAAAACCCTATTGTCATAACTGATTAGAAAAGACTAAGACGAAACATAGTTATTTCAACAAAAACACATCAAATGTGAAGTGTCACGCAGGGAATTGTGGGAATGTCAATTTACGTTTTTTCACTGTAAATTATGCAATGACTTGTTCTTTTTCACTTCCAAAAACTGTAAATTTAACGGTATTTTACAGTTTATTTTACATTAAATATACCGTTAGATCTATCACAGTTGTTTACCGAGTAAGGAAACTAATTAACAGTTTTTCACTGTAGCATTTTTACAGTCTTTTACTGTTAAAATCACGATCATTTTTTACAGTGTATTTCTGCTTTATTTTATTTTATTTTATTATTTTATTTTACACTGTAAAAAATTATTGTTGGTTTAACTTAAAAAAGTAAGTTACCTGGTTGCCTTAAAATTTTGAGTTCATTGAAATAAAAAATTTTTGTTAATACAACAAAGAGATTGGTTTAATAAACAGAAACTCAAAATATTATGTTATCTGAACCACAATAATTATCTAAGTTGATTTGACAAAAGATTAAAAGTTGTGATAACAAATCATGAAAATGATTTTTGACAGTTTAGGCTTATTTATTACTCTCTCTGTATTTGTATTTTTGTTTACACTCTGTTTACTCTTTGTCCACTTTTTTTTAGGTTTGTTTTTCTTTTCTCCTATTCCCTTTAAAGCGACCTTGCCCATACAGCAGAAAAATATATTTTCAGATACATTTTTTAATATATTCCAAAATATAAAAAATTGTCAATATGGGTGGTAAACATATATTTGTATAAATATTTTTCAGAGCAAAAATATAAATAAATTAAAGTGATACAATGTAGCAGAAACAGACCATACAAGCAATACAAAACAAATATATATATAAAAAAACAATTACTTATAAACTTTCTATGGTAAACTGGTCAGTCTTTGGTTAACCCTAACCCTAACTCTTAGTGTAAAAATTGCTGTGTAGCAATATTTGTATAAATACAGTACCTTTCAAATTTGAATGTTTTTAAAAAACTGCATTTATTTGATCAAAAATACTGTAAAAACAGTTAAATTGTGAAATATTATTAACATTTCAAATAATTATTTTCTATTTTAATAAATTGAAAAATGTAATTTATTATTTTGATCAAAGCTACATTTTCAGCATCATTACTCCAGTGTCACATGATCCTTCAAAAATCATTCTAATATGCTGATTTGCTTTTCTTATAAAAAGAAAACATTTCTTATAAGTATCCATGTTGAAAACTGCTGATTTACATCAGCAAACAATGATAACATTCAAACATTTGTGGTAAGATTAAAAAAGAGAGAGAGAAATTAATACTTTTATTCATCAAGGATGCGTTAAATTGATTAAAAGCGACAGTGAAGACATTTATAATTGTGTGTGTGTGTGTGTGTGTGTGTGTGTGTGTGTGTGTGTGTGTGTGTGTGTGTGTGTGTGTGCGCGCAGGCGGTGGAGGGCACCGGTCTGGCGTTCATCGTGTACAGTGAGGCCATTAAGAACATGCCTCTGTCTCAGCTGTGGTCTGTGCTGTACTTCGTCATGCTGCTGCTGTTAGGGATGGGGAGCATGCTGGGAAACGTCACGGCCATCATCACTCCACTGGGAGACCTCAAGTTTCTGTCACGCACACTCAGCAACGAGACCATCAACGGTAAGAAGGATGCAGATGGTGTGTCACTGGAACGAGCTGGTTAAGGTGTGTATCACTGCAGCTTGACCAGCAGAACCCAGCATGAACGCGCACTAAACTTGCCTTGTACTGGTCAATAATGTAGTTTGAACTGGTTTAACGGCAGCTATGCTGATGTGACCACTGTCAGATCACTGTCAGGTGAAAACCTTATTATCAATGTAAAATTATAATATTTCAAATATTTGTAGTGAAATTTTTGTAAATAGGCCTATTTCATTTTTTTTATGAGCCTGCATCACAAAACCATCCCATCAAATGTTAATTCATTCATTCATTCATTTATATATTTTTTGTTTATATAAATATATATATATATATTTTTTTTTTATTACAAATGTATTACAAAACTATCCCAATGTTCATTCATTCATTCATTCACCTTTTTTTTGTATTACAAAACCATCAGAAAATTCTTGATGTTGCTTAATTGCTCATTAATTAATTTATTCATTCATTCTTTGTTTTTATTTTATTTATTTATTTTTATTTCAAAACCATCAGAATATTCTTGATGTTGCTTAATTGCTCATTAATTAATTCATTCATTCATTGTTTTTATTTTATTTATTTTTTATTACTGTCCCGATGTTCTTGATGTTCATTTATTTATTAATTCATAATTTATTTATTTTATATTTTATTTGTATTACAAAACAAATATGCTCGATGTTGATTATTCATTCATTCATTCATCTATTTATTTATTTTAGTTTTTATTTATGTATTTTTTTATAATTTTATTTATATTTCAAAACCATCCCAATGTTCTTGATGTTGCTTAATTGTTCAGTCATTCATTCATCTATTTTTTTTATTAATTTTTTTACAAAACTATCCCAATCTTCTTGATATTCATTCATTCATCTATTTATTTTTGTTTTTTATTTATGTATTTATTATAATTGTATTTGTATTACAAAACCATCCCAATATATTCTTGCTTCATTGTTTGATGTTTGTTTATTTATATGTTTGTTTGTTTGTTTGGCAGGGGCAATGTTTTTGCGCACTTATGATCATATGCTCTTTATATTTCCGCTTCTTTCTAATTCCTGAGTGAAATCATGTGTGTTCAGCGGTATATGTGTTTCTCTCAGGTCTAGTCTGCTTTCTGATAGTTTTCCTCTGGTTTCTGCCAGGTCTGGTGTGTCTTCTCTGTTTTCTTCTGGGTTTCGGCTTCACCAGCCGTTCGGGCAACTACTGGTTCACCATCTTCAATGAATACGCCGCGACGTTCTCTCTGCTCTTCATCGTCCTCATTGAAGTCATCAGTGTGTGTTACATCTATGGCTTGAGAAGGTGAGAAATTCAATGACTCTTGTCTTTACAGGCTCCAGTCATGAGGGCACAAGCACAGAGTAGGGTGCAAAACTCTTACAAAGCATTTCATTTTCAGTAAATGCAGTTTCTTTCAGGAATCCTTCCAACCTCAGAAGGTCAAAATTAATATTTTACATTTTTATGATTAAAAAAGCTTTATAATCTTTATAATCGTCAGGACTAAAGTCTGCAGCATTTAAACTCATAATATTCTTACTGTTTCTCATAATTCTTCACTGTACGTCACATAATCATCTGTAAATGTGTTCATAAGCTCTGCACAGTTTAAAACTCTTTGAGGATTATAATAATGCTGGTTATTATGGTTGTTTTTCATACATGTTCATTTAGGAAATTCCTGAACTGAAGTGAGAACGCTTGATGGAAAACAAACAAAACAGTTTTTAAAGTCTTGAATTTAAGCAATTGAGTAAATTTCTCTTCTTGTCATCCCAGCCGACAGGGAACATTCTCAGAACTTTAGCTAAAGTACTCTCAAAGTTTTGAACAAATGTTCTTCCAGTAATGTTAATGAAACATTCATGCAAAGTTATCTGGTCGATAATAATGTTCAGCACAAAAACATTATTTATACATCATTCATGGAACAAAACATGAAACATTTAGTTGGACGTTCATGTAACGTTTTTTTTAATGTTACTTGTTTTGGAACGTCAGAGAACATTCAAAAGTAACGAATGTTTGTGAAATGGAATGTTCCCTTTAGATTCGCATAACCAAGAAAAAGCCTTTTTAAAACATTTTCCCCAAAAAATTTAAATATAGAAAATTATATTTCTTTCAGAGAGCATTCCGAAATAAAGTTGTTGTTTTTTTTACAACTTTATGGGAATGTTAGGAAAATTTTCTTATAACATATTTTTGCTAGCTGGGATTCCCAAATTGAAAATTGACACTCATGAATTGAATTCTTGCGTCGTGAATTCGACTGTTGGAGGATATTTGTATGGAAAAGCATAATCAGGTTTTTACAATCCCCATTTCTTCTACAAAAATAACCAGGGGCCGGTTTCACAAAGATAGACTTTCGACTATGGCTTAGATATAGTAGATAGTCAGACTTCAGATAGAAATCTAAATCAGACCGTTGCACAAAGCACTTAAGACTCTTGACTATCTTAAGTAGGACTACACTGCAATGCATTCTGGGTAAAATAAGACACTTTTCAAAACAAAAAACATGGCGGATCGAGTAAGCGCATTCAGCCGCTCAGTGCAGTTTACCCCAGCGGAAGATATGTGTTTGTTGGAGGAGTATAACAGTTACAAGGACATTTTACTTGGGAAATTTAGCGGAGAATGTAGTAACAAGAAGAAATGTTTAAATTATGAGCCATTTTCCCTTTTCTTTTGGCTGTTTGTAATGTAACTGATTGTTACTGCTGGTTGCCAAGGTAACAGAGTCTTAGACCTAAGTTAGCCTGGGGGGGGAAGGGGTCTAATTATTAGTTTTTGGTCTTAATTAAGTCAGTCTTTATTTTTGTGAAACAGTCTAACTTGCATTAGACTAGACTATGAGCACATTATAGACTCGTCTAACTCTATAGACCGGTCTAAAATAGCTTTGTGAAACCGGCCTCTGGAAAGACAGATATTTTCTTATATAATACTTGGCAGCCAGTAAAAATAGCGATCACTATCCTCCAACTAAATATTGTTGGAGTAATGAAGAATTAATGAAGAATTGTTTGCAAGTAATATTTTTTATGTATTTATTCAGACCGAATATAAAACGTTGTGTCCATAAATGGCCTAAGAAATGTATTTGTCTTGTATGATCCATGCGCTTTCAAATACTTGTATTTAACCTGTAATATAGTTTGGACTGATGAAGTATGACTGAAACCCAAACATACATGAATGCAATATGGGATAAATAAAATATTGCCTATGCTAACCTTTATATTTTTTGTTATTTGTTCTTCTTTGAACCTTGTAAAACTAAGAAAAAAGGAAATTATTCAGTTTTTAAAAAGCACAGATTTTCATGTCTCTGATGATTGTGATGTTGTAGATGTTTGATTTATTGTTGTTCATCTTCCACAGGTTTGAGAAAGACATCGAGGACATGTTGGGGCATCGGCCGAACTGGTACTGGAAGCTGATGTGGGCCGTGATCAGTCCCGTACTCCTCATCAGCCTCTTCATCTTCTACATCATTAACTACATCCAGGGCGGGACACCGACCTATCAGGCCTGGGACAAAGATCTGGTACGGCACGGGTCAAACTGGGAAACTCCAGGGCATTTAGGAGTGGAGGACAAACTGACATTGAATTAAATCATGCAAATGAAAAATTAAACAATACAAATATAAAACCGAAAGAAATATGAAAATAAACCACAGACTAAAAATGGATTACACCATGAAAATGGAAAATGCAACGAAAAAATTTATGAAATCATGAAAACAATCAAAACAATTAAAGTAAATCACTTAGTAAAATTGACATAAATTATAAAAATGTAAAATTAATTTAAAAATAAATAAATAAAAACAATCAAAATAAAAACACGGTAACACTTTGCAATAAGGTTTCATTTGTTAACTTTAGTTAATGTAGGCTACAGCATTAATAACATGAACTAACATTTATTACTGTATTTATTAATCTTTGTTAATGTTATTAATACAAATCCAGCTGTTCATTGCTTGTTCATGTTAGTTCACAGTGCATTAACTAATGTTAACAAAGACAACATTTGATTTTTAGAATGCATTAGTAAATGTAGAAATTAACATTAACAAAGATTAATAAATGCTGTAGAAGTGCAGTTCATTATTAGTTCACGTTAACTAAAGTAGTTTACTAATGAAAACTTATTGTAGTGTTACCTAAAACACTTAGTAGAAATTAATTAAATCATGGAAATGTAAAATGAAAATAATGAAAACAATGAAAACACTCACTTTATAAAAATTTTATTTTAATTAATTTAATTTAATAATCATTTTAAAATAAAAACAATAAAAGCACTTACAATTACATTCATAAAAAAAATTCTAATTAAAATCATTTTAAAATAAAAACACAAAAAATTACGTATAAAATTGTAAAATGAAAATAAATAATTCTAAAATAAAAACAATCAAAATATAACGCTTACTAAGAATTACTTAAATTATAAAACTGTAAAATGAAAAAAATAAAACCCATACTTAAAATAAATAACACTTTACAATAAGGTTTCATTAGTAAACTACTTTAGTTAGCATGAATAATGAACTGCACTTCTACAGCATTTATTAATCTTTGTTAATGTTATTTTCAACATTTACTAATACATTATAAAAATCAAATGTTGTCTTTGTTAACATTAGTTAAAGGTATAGCGGAGGATCTTTCCAAATTTTAGATAAGACCCGCCCTCTCCACTTTTTGAAAAGTTTGATTGATTCACCAGAATGATTGACAATTAGGAGGACCAATAGTTTAGACTACCCACCAGGAAGTAAAACATCCTCCGCTATACCTTTAATGCACTGTGAACTAACATGAACAAGCAATGAACAGCTGGATTTGTATTAATAACATTAACAAAGATTAATAAATACAGTAACAAATGTAGCCTATTTCTCATGGTTAGTTCATGTTAGTTAAAGGGGTGGTTGATTATGATTTCACTTTTCTATCTTTAGTTAGTGTGTAATGTTGCTGTTTGATCATAAACAACATCTGCAGAGTTACAACGCTCAAAGTTCAAAGCAAAGGGAGATATTTGCTTTTAAAGAAATAGTTTTTTAAGGACTACAACAAACGGCTGGTAGAGACTACACCACATTCCTCCCGGGTTAGTGACATCACCAACCCTAGAATTTACATAAACCCCGCCCCCTGAACACGATTTATTTACATTTTTTTTTTACATTTATTCATTTAGCTGACGCTTTTATCCAAAGCGACTTACAATTGCTATATATGTCAGAGGTCGCACGCCTCTGGAGCAACTAGGGGTTAAGTGTCTTGCTCAGGGACACATTGGTGTCTCACAGTGGATTCGAATCCGGGTCTCTCACACCAAAGGCATGTGTCTTATCCATTGCGCCACCACCACCCTTGATAATTTGTAGATTATCAAGACAGAATATGCTAATCAATGACTAGAAGATAACTACACAAGCTACATAAATTCACCAACTAACCATTCAGAAACGTCCTGTTGCTTCTACATGTTGTCACTTCTTCTTGAGTCTCTCCATCATTGTCTGACTTTGGTTTGAACATAAAAGGCTAAAAGTTTTTGAAACTTTCAGTGCATGTCTATGTGAGTGCAAGCTGTTGTAGCTCCGCCCCCTGTGCCGGGAGCAGCAGCTCATTTGCATTTAAAGGAACAGACACAAAACAGTGTTTTTGCTCACCCTCAAAATGTGACAACTTTAACATGCTATATACAAATATCTGTGGGGGATTTTAGCTAAAACTTCACATACACTCTGGGGACGTCAGAGACTTATTTTACATCTTGTGAAAATGGCATTATACCACCCCTTTAATACATCAACTAATGTTAACAAATGAGACCTTATTGTCAAGTAGTACCCAAATA
Organism: Leuciscus leuciscus; assembly: GCF_965113295.1. Taxonomy (NCBI): domain Eukaryota; kingdom Metazoa; phylum Chordata; class Actinopteri; order Cypriniformes; family Leuciscidae; genus Leuciscus; species Leuciscus leuciscus. The sequence continues at coordinate 2,627,878 of NC_138744.1, read as the reverse complement.
AATTAAATCATAAAAATGTAAAATGAAAATTTAGTTTCCAATAAACTCTTACTACAAGTTTGGCAACTTAACCCTTTCATGCATGAATTATGATAACCTCATTCAGGATCTTTTTTTTTCTGTGTTTTTATTGCTCTGAAAAACAAGATTTGAAATGTCCACTTTAATGAACAGCATGCGTTTATGGTTTAAACTGAAGAGATACTGTATTAAACATAATAATTAAACATAATACAGTAATAACACAGCAATATTGTGTGTTTAACAAACCAATCAATAAAATTATATAAAATCATGCGAAAACTTCATACAAGTTGAACTTCGTGTATCTTTGATATCAGAACATGAGGACGTGATTCCATCAGAGATCGCTCAAGGTACAACTGTGGATCAAAACTCATGCAAATGCAAGAAAGTGCTTTTTGAATAGCCGTGACCTCTATACATGAAAGGGTTAAAGGTCTTTATCTAATCATTCCTTAGCTTTGAACCTAGAACTGGTTATAAGACCATTTATTATCATTTGACATTTTTATGCTTTAAAGGATTAGTTCACCTCAAAATGAAAATTTCCTGATCATTTACTCACCCCAATGCCATCCAAGATGTCCATGTCTTTCTTTCTTCAGTGGAAAATAAATACATGTTTTTGAGGAAAACATTTCAGGATTTTTCTCCACACAATGGACTTCAATGGCAACCAGAATGTTGAAGTTCAAATCAATGCAGTTTCAAAGGACTCTGAAGTGCTTCATAGGTCTCTGCACGATCCCAGCTGAGGAATAAGGGTCTTATCTAGTGAAACGATCGGTCATTTTCTAAAAATAAAATAAAAATGTATATACTTTTTAACCACAATTGTTCGTCTTGTGCTGGTCTGAGATGTGCCACGAATGAAAAGAAAGAAAGACATGAATATCTTGGATGGCATTGGGGTGAGTAAATTATCAGGAAATTGTCATTTTGAGGTGAAGTAATCCTTTAAAGCATAAAAATGTCAAATGATAATAAATGGTCTTATAACCAGTTCTAGGTTCAAAGCTAAGGAATGATTAGATAAAGACAGTGTGTTTCTTTCTTCCCTCCTCGGTGACGCAGGGTAAGTCAGTGGTGAAGGAGTATCCGGTGTACGGGCAGGTCTTCATCGTTCTTCTGCTGGTGTCTTCGGTCAGCTGTGTCCCGCTCTCGGCTCTCTACGCCTTCTGTCGGAGGAAGCAGCGAGGAACACCCGTCCCTCCGCAAACACTCAACATGTCCTCCGACATCTGAACTCAAAGACTCGTGGAAAACACACACGTTTGTGGGACCATTTTTACTTGGTGAGCTGGAGAAACGTTATACATTTCTATATCTGACTGATGCTTGCATCCTCGTGTTATGAACACTTTCAGCTTCTGGTTGGTTGAACCATACAGTTATTAGCTTATTAGGACTAAAACATTTTTCCTACAGAAAATATGAAAATCTGATTAATGAAAAGGACTTTTTTTTTTCTTTTCTTACGGCAACAATAAAACTATTTATACATTATATGAACAGCAGATACATTTCCAAACACTGAATATCTGGACTGTGACCTACACTAAATGTAGTACGAAACAGTATGAAATTGTGTAAAACTATGTGTAAATAACTTTTTGTATTATTTTAGTAGTAGATAAAATTTTGTACGTCAAATCACAATATTTTGGATGCCTAATGAACAAATGAATGAACGTTTTCCCCTGTATTTCATTATTTTTTGCTCTTGATTTATTTATATTATATATATATATATAAAGATTATTAATATATATATATATAAATATATATATATAATATATTAAGATTATTAATATATATATATATATACACATATTAAGATTATTAATATATATATATATATATATATATATATATACACACACACACAGTATATAGAGCGAGAGAAAAATGTGTATTTGGAGTAATAAAATATCTATATTCTGAGGAATATCAGTGAATTATTGATAATAATCTTAATATATTTCTTGCCAAAACATAAGTTGTATGTTTTATTGGACTCAATTGAGTTGAAGTCCTGATGAACCATTTTCTGGTCTTTGTCAATATTTTGTTTGCCAGCACTTAATAAAGAAATGTTTCCTACTGTACAATCATATCAAAGAATGTTATAGTCTTGAACTTGTACTTGTGTATTGTAGTTTTTTTTTGTGCGCGTTATTTGATATTTTTGTAGCCTTTCTGTAATATTTACTTTATTGGTCTTTAGCATCTTTAATCTTGAAAATGCATGGAAAATATATGTTCAAATAAACAAAGGCTGTGCCGGTAAATTAATCACATCACTGAAACAAAAACAAGTAAAGTTGAAATAACCGTCTAGATTTACAGTGTTGCTGAATTTTCAAAGACATGCATTATCATGTGTCACATTGTTTCTTCGCCATGGCATTAATACTTGCTCATTAAAGTCGACATGAAATGGCATTAGCAATACATTTTACTTTTCGTATCGTGACATTTCTGAGAAAAACATTATTCAGCAGAGTCCGACTTAAATCTCAGTCTCAAAGCATCACACGACTTCAAAAGACACATGAATCCTATTAATGATTTATAAAATCATAATTTTTGCAGATCGACGATGAATTATTGCTATGAACAGCATGAATGTACTGAATGTCTCATTGTGTTATGCAAGTTTGGAATGACGCACATAAATGACAGAATTATTAATCTAGAGGAGCAACTTTTTCTTGCCATAACATTGAATTTGACTGGCCATCGAGTTCATGTGGAAAGAACGCTGTTAATTGGTCGAACCCCTGCAGACACACGGGTCACTCACACGGGTCACACACACACAGACACACGGGTCACACACAGACGGGTCACACACAAACACACGGGACACACACACACACACGGGTCACGGTTTGCGCTCGCTTCGGCTGATCTGCTGTGGCATTTTGAGCCTGTTATTCCCATTAAATTTGAGTTTGATCAAAGCAACACACGTTTTGAAATTCCTACCAGGAATGTCATGCAAACATGTTCCAGTCAATGCGGATAAAACTAGTTTTGAGTGACATCAAGCAAGCGAACCGAGTACAGCGGCCAACAGTACCGTTTGTGATTTAGCAATGCATTCTTTTGCAGCGTTCGTCATTATTCTTTTCCATTTAGACCGAAACTGACTTCATGATAACAACTTTAATAACAATAATACACATCATTTTAACGTTCTCCGCCCAAGCGAGGAGCCAGACATGAGAAGAACATCCCGCAGTGAAGATGCAGAGGGATCGGATGAAGAGCACAGCAAACATAAGGCATCGCTGATCCTTCACTCGTGAGAGAAACACAGATATGGCACAGCGCTTCAGTGATGGGACGGTCCTGCTGTAAACTCCTTTGGACGATGAGACGCTTGCGGTCCCAAGTTAAGATTCATACGAATCAAGTCTCGATTACAAACAGAATCAGTTCGTTCAGCTGAATCACTTTAATAAACAGTTCATTCGTTAAAAGCTCCCAGATCTCAAGACTGAGGAAGACCATGATATTGAAGGCGAGGATAAAACGAGTCCATTTAACCGCACATGAAGTCTGGGTCCGTCTCAAATTCACTACAAAATGCTGCAGCTGCCGCCATGCAAAATGCTGTTCGTCTTGTTTTCTAGTAAAAAAATAATAAATTAAAAAGCACTCTCAGAAAAAAAAAAAATGCAGAATTGAAAATATTAAGATTTGTTTTGAAAAAAATATTTTAAATTATTGATTTTTGTCATGTTTTTTTCTTGTTTCAAACTTTTTGTGTGCTTAAAACAGGAGAAGAAAAACTGCTGCTAACGGGATAAGAAAAATTAACTTAGCATAAAATATATTCGCTGAGAACAAAACTTGCACAATAAGGTTCGGTTTGTTTGCATCCAACTAAAAATGAATACTTTTGTACAGCATTTAATGCAGATAATAAGAAAATAATATTAAATGGTGATTCATGTTTAATTTATAACACGTTAATTAAAAATACATATGTCTATTAAAAATGTGTATGCAGAAATGAATGCTATAAACTTGTTCATTGTTAGTTCATGCTAGCAATTGCATTAGCCAATGCTAACATACAGAACCTTAAAAGTTAAACATTTCTTGTAAAACTTTACACTAAGGTTTTGTTTGTTTATATTGGTTAATATATTAACCGACCTGAACTAACCGTGAGCAATATTTTGTCAATTGTTCACAAATAACTTTGGATTTAAAAAATGCATTAAATGTTGAAATTAAGATGAATAATTTAATAATAAGATAGATTAATAGTAAGCTTTAGAAGTGTTCGTTGTAGTTAACTAATGTTAACAAATCAAACCTTATTGTGAAGTGTTACCAATGTATCTTATTGTGCACGTATCTTTATTAGAAAACAAGACAGTGGTTTTGATGTGACGGCAGACGCGATTATAAATGCGTTTGGTTTTCCAAAAACAGTCCGAGAGCTGCGACTTGTGAGCGCCGGTGGAATATCGGCAGGCGTGTGCGATTAGACACGGGCGTCTATGAAAACACGTCGTCGTGACGTGTGAACCACGAGGACGGGGCCGAGAGCCTCATGGTCAAGTCTAAGGTGCTTGATTTTTGCGCCTGTAAAGCTGCCTATATGTAAGATGGAATTATGGGATCTCTGTGAGATGGTCCCGGGTGATACGATCCTCGTGTGGAGAGCAGCGCGTGCGTTCGGTCCCGTCCGGCCCCGGGCCTTCGTCCTCTTCCTCAGTACAGGCTCCACGACCGGTGAAGCTGAGAGTAAGACAGGACTGAGGATGAGGAGGAGGAGGAGGATGAAGACTCGATGGGACCAAGCTGCTTCCCACACACGCAGGTTCAGTCCATCTTCTCCTTCTGCACCAGTTTGGGCGCGTCCACAAAGTCCCGGCCGTTGAAGAGGATCACGCCGCCGGTCACGACACTCGCCGAGCCCCAGAACAACACGTACGCCAGAGTCTCCGTCCAGGTGTCGCCTGGGTAACAGAAGGAGAATGAGCAACCGTTCACACAGGCACTGATATGTTGATTAATTACACTAAGAATTGCAAAAAAAAAATTTGCATTGAAAGTTTTCTGAAAAGTTGTTGAAATATGCAAATTAGACATTATCTGAGGCACATATTTGCATATATTTCCAGAACAGAAACACTGGATAAAGCCAGGATCACAATTTTGTTGACAAAGGTTTTTACACAGAGGATTCTGGATCTCTCATAAATCCATGTCACCATGTTATTTATTAGGAATAAAATGTTATATACATCTGGTGAATGATATATGAATAAAACTGTAAAGTTTGGTGTGTGTAAAGCTGCTGAAGTGGAGATTTCTGACTCGGTGCACGAGAATAACTCACTGATAAGTATATCAAAGATATGTATGGTCATTGAAATCTACAGATGCGAAGGGCAATAAAATAAACACTTACATTTCCTTTCCATTATTCTGAAAGAAGACGTGTTTTGGAAGCAAAATAGTCCAAAATCTCAAAATTTACCAGTGCATGAAAAAACATGCTTTTGACTGTAGGGTCTTGCCTTCATATTAATGCTAATAGTATTAATATTAATGTTAATCAGTGTCTTACCAGCCATAAGGAGACATATGATGCACATTGAGAAAGCAACCACCATGATGATCGGCAGCTGAAAGTGAGGGGGAAAAAATGTTAGCACTGATTGTAATAATTTTTAGCCTTTTGACAATATTAATCTCAAGCTCCATATCAATGTAAAAAATAATAACGATTCAAAATGTTTCAATTCGAGAAGAAATGGAAGTAGCGACAGTTATTCTTTTTTTCCATTTTGTGATGTACATTGTAGTGTAATGGATCATTGAAATTTTTTTTTAAATTATAATAATTTTAAAAAGTAGGTCCGGTCTTGGTTGTATTTGTCAGTTGTTGATTGGATGTTGAGATGTGGATTGTAAAAAAGGGGCGGGGTTTAATGATCCTGCATTCAATTCTGTTACATTCTGCTGCTGAAAACAAATAATGAGACCTAAAGACAAGCAGGACTAAGGCCAAATGTAGTTTCCTCTGGGTTCAGAGTTTCTCACCGTGAGGAACTTCCAGTCTTTGGGCTCGTGTAGAGGAGTGTTTATATCTGCCTCTTCCACAGCATAGTTCCCCAAGAACAGGTCAATGGAGTCCTGGAGAAGAAAATAATATTATTCCCAGATTGAATTCCTGCACTTTACAGATCAGTGTAAAAATTCCTTTACACATCTGTCAATCTGCAAAAAAAAATATGATTTTATAAATCATTAATAGGATTCATGTGTGTTTTGAAGTCATGTGATGCTTTGTTCGAGAAACAGACTGAAATCTACAGACACAGCAAAGAAATTAAACACACAGACTTTGAAAAGTCTCTTTTGCATTTGCAACTGATTTACACTAGACAAGGGTTTTCCAAGCTGAGATGATTCATGAGATGATAAAAAATTATTCATTATTTATTCAAATAATTTTAATTAATAATATAAATTATAAATTAATTAAATCGTAAAAAATAAAAATAAGCAAAATGAAAACCAATGACAATAAAACAAAGACAAAAAATTCATTACATCATAAAAATGCATTGTATATAATAATTATTTTAAAATGAAAATCAATATTTAAATTGAAATACATTTTTTTTTTTTTTTTTTTTACATGTAAACGTATTGTTAAATTATTTAAGCATTAGTATTTTCTTAATAATATAATACATAATAATATTTCTGGTCAAAGGGGTTGGAACACTCCCTGCCAGCATATTTTTTTATATATATATATATTTTTTTTTTTTACAAAAGTTGCCTGTCAGTGCCAGTGTTTTTTAAAATATCTTTTTCATATAAGTTTCAGGGCCCCAGAATATTTTTTTTGTATGAATATCTGAACACAGAATATATATAAAAAGAAAAAGCAAAATATTCTAGTTTCATGCATTATTAAATTTTTTTATCAAGACTTGAATGTTTCATGAAAAAAGCAACATTTTGAACAAAACTGGGAAAATCACGTTTTTGTCAAAGACTTTGTCTGGATGGGATTGAGAACGATGATAAACACAGATGGAGTAGATTGAGTCCATCAACACCCCTAAAGCTTCAGTCTATACTCTTCCTGGCTCGACATTTCATTCGCTAACGTCAGGCAGTTTTGATTTAAATACTTTTGGATGTTTGATGATCACGTTAGCTTCTATCAGCGTAAGCAAAGCTTCTATCGCTTGTTTCTGTTGCTTTCTCACTTGTGTTTTGATCCAGAGATTCTTTACTCTTTCAGAAGGGTGTGTATTATTACCATATAACAGTGAAAACATGGATTGCTGGGAAAACTTGTCAACAGCGGGGAAGCGTTGTGTCATACAGTACAGGCCAAAAGTTTGGACACATTACTATTTTTAATGTTTTTGAAAGAAGTTTCTTCTGCTCATCAAGCCTGCATTTATTTGATCAAAAATACAGAAAAAAATGTAATATTTTGTGATATATTATTACAATTTAAAATAATTGGTTTTCAATTTATTATACTTTAAATTATCATTTATTTCTGTGACGCAAAGCTGAATTTTCAGGATCATTACTCCAGTCTATCACATGATCCTTTAGAAATCATTCTAATATTCTGATTTATTATGAGTGTTGGACACAGTTCTGCTGCCTAATATATTTGATGAATAAAAGGTTAAAAAGAACTGCATTTATTCAAAAAAAATAAATATTTTCTAATAATATAAATCTTCTTTACTATCACTTTTTATCAATTTAACACATCCTTGCTGAATAAAAGTATTGATTTATTTCAAAAAAAATAAAATAAAAAAATTACTGACCCCAAATGACTGACCAGTAGTGGATATTGCTGTTACAGAAGATTTCTATTTTTAAAACATTTGCTTCTTTTTTTCCTTTTCTTTTTTTTAAAAACTTTTTATTCATCAAAGTATCCTAAAAAAGTATCACAGGTTCTGAAAAAATATTAAGCAGCAGAACTGTTTCCAACTTTGATAATGAATCATCATATTAGAATGATTTCTAAAGGATCATGTGATAGACTGGAGTAATGATCCTGAAAATTCAGCTTTGATCACAGAAATAAATGATAATTTAAAGTATAATAAATTGAAAACCAATTATTTTAAATTGTAATAATAGATCACAATATTATTTTTTTTTCCTGTATTTTTGATCAAATAAATGCAGGCTTGATGAGCAGAAGAAACTTCTTTCAAAAACATAAAAAATAGTAATGTGTCCAAACTTTTGGCCTGTACTGTAAATGATGAAAAATCTTGTCAATGTTGGGGAAAGAGCTAACAGTTTCTACTGAATCCATAAACTATACATTTTTAAAATGTTAAAATACTATTTAAAATGTGTTTAAGACAAATTAAGGAACAATGGTTTGTCCACGCGAGGCTCACCTGTCTGAACCCATCCGAGAAGTTGTTCTTGTAGTATCTGATCATGGAGTTCCACCCGTCCATCAGCAAACCCCACTGGGTTCTCTTTCCCGTCCTGAGGACACAGAGAGCCAATCATCTTCTACAATCCATCTAAACATTTACTCTCAGACACAAAGCAGAGCAGAAGACGGTCCTTCTTACCGTGTGAAATCAGTCTTCAGGGCTCCTGTGCCGGCGTACTGTTTGGCACACGCATTGGCGTTATCCGCCCATGCTGCAGGGAATAAAAACAAAGAAAGCAAGAATAGAAAGGGTATGAACGAGACAGTCGCACATAGCCAGACTATTGAATATCAGCATTCATTTTTGCTTACCATTCTTGTATATTTTTTCAAAATCCGCCTGGTCTTCAATCCGCTGCCCCACATGTAAAACTCCCATCCTCTACATACAAACAAGACATAAAATATGAGGAAGCCTCACAGCTAACAGACAGGAACTAAAAGCTTACACGACCGTTCAAAAGTTTGGGGTCAGTAAGAATTTTAATTTTATTTTTTGGGGAAATAAATAAAATAAATCAATACTATTATTCATCAAGGATGAGTTAAACTGATCAAAAGTTACAGTAAAGACATTTATAATGTTAGAAAATATTCTATTTTAAATAAATGCTGTTCTTTTGAACTTTCTATTCATCAAAGAATTGTGAAAAAAAATTGTACACGACTGTCTTCAACATTGATAATAATCATAAATGTTTCTTGAGCATCAAATCATCATATTAGAATGATTTCTGAAGGATCATGTGACACTGAAGACTGGAGTAATGATGCTGAAAATTCAGCTTTGATCACAGGAATAAATTACAGTTTAAAATATATAAAAATAGAAAACAGTCATTTTAAATTGTCATAATATTTCACAATATTACTGTTTTTTGGTTTTTTTTTTTATCAAATAAATGCAGCCTTGGTGAGCAGAAGAGACTTCTTTTAAAAACATGAAAAAAATCTTACTGACCCCAAACTTTTGAACGGTAGTGTATCTGTATAGCGGCTTTCGGACCGGATAGTTCTAGGAACTAGCCACCAGGGTGGTTCCCCGAGAACTAATGGTTCCCCGGGAACGTTTTCTGGTTGCATTCGCACCGCCAGTAGGGACTCTGAAGTGACGTAAGCCGCGCTTGTTGCTGTGACTTTTATTTTGACGGCACGGTGGACCTTTATTTTGACGGCGCTGAGAACGCCAGAGCCTGAGCAAACAGTGCTCGCATTCTCCATGTTCATTAGTTTACGATCTAAATAATACGATAATATGTTATTAGATAGAACTATTAAACATAGAAAGTAGACAGTAATGAAAAGTTATTAGCATATGCCGTGTGGTTGATGTACAGTGTCGCTAGCTGAGCAGAAATACATAATCATGTTTCTCTTGGTCCCCTCAAAGTTGCGTTGGATTTTCTCATCAGCGTAAAGGTTAAGATGCCCATCTATCACTGTTTTCCATGTTCGTAGAGTTAGTTTGTGGAGTAAATATATAGGCTATAATCTGTGTGTTTACACAGCCTTTTTAAAAATGGCGGGTTCTGGTGTTTAGCCAATCAGCGAACACTAACGTCAAGGATAGTTCCTATAGTGCTGGTTTAGACCCTACCCTGAAGTAGGAGCTAAATTAGTTCCTCCAAAAGAGTTCCAAGAACTAAAATAGTTCCTAGTTCCTGCGGTGCACAAGCGCCAAAATCCAGGTACTTCCGCCAATAGTTCTGGGAACTATATGAAAGGGTTCCTCCGGTGCGAAAGCCCCTTATGTTTGTGTACTCCTAAAAGATGATTTTGTCAGCTCATATAAGACACTACACACATTTCAAACAGTCTCCGTACAGTCTTTGTCTTCTGGCAAAACGGACCGCAAATAATGACTCATCTTTTGACGTAGGCCTGGGCAATATAGCTCAAATTTCCCTATATATTTCCATAACTTGGTGATATTCGCTATATATAATCATGACATCACACACCCTTAATTTAATGTGAATTTTGGTCTAATGACAGTCCCATGGAGGATAATAAATAAGTCTCATCACACAAACCTCTAACTGTGACTGCAGCGAGCGGCGGGCCAGCAGACTCTGGATGACGTTGGTTCGATCCAGACAGTCCATGCAGTTGCTTCGGAACGTCCCGTCCTGCTGCTTTTGGACCGATCCGTCTGAATCCACCAGGAAGTAGCTGTTGAAAAAAATAAATAAATAAGAGCATTCAAATTATGATATCAAGATATCAAATTATGCCCAGGAGCATTAGATGATAACAGATAAAACTCTTTTTTGCATGCAAACACCTCATACCCAAACTCATCCTGCATTTCCGCCACCGTGTCCACCAGGATCTGCAGGCGATGCCACCTCATACGGCTGCACTCCATGTGAAAGTCAAACGCAATGTACCTGCAGATGAACACAGTCTGAGTTCGGCATTTGTGGATCTGTATCAGTGCTTTATGAGATTTTCTTATCGACTCACTTGATCATGCCGTTGCCCAGACTGTCCACCATCTTTGCAAAGGCCTGTTCCAGCGGCTTTTCTGAGCCTTTCTGATTTACCTGGAGAATAAAATAAAATCTCTTAATGAGATATTTCCAGCCTGGGAGCGACACCTCAGTGTAAACGGAGCAAATACAGGCAACGTACCAGGTTCAGAATCACTTGTTTCCCGTACGTGATGATCTGAGAGTCGAAGTGTCTCTGGAAACCATCCAGCTGTGAGAAGAGAAGAGAAGAGAAGAGAAGAGAAGAGAAGAGAAGAGAAGAGAAGAGAAGAGAAGAGAAGAGAAGAGAAGAGAAGAGAAGAGAAGAGAAGAGAAGAGAAGAGAAGAGAAGAGAAGAGAAGAGAAGAGAAAAGGTACACAAATGGAGACACACAATAATGGCTGATTAATATAAGCAATTTAAAATGATTTATCTACTTATAAATACTTTTATCTATCTATCTATCTATCTATATATATATATATATATATTCTATTTTGTTTGTATATATATATATATATATATTATTATATATATAAGCATATTTTAACCTTAGTTATTATTAATTGCAACATTTACTAATACATTTTTAAAATCATGAACATATTTATTTGCACTGACTCCAACAAAACAAAGAAAGAAAAATAAAGAAAGCATCTCACATGATTGATGCTTTTGCTGATCTGTGGTTTTGGTTTGTACTTGAGGTTCGGTCTCTGAGACCAGTAGAACGGGATGGAGCCTCGAGTCTGTGGACAAAGATTACAGAGATTTACTGGATTATTCGTTCATTCATTAAAAGATATCAAAAGAAAGCACAACTTTGTCTTATAAGAAATGTTGGGATTCTTGCTCATTAAATGACATTGAAAACTAGCAGCCAGCATTCAGAGTGGAGACAAATTCAAGAAAAAATAAAACAAGAGCAGAGCAACATTCCGGTAAGTTTCCTCTCCCGACTGTGGGAAAAGGAAACATGAGGGTCTAAATCTGTAAGTATCGTGACATTAAACGGCTGCATGGATTCACAGATCAAAAACAAGCGCATATTTATTTGATATCTGTGGTTCATGATTCATCAAACCACTGTGACATTCATCTCTGCTGCCCACAGATGCTGTTTGTCTTTATACCCTTGAGAATCGAGCCGACGGACAGACATTAAGGAGAGATACCAAAAAGATAATGGCTTCATTAAATTTGAAATAAAACCGTTTAATTTGACATGTAGATTCACTCCAACATTAAGAGCTCAAAAAAATTCCTCCAGACTATCCACTGAAACTAGGGGAGCGCGGGGCTAGTTGTAACACACTTGTTTTAAAGGAGCAGTATGTAAGATTGTGGCCAAAACTGGTACTGCAATTACTTTCAAATTACTGTAGAGCGGTGTATCCCCTCCCCCTCCCCCCTGACTCGAGGTTGCCAGATAGGCTGCAGGATCCAGCAGGAACGTAGGCTATTACATAGCTGTGGTAACTAGAGCAGATCTGGCAACCCCGATGCCAAAACACTACTGACTTCGTGATTGGTAGATAGGTGGAGGGTGGAGCTTCAGGCCAAAACACAACATGACAACATCAACATCAGTTGAGGGCTGCAACTTCACATTTTAAATGACAATATCCTGGCCGGACTACTGTTGTCAGTGATATAAGTATTTGAAATGAACATGATTTCTTAATGTCTAGTGACATATCAGGTCCATTTTATGATTAATTGAAATACATTTCTTACATACAGCTCCTTTAAATACTTCCACACATGCTAGCATGACGAAACTTGGTGTATTTACTAGTTGCCATATCAACACTATATAGAGAAAAAATTGCGCAAAAATTAAAAACATTTTGGAAGATATCCATAGACATTTATTAAATCATAGCAAAAGTAAATTTCTTACTTAAATAAATTTGTCATCTCTATTTTTTGTGTTTATTTAAAATTAGACAAATCTGATATTATTTTAATCTCCAATATGTTATTTAACAGTTGAGATAGTTCTTTAATGCTTCGCTAACTAGCAGAAGACACTAGCCGGGTTTAAATCCCAGTTGTGCAGTTGGGGGCATGTTGTCACACTGCGTTACAATGTGCCCCTATTAGAAATATGCTATTCTATTCTATACTTTTATTAATTCTATTGCGAAAACATGAGAAAAAGGTGAATAAAGACAGAGAGTCAATGTTCAGAAATTACTAATTATTTATTTGTTTTGAACTATGTTGTATAGCTGTGTTTTCCTGTGTTCGTAGTCAAAATTCAAAAATGAGTTTATATTTAATTATAAAAAAATGCCCTTATTTTATATGAAAAAGTTCATAATTATATTTTATTTAGAAAATATTTTAGTTTGTCTTGTATATATTTTTTTATTAGATCAGATAACATTTTAAGCTGTCATATGGTCATGTTACAATGTGCTATGGGGCATGTTGTCACATTTCACTTCCATTCTTTCGGGGTATATCAAGAAAAAAGTATATACTGTATTAATAAAACACAACCACATAATTGAACTAGACATGTGGGAAATTAATGTGGGAAAAAATCAATACTCAGAACCATAAGTAGATTTACACAAACTGAGAAAGTCAAAAAGCGTTACTTTGTGCCCCGCTCTCCCCTACACTGGGGTGCGTTTCCCAAAAGCATCATTAGCCAACTATGGTCGCAAGTTCCATCGTTACCAGCATAGTTCAACGAGTCAGTAGCCGCGTTTCCATTACCCTTCAAATTGCGTAAATTGAAATTGCGAATTGGAAATACGCCCAATGGAAACACGTCAATTTCTCAAAAACTCAAAAAAGTGTTTACGTTCGCATGAGGTGGTTTTTCAGGCAATTCGAAAAAAGGATTATTTCGCAAAACAGCAATAGAAACAATTGTTTTGCATTTACAGTCGCCTGACTTAGAAGGCGCGGTGTGTTTGGACAATATACGAGACAGAGTTCTTTATTAAATTCATAAAAGACAAAAGAATTACAGAAATACTGGATTCTAAACCTCATAGAGGTGCCACAATCAAGACCTCGGAGCAGAAATGAGGGAGAAACACCCAGAAACACCTCATATGTGCCGCTCACAGTATAAGGGTCTTTCCTTGCCATTAATGCTTGGATAACAAGCCTACGTTTTCTTCCAGTAATAATAATAATAAAAATAATGTGATAAACTTACCAACGTCCGTCGCCATGATTTTTGGAACGACTTATCGCGAGAGGAAAAGTAAGCATTTTAGTCGCATAAAACGTGTTAATGGAAACAGCGTCATTTTGCAATCGTTTTTTAATCTATACTTAGAAGAAAAAACTAAAAATCACAAAAGTTTTGCGCAAATCTGTAATGGAAACGCGCCTAGTGTTTCCCGAAACCATAGTTCTAACGAACATTCGCAAACAGCATCGCAAAGTCGTGTGGTTTGAACGACAGCCCTCGAGCTGTGGTTACAAGCATAGTTTATTGTTTGCATGAAGTGGACTTAATAAATCCTTGTCGTGAGCAAAATAAGCAAGCTGACATTCAGCACAACCTGTCTTTTGTTTAGAATACATACAAATGTAATTTACATCTTTTAGTTTGTCAAGAGATTTAAAGCGTTGTTTTTTTAAGAGTGCGCATGTGCGAACGTGCTCTACTACACAAGAACGAGCCTACGATTGAATCTGGAAATAAAGCAAAATAACTGAGAAAAATTTGAAATAGTCCTCAGATGTCATGTCCATAATTTATAGCAAAACATCTAGCGTTAATTCGATCTCAAACAGATACATTAAAATAAGTTATTACTCCAACAGGTGCGTGACATCATTAAACAACGTGGCTGAACGACCAATTTGCGACAATATGGTTTCGGGAACCAGTCGTGACTAGCTAGTTGATTTCTACAACGATGCATCGTACTATGGTAGTTAACCAGCGAGTTACGTCGTTGTATGGGAAACTGATATTTGGACGCTTACATTTCAGAGGCTTACCTGAACAAATGATGCTTTTCCTCCATTATATTGAACAATCTGTTCCGTCTCAACAAAGTTGGCCGCGTGACCCTCAGAGTCGATACCTGGAAGAGGAAGAGAGCATTTAGTAGCATATAAATCAAAAACAGCCACCGTCTTCAAACCGCACAAGCGTACCTCTGACGTAATAGCGGACACCAGCGCGGAAGCAGCTCCTCCTGGACACGATGATCCAGTCGAAGATTTTGCCGTTGATGCAGCACGACTTCATAGTGATGACTGTGAGCGGAGATTAAGGACTATATATCTGTCTGAGAGCATATGGACGGTGACATATGAAGACATTATAAGCACTGCACAGTGTTGTTCATACATGCAAGACATTTAAGGCCCAAAATATACTCTGAAAGTGAACACAGACATCGATGTGAACAAACGTTTGTCTGGTTAAAGGATACAGCCGTGAACAACCGGGTAGACGAATTTATGTAGCTGTAAGAGAAAACACAACGTCAAAAAGAACCAGGAAACATAATTCATCCTTTAGATAAAGATTTTTGGTAACACTTTATTTTACAGTGTCCTTGTTACATATGTTACATGTACTTACCATAGTAATAACAGTAAATTATGCATACTTACATGCAACTAACCCACAACCAAATCCTAATCCTACCCTAACCCTATAGTAAGTACATGTAGTTGCTTAATATTACACAGTACTTAAATATATAATTACACTGTAACAATGACACCTTAAAATAAAGTGTAACCAGATTTTTCTACATATAATTCGGCCCAGAGACATGTGGTGCTCCTTGCAGAATTCTACACAATCTCTAAATGAGTTCCTCTTAAAATAGTAGCTCGACCTAAAACAATCTTGCGTTTACCTCAGGCTGTGCCATGAATTCTCTGAGAAGGTGACCGTTCCACACAAATCTCTGATCCGCCTGTATAAAACAATGTTAAGAGGCTATAATAACAGTTTTATCTGTCATACCTCATGAAAGCACCATATTCTAAAAGACATCAAGAAAAACATGAAATAAAAACAGTAACACTTTACAATAAGGTTCCATTTGTTAACATGAACTAACAATGAAATGAAAGGTTAATTTTAACATTAACAACTTATACATAATTAAAAATTTAAAGTTGTATCTGTTAATAATATTTAATGGAACTGAGCTAACATGAACAATGATCAGTTGTATTTTTATTTAAAAGAAATGTAAATAAATGCTGTAACAAATGTATTGCTCCTTCTTATTTATTGTTAGGTAATTATCCAACGTTAACAAATTGAACCTTATTGTAAAGTGTGTGTGTTACCATAAACACATCATGATAAGACTTCTTTAAGCAATGAGCATTACAGAATTGGGATGTTAAATGATAGCTATGTTCATAACTTAACAACATCCTGCAAAAAAAAAAAAACTTTTGCAGGAGGGGCTTCATAGAGACAGGAGCTAAACTGACAGACTGGGAAGAGAGGTGTTACAATATAAAATATGAGAAAAATTATGTTTATTGAACCTTTAGAAGCATGAAAACCTATTGCAGTAGATCCCAAAAACAAAATCAAGACTTTAAAAAAGGTTCCCTTTAAAATGAATTGCTTGGTGTATTCCTCATTTGTATGCCACCTTAGATTTAAAGCTGCTCTAAGCGATGTTGGGTGATGTCACTTCTTGTTGATGTTCGAAGTATAGTCAAACAAAACAGAGGCTAACTCGACCCTCCCTTCCTCCTCCCGTCCCCTCCCCTACGTGCTTTTCCGATGTAAATTCATGACTTTGCGCGTTCCTTCTCCTTTTTCCCTCTTCTTTGCTATTTGTTCTTTGGAACATCGTCTCTTTGGTCGTGTGTCGGCCATATCAAAATTCAAGAGAATATAATTCTAACATTAGTCGTTGTCTAGGACATCTCTCCTCTAGCTAACTCCCCTCTTCATGCTTCCACACCCCCCTTCATGTGCACGCGCACTAACCCCCCAACCCCCACCCCCAAATCATTCTTGTCGGTTATTGGCTGGAACACTGTTTGTTATGTTTCGTGGTCCAGGCTGGGCCAGTTTGTTTTTGTTGACGTTTGTGGAGCCTGGGCTGTCTACAGAGACCGTGTTTTTTACAGTGTGTTCAGGGGACAGGCAGCTGGCGGATAGTGAGGAGATATTTGCTGGATGTGACAAAAAAATTTTCGGCCTAAAAAACGCGTGACATCACTTAGAGCACCTTTAAAGTGTCTGCTAAATGCATGCTGGAACTGAGCATCTCTCTCACCCGCTCCAGTAAGGTCATCTCCTGAAACTCTGGGCTGGTGTTGGCCAGGCGCTGTAGCGTGTGCGTCAGGTCATAGTCCGTGGCAAAGTAGAAACCGTCTGTGTTCAGGACACTGTTGATCATGGACAGGAAGGCTTTGTCGTCTTGCATCTGGAAGATCCATAGAAACATTATTAGTTTCGATAAGACAAAGTTTCTAAGTTAGGCTGCATTTAGGGAATGTTTTGAGAAAGCAGCCCAACTTACTTGAATAATGTTTTTATTTCTGCTGACTAAAAAGGCCCCTCAGTAATAAATTGAGTTATTTTTCGCTGCTTATCAAACAGTCAAAAACATTGTTTCTCTAGTGAATTTTGGTTGATTTATTTGACACACTTAACGGTCAAATAAAAGGGTGAATCTCACAAAAACTGTCAAAAACATGAGCACACATCGCCCTAAAATCATTCAAATATTATTTTGCCTGTTTAAAGAACACATTATGCATTATATTAATATAATATCATTTTTGGTTTTTTTCATTGTTGGGGAAAAATGTGACCTGAATAACTTTTCTTGAGAAAAGGCAGCAAAAATATACACGCTCCAAAATTAAAGCAAAACAAAAATATCTTGGCTATAAATACATTTTGAAGAATTCAATGGTTCAAGATCATGGTTTGGCTCTGTTTAAATAAAGAGATGCTCAAAAGTCCCATAAATATTGTGGGCAAAAATCCAGTCAAAACAATAACTTCCTTGCGGTGACACCAGTGACGCACATGATGGAAGAGAATTCTACGCATACTTCTGGAAAACAACCCAACCTGATTATCAGTCAGATGCAGAACAGTCTTCTTGTATGAAATTATGTCAAAGTCAGCCGCTTTCCAGACCGCGTGGCCAAACAGGTCACCCACTTTCTTCTTCTTTGTAATGACGATGAGATACATGCCTGAAAAAACAGAGAGAGCAGGGCTCAGCATCATTCAGAATGAGAGTTCAGAATGCATTTTAAGGTGCAATAAAGTCTAATTTCTTCACATTAGTACATGCATTAGTTAACATTAAGGAACAATGAGCAATATATTTTAAAGGGGTCATCGGATGCAAAATTCACTTTTATATGGTGTCTTTGCAGTGTGTTGACACAACCACCATACAATGAAAAAACATACATTCACTCCCTTTTTTTTTATCCTCAAAAGGCCTAAACACTCTCAATAATCAAGCCGTTTGGATATTCTGAGCAATATGATGTCATATTGCTCATGCTCCGCCCACAACTGTCCCGTATTAGCATATTTCCGCCCTCAGCCATTTGTATACCGTCTGCCATGGCAGCACTTTACATGTCTTGTGTCGACACGCCCCAATGGAAGAGAGGGGTGCGGTGAGCAGCTGCTCATTATCATTTAAAGAGACATGCACTGAAACGGGTCGCTGTGAACAGAGCAAAAAAGGTGTTGTTTTACACAGCCATTGAATTTTAACCA
Organism: Leuciscus leuciscus; assembly: GCF_965113295.1. Lineage (NCBI taxonomy): Eukaryota > Metazoa > Chordata > Actinopteri > Cypriniformes > Leuciscidae > Leuciscus > Leuciscus leuciscus. The sequence goes on along the minus strand of NC_138744.1, from coordinate 2,609,183 downwards.
AAGTGTGTTATAAACTTTACATGAAGACCCTCAAGAATCACACCAACTTGTGGAAAATGAGCATCCGATGACCCCTTTAAAGCAGTTAATAATCTTTCTTAATGTTAGTAAAAATCAATTGTTCATTGTTTGATCATGTTATTTTACAGTGCATTAACTAATGTTAACATATTCAACTGATGTTTTATTAAATGTGGAATTTAAAGGGATAGTTCACCCTAAAATGAAAATTAAATTACTCAGCCTGTTGTTGCTCTAATGCCGTTTGCCCTTCTTTCTTTTTTTAGGGAGCACAAAAGGAGAATTTTTTTTAAATGTCCCGCTCACACTTGTCCATACAATGGCAGTGAACAGCGACCATCATCAAGCTTTTAAAAAAAAGATGCAGAAGTATCACAGAATGATCCCGTGCCGTATATTACAAGTGTTCTGGGGAATACGATATGAAATTGAATGGATTTTACGAAAATCCTGACCCTTGGCCGCTGGTCTGTGCACAGCTACATGACGTGCGTGTTCGCAAAACTATTAGCGCAGCAGTTCACTCTGTCTCCCAGAAAAAGCACACAATGTGAGAAATCAAGATGAACAAAAACACGACGTGAAACACAACGCCTAGAAGAATCAGTGTATTTTCTTCACAGAGTTAAATATCTCCGGACCGGAACTCCATTTGTTGACAGATGTGAACTCGATAACTTCTTGTTACGACGAATATATTCACCTCTGAGAAGAAGGTACGCGTGTTTCTTAATCCTGATTTTGTGTACTTTTTCTGGGCGAGATGGAGTGAACTACGGCGCTAACAGAGTCACACGAACGTTTCAGCTCAGCACAACGGCCGAGGCCAGGATTTTCGTTAAATAATACATTAAATTTCATATCGTACACCCCAGAACACTTGGAATATACGATATGTGTCATATGGCATCAGTCTGTGATACCAGCTTGATGCTGGTCGCTATTCACCGCCATTATATGGACGAGCGCGAGCAGGATTTTTTTTTTTAATTCTCCTTTTGTGGTCCATAAAAGAAAGAAGGGCAAACGGCATTAGAGCAACAACAGGGTGAGTAATTTATGACTCACAATTCATTTTCAGAGATCGTACCTGCCACCAGCCGTATGGTTCCCATGATGCCACATATTGGTCGTGTCACTGCTGAAGGAGGGACGTCCTTCCTCACTGAAAGAGAGACATCATTTTAAGGTTATCTGTCCGTATCTGTCCTGTTTTTTTAATTTATTATATTATAGGAAAAATATGATATACATTTTAAATATATTATTAAATTGATTGGAGTGTGTAGCTTTTCATTTCTTAAACAAGCATGTACAAAGATACATCATGGCCATATTCCAGGATGATAATGTCAAGATGCATTGACCTCAAATTGATAATTGAGAAATGATGTGATGTTATTTCCATCAAGACGTGCATCAATGCAAGAGTCCAGCGCTGTGTAAAGTCTCCTCCAGCACATCCCAAAGACTTTACATTTAATTTAAGGTCTGGACAGGAGCCGATTCATGAGTGAAAATGATTCTTCATGCTCCATCCCAACCATTCTTTCACACTTTAAGCCTGATGAATCTTGACATTGTCATCCTGGAATATGGCCATGATGTGTTTTCCTACATGGTTGTTTAAGAAGTGAAAAGCTCCATCAATTAGGGTTAGAAGAACCGTTGCCAAACATATAACATGCTAGAAAATGATAATCACTGCAATAATGATCCAATCATAGACTCTTAAGCATTTGCCTATTTAAATCCAAGCAGTGACTTTTCTTTTGGCAGGGCAGTGTATATAATATCGCTAATTATTATTATAGTCATCAAAATATATCATTTTAATATTATTTAATATGTTAAATAATGATATATTTCTCAAAATGATATAATGATATATAGAACTTATCAGATAATGTTAGATATTTAACTGTGAACCATCGACAACCCCTGCAGAATGTATTACGATCGACCTCTAACCATTTTCCAAATATTACTTTTCTTTTGCATCCTAATTTGTCCTAAAGTGTTGAAAATTCTGCTAATGTTTAACTAAGGAACGACTCGGGAAACACATGATTCATTCAAATGCTTCTGTCACCTCAAAGGAGCTTTCAACTGTAATGGAAAAATTAGATTTCCATTGATCTTCAACATATATTGCAACATATTGTGTCACATGTCTATATTGTGGAATGTGAACAGGATACATGTATGTTTGTGCATTCTAAATCAGCTAGATGTGGCTGGGTGAGTGGAAAACTACAGAGGAAAGACCTTGAAGAAGGAGTATAAGAAGGGAATTTCCTGGGATGGGTGTCAGGTCTTGCTCACGTCACGGGGTAGCTGCTGTGATTTTGTGACTAAGCCACTTGCAAGAGAATAAATATCATTTAAAATACAATTTGATTCTTGGTGTCTCTTATGCAGTGATGATGATTGTTTAATTATTATTTTTGCCACAACACAACTCAAAGCATTTATGCAATAAGCACCCTCATAAAATGAGGCAAGTTACTTTTCAGCACACACTTTTCAGTGTGAACAGATACAGACGGTGTCTGTCCTTTAATCAATTCTACACTGCAGGAGAAAAATTCGCGTTTGAGTTGCGTTTCAAGCATCCAGTTCTCTTTTGTACCTGTAAGGGTCATTTCTGTGGACACCCTGTCAATGGCGAGGACGTCTCCAACACCATCATCACAGGCTTCGATGTAGAACTTCTCAGGGGTCGTGTGCCTGTGAAAGGAGAGGATAGTGAAGATTATTTGTAGTTAATGTAGTAAAATCCAGTTTAAGGAACAGGGCGAGGGCATGACACTAGTGGTCGACCGATATATATCGCCAAGGCCGATATATCGGCCGATATTTGGAATATGGAAGCGGGACTTTTATTTTGACGGGCGGCGCTGAGAACACCAGCGCCTGATCACACAGCGCTCACTCACATTCTCCGTCTTCATTAGTTTACGATCTCTTGTCAGTCATATCTAATACTTTGTTAGACAGAACAGGTAAACAAAGAAAGTAAATGGTATGCGAAAAAGTAAAGTGTTGCTTTTATATTATTTGTAACAGAAAAGGCAAACAATCAGTCTAAAATACTTTCTCATTTACCGTCAACATTCAGCAAATGCGCATCTACATCATTTAAACAAATCTCTGAATATCTAATAAACATTTAATTTCACAAACCTTGCATATTTAATGGAATCCAGCTGTGATATCTTGTGAAGTGTGCGTTTGTAGTCTGATAAACGTGTGACTGCGAGTGACGGTCGGTCCGTGTGAAGTGAGTGAATGCAAACAGAAGATCAGCTTCAGGAGACGCCATCGAAAAACTTTAAATCCTTCATTTTAAAATATGCTGTGCTATATCCAGTTGCCCACTGTGTCATATTCATATCGTTTTCACTGTGTGCTGTATAATATTAGCGTTACCTTGTCTTTATTTGAAAAGATATGATTACCAGTGCGCACAATATTAACAGATTACTGAGTGCAATGTTACAGTGTTTACTTCCTTTTTATTCACATATTCATATATTTTTAAACAATTACTTTATTTGTGAAAAATACTGCAGATTCAAGAAGTTGCCATCTAAAGCATAAGCATGTTTATTTTAAAGATTTGTTTTCTAATTTATTTAAAATGTATAAAATATTGATTAAACTAAATATAAAGTATATAATAAAAATATCGGCTTTATATCGGCCATCCTGCTCTCTAAGATATCGGCATCGGCCATCAAAACACCAATATCGGTCGACCACTACATGACACTCACTTATCATGTATATCTTACATTCATTTCATTAATATGCGCCACTGAAAACATCAATCACACCATATTCTACATATATTTCTTTGAAAGTATGTTGCTTGGACTTATTTCTTGATTTATATTTTCATTTCTGTAAGATGTTGGCATCTGCATCAACACCAGCAATGACAACATAAGCAACTAAATGAGGAAGCTGAATTGCAAAGAGGTTCAAGCAATCTACTGCTGACCATCAATGAAACAATTTTAGTTTAACTAAATTGATTTTTGATGTGAACTGACTGGAATCTGATCACCATGACTGATGACCAGCAGCACAAGCTGTGTATCAGAACATCACGAGCTATCAACATACTAACATTTTGGGGAATAACAGTGCCTTTTACATGCTGTCTAGACAAGCACTTCACTAAAATGCAGCCCCAAAATGTTGTCTAGGTAGGCAGCTCACTTAGGTTTTGAGTCACAGCCACAGAGAGGGCGCCTGTAGTTCACTGAACATGCAAGTCACTGCTGCTTCCTTAAACTATTTATAGACTTCACCAGATCAAAGATGACCAATGATCTCTCTTCGATTAATCTAATCGATAACCAGTTATCTATCAGAGTAGTGAATTTATACTCACAGATTAAAGGTGTTGTAGGTGGACGCCATTTTTCCATCAGTTCGTTCCTGACCTTCGTGACGTGTCAATACAGCAGCGGGAATCTAGCGACAGTCAGCGAACACCAACAGGAAATGAACTCTGGAGGACAGATAAAAGTCCCGTTTTGTAATAAAAGTCTCAATGTAATACAGATGAAGCTCGAAAAATTTGAATATTGTGCAAAAGTTCATTTATTTCAGTAATTCAACTTAAAAGGTGAAACTAATATATTATATAGACTCATTACATGCAAAGTGAGATATTTCAAGCCTTTATTTGTTATAATTTTGATGATTATGGCTTACAGCTTATGAAAATGTTCAAAATTTCTGAGATTTTCAATTTGGTGTTTTCATAAGCTGTAAACCATAATCATCCCAATTATAATAAATAAAGGCTTGAAATATCTCACTTTGCATGTAATGAGTCTATATAATATATTAGTTTCACCTTTTAAAAACATCAATGTATTCACTCATCCATAAACATTATTAGATCCTTCGGCATGACGACAAGTTCCATAATTCCGCTTATGTGTCATCAACCTACACCTTTGTCATTGTAAGAGGTTAGCAAGCCTGGTCAGCACCTGGATGGGAGACGACCTGAGAAAACCACGTTGCTGCTGGAAGAGGTGTTAGTGAGGCCAGCAGGGGGTGCTCACCCTTGGTCTATGTGGGACCTAACGCCCCAGTGTAGTGATCGGGACACTATACTGTCAAAGAGCACCATCCTTCCAATGAGACGTTAAACCGAGGTCCTGACTCTCTGTGGTCATTAAAAATCCCAGGATGTCCTTTGAAAAAGAGTAGGGGTGTAACCCCGGCATCCTGGACAAATTTGCCCCTTGGCCTCTGTCCATCATGGCCTCCTAATCATCCCCATGTACTGATTGGCTTCATCACTGTCTTCTGTCCACCATTAAGCTGGTGTGTGTGGTGGGCGTTCTGGCCCAATATGGCTGCCGTCGCATCATCCAGGTGGATGCTGCACATTGGTGGTGGTTGAGGATATTCCCCCTTCCTTGTAAAGCGCTTTGAGGACCCAGAAAAGCACTATATAAATGTAACAAATTATTATTATTATTATTAAAATGTAGATGCCGCTATATAACGCTTTAAAATATGGACACAATTTAAGTTGATTTACAGTGTTTAGAGAAAACAGACAGAAAAAAAGTTTTACAATAAGGTTACCATTTTAAATGTTCCTCTTATTGAATTTTTGTTAGCCTATTTGTTGTTGCATGTGTTGTAGTTCCATTTGTAATATGTCGTAGAGTTCATTAAGATATCTGATATTCAAATTTCATCCAATTTCATGTCAACATGAGATATGTTCTAGTTGTTTTGAACTTTACACATGCATTGAGTGAACTGATGAGTATTACTCATCATAGCCTATCTATGTGCTTTTGGGTCTGTTAAATATGCTGTGGAATATGTTTGTGTGATGAGTTAATAAATCATGTGTTTTTAAGATCCAGGATCATTTTTTGATAAATTAGGGATGGGTCACATTACCTGAAAAGAAATTTGTCTGGAGTGCATGGTCTCAAAATGTTTATTGGTATATACCTTGCAAATAACACATATCAACTGTATTCAAAATGAAATATTAAAGTCGGACCTTAAAGTTAACAAAAGTAATAAAAAGAAAAAAACATCTAGGTACTGTATATCTAAATGACACGTTTAACAAAAAGCGTCCCACCTTACCTGCATGCATTCAATCTACTAAAAGGGGATTTTAACATCGATGCCATAGAAGAATCATTCCCTCAGAAATGTTTACTTCTGCCTTCAAAGACAATTAAATAGCAGTCCAATTGTATGTGTAATATAGGCTTGTCAGGCTTGGTACATCAGAGTCTGTAGAAATGGCTTCATGAAAAAGAAGAACTGTCAGCTATTCACTTATGTGAGATGAATATCTGCTATGAGAAGTGGTGTCAAGCATGAACGTCAAGTGGAATTGTACACTAAGAATTAATGAGTCACAAATGAGCCACCAAATGAAGTGAAGATGAATCCATAGCAGTACTTCTTTTAATAAACACAAAACAATGGAGATAATCTACAATGGAGAACACATTGTGCAATGCAAGACAAAGAACTGAACAAACTGAGTGCTATATATAAACAGGCAAACAAAGGGAGCTAAATGAAACACAGGTGAACTTAATTAGTGACTAACAGACTATCATGGTTAACTTGTAGCTCAACATGAGTTCCTAAAAGAGCAGCCAAAAGTGTGATTCTCTCAACCCCAGGTCAGGACTGCACACGGATTAAGCGTTGTAGTGTTTTTGTGACTGCACTATTCAGGCTCCACACGGATTGAGGACAACTTTTCAGCTATACGGTAATGCACCTTTGCTGTTTTAGGCTTGTGTTTTGTTTTTTTTCTCCATCAACTGACTTGATTTAGTACAACAAAAAAAAAGTTAGTTTAAGCAAAAGTATAGATCTTGTCTTTTATTTGACCTGTCCTTGTGAAAAAAGTACACTTTAGCATGCTTTAAAAAGAAGTACATATTATTGAAAATAAAGCTATAAAAAATATACTTAAGTGCAAGAATGTAATGTTTTCAAACTAATCTGGTTGTGCTATTTTACCTAATGCAACTTCCATTCTCAAAGCTTTGACCTTTTATCAAAAATATTACATCCTTAAACCAAACGGCATGATTTGACTGAATCCACTCTTCATTGTAGGCTTTAAAGATCAACATGGAGAAAATCATCCTAATATTCCCTCTGATATTGCTGGCGCTGCATATACAAGGAGGAGAGTTCTCCAAATATCCAGCTTGTTTGCCTGAAGCTCCACAGCCGGAAGTCGTGGAGTTCGACAACACAATCTATGCCACTTGTGAAGTAACTCCCAGCCCCAATTTGCCACGTAACCAGCCAAAGATCTTTGGGCAAATCCTCTTCAAGCAGCTCTTCCCCAATGGAGATTTAGAAGTGAAAATCAACCTCCGTGGTTTGCCTGCCACCGATCGTCAAGAGCGTGCCATGCACATCCATCAGTATGGAGACCTCAGTCAAGGCTGCATCACTGTTGGTCCTCATTATAATCCAAACGGCGTTGACCACCCTCATCATCCTGGAGACCTGGGCAACTTTGCTTCCGAGCGAGGAGTTATAAGGCAGTTCCTGACGCTTCCAGACGCCAAGCTCTTTGGGCCTTATTCCATTCTGGGACGTGCGGTGGTGGTTCATGAGAAGGAGGATGATCTGGGAATGGGTTCAGATGAGGAGAGTAAACTCAGTGGGAATGCTGGAGAGATAATTGCTCTCGGTGTGATTGGTATTACTACTCCAAGTCTGTGGGAGAAGACCGGACCGTTCCCCAAGAAACCATGTGGAGGAAGGCACTGAGAGTCAAAGATGAGGGAGTCGGATATGGTGGGAGGGCAGACTCAAATAGGATAATCATGATTTTCCTTGTGTATTCTTTGTATGTGTCCTACATTAAAGTATATTTCATAACCTGAACATTCCCATGTTTTTTTTTCTTGCTCTTTTCAGAGGCTTTTTGGCCATAGCTTCCAATAGTAAATGCACTCTTAAAAATAAATGTAGGGTGAATGCAGGCGAAGTGGGCCGTTTAGTTTGATTTACTGTGCTCAATGGGTTAACCCTTTAAGAGCATGACAATGGCCTTTAATTAAAGATACACTATTTCTTTAAATGATAAAATGGTTTTGGTTGATGCAATATGACACTGGAGGGTGTGGCTACATCTCAAGGGAGGACACCCTTATTGTTGAAGGTAGACATAAGATTTTATTTTCTAAATTATAAGGTTTCTCGCTAAATGTCAACAAATGGGTATATTATTCTGACAGTTTGTTGCTACAGTTAACACGGAATCAAAATGCAAAAAAAAAAGATTTAAAAACGTGTTGGTTTTCTTGTAAGGTGTTTAAAGCTACAATATGTACGATTTTTGTAATAAAATAACCAAAAATCACTTGCAAAGTGTGATATATATATATATTTCCTGTAGTTGTGTACTTTCAGTATCCCAAAAGTTCCCAAAGATTTTTAATTTCAGAGAAATTCCAATTTTAAATAATGACGTAATATCCGCGTTATCACTGGTTTCCGCTCGTACTGCCATCGTAACCATGGCGACAACTGCGTTACGTCTAGCGGCACGCTCATGGAGTTGTTTCGTTCAAACATTATGGACCATGGCAAGTAGACTTTGGGACAAAAGGAGAACTAAAACGAGGATCAATATCGGTGTGGTGTTTTGGAGATGCCGAGAGCTCCACGTCCGTGACAAACTTCGACTCGACCGAGACGTCTTGCATGTACTTTATTAGACAGGTGAGCAAATGTACATAAAACTAATCAATGTTATATAGCTCAACATGATGAAATGTTAGAATATGATCAGTATGTTATTCTAATGTTCATCTAGCTTACTGCTAGTCTCATACAGACAAACAAACACATAGAATAACATTATAACTTTCAACACACTCAAATGCAGTTTAGTGTGATAGACCAAGTGAAACAGTGCTGCGTTACCTCACAAGTTTAATTCGCCAAATAAACTGACTTGTTAACCCTTTCCCACCAAGGCAGTGCTGGTGCTGGTTCGGAGCTAGAGCCTAGTTTCAAATCGGTTCTTTGTTTTTCGACACCCAAAGCACCAGCTCTGAACCAGGAAAAGTGGTTCTTAAGTAGCACCAAAAAACATTGCTGGTCTAGAAGTAAGAACCGCTTGCGTCAGGGGCTGGGGGCGGGGTTACCGTGACCAACAAGACGAACAGAAACTTGTGACCGCCATTTTTCAAATAGCAGCTAATCGAGCTAATAGCAGCTTGATTGTAATCTCCGTCTATGCAAGTTACGGCGAGCTGCACGAACACGTTGGATTCGCCGTGTTTGGATGCCGATGTAGGTTCGCAAAGCCATGAGCATCAATAGTAACGCAACGACCTCCATTGTTGATGGAAGGCTCGTTCGAGATGCATCGGAGCGGCACGGACCGACCGGAGCTGCGGGAGTGTTTGGAGAGCATACGACTCCTTGTGCTTTTGGATCGCTTTCGCAGTGCTTTGATGTCATGAGCCGATCGGTCTGCGAGAAGCCGAACCATCTCGAACAAGCCTGGCGTGTTTGTGTTTGGCGCTGCCACGCTAGCGTTGCTGGGCAACATGAGATGTATACAGTGACGTAAGATCTGGCTCTGTGGTGGCTCTCTGGTACCTTGGTAATCCAGAATTCTCGCGAGAGCACAAGTTGAATTTGCTCAGCGAGTTACTCTGGTGTTGAGTAATGATGCTCATTAAATATGCCCCTCGATCTGAGCTGCACCAGTCACATGGGGTTATCTGATATAGGCGGGCCAGAGGCGAGCTAAACAGAAGACGACAGCACTGTGACGTCGAAGTCATTAGTAAACATTGCAAGATGGCTATGGATGAACAGCAGTTGTTTGAAACGGCTTTGGCCGCTACAATGAACGAGTTAGACTTGGCTTTTTATCTAAAACAGGAACAGAAGACGCCGCTCGAGTCGTTCCTTTGCAAGAAGGACGTTTTTGCTGTTTTGCCGACCGGATACGGTAAGAGTCTAATCTACCAGTTAGCTCCGCTGGTAGCTAAGCGTATGGGGTTTATTGTTGTGATTGGTCGTAGTGTTATCCAATTGCGTGCAGTGAGATCTTCAAATGCATGCTTGGTGCCACCCCTCGAGCTGGCCGAGTTTCATTAGTCGACGCCAGACCATTAATCTTTTATATTTAGGTCTGAATTTCCAGGCTACCTCTCTGGCCTTGTGGAAAGGCAAACCGGATCTTAGAGAGCTCGTCAGTCGAACCAACTCCGGACTGGCAATAGCTCTGGCTCTGAACTGGCACCCGGTTCATGCTGGTGGAAAAGGGGTATGTGTGAGTATTAATTCAGCACTTGCGGGTAGATCGGTAGATTGAAATGTCCTTAATCCTTCATGTCCGCGGGACTCGCATGTGGCGCTGATATCTGTCTCTCATTAGCAATCGCGACCTGCTTCATACCACAGTCATGTTAAAAACATCAATGTATTCACTCATCCATAAACATTATTAGATCCTTCGGCATGACGACAAGTTCCATAATTCCGCTTATGTGTCATCAACCTACACCTTTGTCATTGTAAGAGGTTAGCAAGCCTGGTCAGCACCTGGATGGGAGACGACCTGAGAAAACCACGTTGCTGCTGGAAGAGGTGTTAGTGAGGCCAGCAGGGGGTGCTCACCCTTGGTCTATGTGGGACCTAACGCCCCAGTGTAGTGATCGGGACACTATACTGTCAAAGAGCACCATCCTTCCAATGAGACGTTAAACCGAGGTCCTGACTCTCTGTGGTCATTAAAAATCCCAGGATGTCCTCTGAAAAAGAGTAGGGGTGTAACCCCGGCATCCTGGACAAATTTGCCCCTTGGCCTCTGTCCATCATGGCCTCCTAATCATCCCCATGTACTGATTGGCTTCATCACTGTCTTCTGTCCACCATTAAGCTGGTGTGTGTGGTGGGCGTTCTGGCCCAATATGGCTGCCGTCGCATCATCCAGGTGGATGCTGCACATTGGTGGTGGTTGAGGATATTCCCCCTTCCTTGTAAAGCGCTTTGAGGACCCAGAAAAGCACTATATAAATGTAACAAATTATTATTATTATTATTAAAATGTAGATGCCGCTATATAACGCTTTAAAATATGGACACAATTTAAGTTGATTTACAGTGTTTAGAGAAAACAGACAGAAAAAAAGTTTTACAATAAGGTTACCATTTTAAATGTTCCTCTTATTGAATTTTTGTTAGCCTATTTGTTGTTGCATGTGTTGTAGTTCCATTTGTAATATGTTGTAGAGTTCATTAAGATATCTGATATTCAAATTTCATCCAATTTCATGTCAACATGAGATATGTTCTAGTTGTTTTGAACTTTACACATGCATTGAGTGAACTGATGAGTATTACTCATCATAGCCTATCTATGTGCTTTTGGGTCTGTTAAATATGCTGTGGAATATGTTTGTGTGATGAGTTAATAAATCATGTGTTTTTAAGATCCAGGATCATTTTTTGATAAATTAGGGATGGGTCACATTACCTGAAAAGAAATTTGTCTGGAGTGCATGGTCTCAAAATGTTTATTGGTATATACCTTGCAAATAACACATATCAACTGTATTCAAAATGAAATATTAAAGTCGGACCTTAAAGTTAACAAAAGTAATAAAAAGAAAAAAAACATCTAGGTACTGTATATCTAAATGACACGTTTAACAAAAAGCGTCCCACCTTACCTGCATGCATTCAATCTACTAAAAGGGGATTTTAACATCGATGCCATAGAAGAATCATTCCCTCAGAAATGTTTACTTCTGCCTTCAAAGACAATTAAATAGCAGTCCTATTGCATGTGTAATATAGGCTTGTCAGGCTTGGTACATCAGAGTCTGTAGAAATGGCTACATGAAAAAGAAGAACTGTCAGCTATTCACTTATGTGAGATGAATATCTGCTATGAGAAGTGGTGTCAAGCATGAACGTCAAGTGGAATTGTACACTAAGAATTAATGAGTCACAAATGAGCCACCAAATGAAGTGAAGATGAATCCATAGCAGTACTTCTTTTAATAAACACAAAACAATGGAGATAATCTACAATGGAGAACACATTGTGCAATGCAAGACAAAGAACTGAACAAACTGAGTGCTATATATAAACAGGCAAACAAAGGGAGCTAAATGAAACACAGGTGAACTTAATTAGTGACTAACAGACTATCATGGTTAACTTGTAGCTCAACATGAGTTCCTAAAATGGAAGATCCTGGGCTGTAGATGGAGGAGCTGAACACGCAGCAACATCGAAAGGCCAGGTTCTGAATAGTATGGGATGAGGGAAAATACAAGTCTCTGATTCATTGCCCACAGTAGATGGCGGTAATGCTCTATCTGAGAAGCGAGCTGCCAATAAAAACGAAAAAGAAGAAGAAGAGTTCCTAAAAGAGCAGCCAAAAGTGTGATTCTCTCAACCCCAGGTCAGGACTGCACACGGATTAAGCGTTGTAGTGTTTTTGTGACTGCACTATTCAGGCTCCACACGGATTGAGGACAACTTTTCAGCTATACGGTAATGCACCTTTGCTGTTTTAGGCTTGTGTTTTGTTTTTTTCTCCATTCCATTTTCTCCATCAACTGACTTGATTTAGTACAACTAAAAAAAAGTTAGTTTAGGCAAAAGTATAGATCTTGTCTTTTATTTGACCTGTCCTTGTGAAAAAAGTACACTTTAGCATGCTTTAAAAAGAAGTACATATTATTGAAAATAAAGCTATAAAAAATATACTTAAGTGCAAGAATGTAATGTTTTCAAACTAATCTGGTTGTGCTATTTTACCTAATGCAACTTCCATTCTCAAAGCTTTGACCTTTTATCAAAAATATTACATCCTTAAACCAAACGGCATGATTTGACTGAATCCACTCTTCATTGTAGGCTTTAAAGATCAACATGGAGAAAATCATCCTAATATTCCCTCTGATATTGCTGGCGCTGCATATACAAGGAGGAGAGTTCTCCAAATATCCAGCTTGTTTGCCTGAAGCTCCACAGCCGGAAGTCGTGGAGTTCGACAACACAATCTATGCCACTTGTGAAGTAACTCCCAGCCCCAATTTGCCACGTAACCAGCCAAAGATCTTTGGGCAAATCCTCTTCAAGCAGCTCTTCCCCAATGGAGATTTAGAAGTGAAAATCAACCTCCGTGGTTTGCCTGCCACCGATCGTCAAGAGCGTGCCATGCACATCCATCAGTATGGAGACCTCAGTCAAGGCTGCATCACTGTTGGTCCTCATTATAATCCAAACGGCGTTGACCACCCTCATCATCCTGGAGACCTGGGCAACTTTGCTTCCGAGCGAGGAGTTATAAGGCAGTTCCTGACGCTTCCAGACGCCAAGCTCTTTGGGCCTTATTCCATTCTGGGACGTGCGGTGGTGGTTCATGAGAAGGAGGATGATCTGGGAATGGGTTCAGATGAGGAGAGTAAACTCAGTGGGAATGCTGGAGAGATAATTGCTCTCGGTGTGATTGGTATTACTACTCCAAGTCTGTGGGAGAAGACCGGACCGTTCCCCAAGAAACCATGTGGAGGGAGTCACAGATGAGGGAGTCGGATATGGTGGGAGGGCAGACTCAAATAGGATAATCATGATTTTCCTTGTGTATTCTTTGTATGTGTCCTACATTAAAGTATATTTCATAACCTGAACATTCCCATGTTTTTTTTTCTTGCTCTTTTCAGAGGCTTTTTGGCCATAGCTTCCAATAGTAAATGCACTCTTAAAAATAAATGTAGGGTGAATGCAGGCGAAGTGGGCCGTTTAGTTTGATTTACTGTGCTCAATGGGTTAACCCTT
>NC_138744.1:2455783-2595101 GCF_965113295.1 Leuciscus leuciscus | reverse complement strand
AAGACAATTAAATAGCAGTCCAATTGTATGTGTAATATAGGCTTGTCAGGCTTGGTACATCAGAGTCTGTAGAAATGGCTTCATGAAAAAGAAGAACTGTCAGCTATTCACTTATGTGAGATGAATATCTGCTATGAGAAGTGGTGTCAAGCATGAACGTCAAGTGGAATTGTACACTAAGAATTAATGAGTCACAAATGAGCCACCAAATGAAGTGAAGATGAATCCATAGCAGTACTTCTTTTAATAAACACAAAACAATGGAGATAATCTACAATGGAGAACACATTGTGCAATGCAAGACAAAGAACTGAACAAACTGAGTGCTATATATAAACAGGCAAACAAAGGGAGCTAAATGAAACACAGGTGAACTTAATTAGTGACTAACAGACTATCATGGTTAACTTGTAGCTCAACATGAGTTCCTAAAAGAGCAGCCAAAAGTGTGATTCTCTCAACCCCAGGTCAGGACTGCACACGGATTAAGCGTTGTAGTGTTTTTGTGACTGCACTATTCAGGCTCCACACGGATTGAGGACAACTTTTCAGCTATACGGTAATGCACCTTTGCTGTTTTAGGCTTGTGTTTTGTTTTTTTCTCCATTCCATTTTCTCCATCAACTGACTTGATTTAGTACAACTAAAAAAAAGTTAGTTTAGGCAAAAGTATAGATCTTGTCTTTTATTTGACCTGTCCTTGTGAAAAAAGTACACTTTAGCATGCTTTAAAAAGAAGTACATATTATTGAAAATAAAGCTATAAAAAATATACTTAAGTGCAAGAATGTAATGTTTTCAAACTAATCTGGTTGTGCTATTTTACCTAATGCAACTTCCATTCTCAAAGCTTTGACCTTTTATCAAAAATATTACATCCTTAAACCAAACGGCATGATTTGACTGAATCCACTCTTCATTGTAGGCTTTAAAGATCAACATGGAGAAAATCATCCTAATATTCCCTCTGATATTGCTGGCGCTGCATATACAAGGAGGAGAGTTCTCCAAATATCCAGCTTGTTTGCCTGAAGCTCCACAGCCGGAAGTCGTGGAGTTCGACAACACAATCTATGCCACTTGTGAAGTAACTCCCAGCCCCAATTTGCCACGTAACCAGCCAAAGATCTTTGGGCAAATCCTCTTCAAGCAGCTCTTCCCCAATGGAGATTTAGAAGTGAAAATCAACCTCCGTGGTTTGCCTGCCACCGATCGTCAAGAGCGTGCCATGCACATCCATCAGTATGGAGACCTCAGTCAAGGCTGCATCACTGTTGGTCCTCATTATAATCCAAACGGCGTTGACCACCCTCATCATCCTGGAGACCTGGGCAACTTTGCTTCCGAGCGAGGAGTTATAAGGCAGTTCCTGACGCTTCCAGACGCCAAGCTCTTTGGGCCTTATTCCATTCTGGGACGTGCGGTGGTGGTTCATGAGAAGGAGGATGATCTGGGAATGGGTTCAGATGAGGAGAGTAAACTCAGTGGGAATGCTGGAGAGATAATTGCTCTCGGTGTGATTGGTATTACTACTCCAAGTCTGTGGGAGAAGACCGGACCGTTCCCCAAGAAACCATGCGGAGGGAGTCACAGATGAGGGAGTCGGATATGGTGGGAGGGCAGACTCAAATAGGATAATCATGATTTTCCTTGTGTATTCTTTGTATGTGTCCTACATTAAAGTATATTTCATAACCTGAACATTCCCATGTTTTTTTTTCTTGCTCTTTTCAGAGGCTTTTTGGCCATAGCTTCCAATAGTAAATGCACTCTTAAAAATAAATGTAGGGTGAATGCAGGCGAAGTGGGCCGTTTAGTTTGATTTACTGTGCTCAATGGGTTAACCCTTTAAGAGCATGACAATGGCCTTTAATTAAAGATACACTATTTCTTTAAATGATAAAATGGTTTTGGTTGATGCAATATGACACTGGAGGGTGTGGCTACATCTCAAGGGAGGACACCCTTATTGTTGAAGGTAGACATAAGATTTTATTTTCTAAATTATACGGTTTCTCGCTAAATGTCAACAAATGGGTATATTATTCTGACAGTTTGTTGCTACAGTTAACACGGAATCAAAATGCAAAAAAAAAAGATTTAAAAACGTGTTGGTTTTCTTGTAAGGTGTTTAAAGCTACAATATGTACGATTTTTGTAATAAAATAACCAAAAATCACTTGCAAAGTGTGATATATATATATTTCCTGTAGTTGTGTACTTTCAGTATCCCAAAAGTTCCCAAAGATTTTTAATTTCAGAGAAATTCCAATTTTAAATAATGACGTAATATCCGCGTTATCACTGGTTTCCGCTCGTACTGCCATAGTAACCATGGCGACAACTGCGTTACGTCTAGCGGCACGCTCATGGAGTTGTTTCGTTCAAACATTATGGACCATGGCAAGTAGACTTTGGGACAAAAGGAGAACTAAAACGAGGATCAATATCGGTGTGGTGTTTTGGAGATGCCGAGAGCTCCACGTCCGTGACAAACTTCGACTCGACCGAGACGTCTTGCATGTACTTTATTAGACAGGTGAGCAAATGTACATAAAACTAATCAATGTTATATAGCTCAACATGATGAAATGTTAGAATATGATCAGTATGTTATTCTAATGTTCATCTAGCTTACTGCTAGTCTCATACAGACAAACAAACACATAGAATAACATTATAACTTTCAACACACTCAAATGCAGTTTAGTGTGATAGACCAAGTGAAACAGTGCTGCGTTACCTCACAAGTTTAATTCGCCAAATAAACTGACTTGTTAACCCTTTCCCACCAAGGCAGTGCTGGTGCTGGTTCGGAGCTAGAGCCTAGTTTCAAATCGGTTCTTTGTTTTTCGACACCCAAAGCACCAGCTCTGAACCAGGAAAAGTGGTTCTTAAGTAGCACCAAAAAACATTGCTGGTCTAGAAGTAAGAACCGCTTGCGTCAGGGGCTGGGGGCGGGGTTACCGTGACCAACAAGACGAACAGAAACTTGTGACCGCCATTTTTCAAATAGCAGCTAATCGAGCTAATAGCAGCTTGATTGTAATCTCCGTCTATGCAAGTTACGGCGAGCTGCACGAACACGTTGGATTCGCCGTGTTTGGATGCCGATGTAGGTTCGCAAAGCCATGAGCATCAATAGTAACGCAACGACCTCCATTGTTGATGGAAGGCTCGTTCGAGATGCATCGGAGCGGCACGGACCGACCGGAGCTGCGGGAGTGTTTGGAGAGCATACGACTCCTTGTGCTTTTGGATCGCTTTCGCAGTGCTTTGATGTCATGAGCCGATCGGTCTGCGAGAAGCCGAACCATCTCGAACAAGCCTGGCGTGTTTGTGTTTGGCGCTGCCACGCTAGCGTTGCTGGGCAACATGAGATGTATACAGTGACGTAAGATCTGGCTCTGTGGTGGCTCTCTGGTACCTTGGTAATCCAGAATTCTTGCGAGAGCACAAGTTGAATTTGCTCAGCGAGTTACTCTGGTGTTGAGTAATGATGCTCATTAAATATGCCCCTCGATCTGAGCTGCACCAGTCACATGGGGTTATCTGATATAGGCGGGCCAGAGGCGAGCTAAACAGAAGACGACAGCACTGTGACGTCGAAGTCATTAGTAAACATTGCAAGATGGCTATGGATGAACAGCAGTTGTTTGAAACGGCTTTGGCCGCTACAATGAACGAGTTAGACTTGGCTTTTTATCTAAAACAGGAACAGAAGACGCCGCTCGAGTCGTTCCTTTGCAAGAAGGACGTTTTTGCTGTTTTGCCGACCGGATACGGTAAGAGTCTAATCTACCAGTTAGCTCCGCTGGTAGCTAAGCGTATGGGGTTTATTGTTGTGATTGGTCGTAGTGTTATCCAATTGCGTGCAGTGAGATCTTCAAATGCATGCTTGGTGCCACCCCTCGAGCTGGCCGAGTTTCATTAGTCGACGCCAGACCATTAATCTTTTATATTTAGGTCTGGATTTCCAGGCTACCTCTCTGGCCTTGTGGAAAGGCAAACCGGATCTTAGAGAGCTCGTCAGTCGAACCAACTCCGGACTGGCAATAGCTCTGGCTCTGAACTGGCACCCGGTTCATGCTGGTGGAAAAGGGGTATGTGTGAGTATTAATTCAGCACTTGCGGGTAGATCGGTAGATTGAAATGTCCTTAATCCTTCATGTCCGCGGGACTCGCATGTGGCGCTGATATCTGTCTCTCATTAGCAATCGCGACCTGCTTCATACCACAGTCATGTTAAAAACATCAATGTATTCACTCATCCATAAACATTATTAGATCCTTCGGCATGACGACAAGTTCCATAATTCCGCTTATGTGTCATCAACCTACACCTTTGTCATTGTAAGAGGTTAGCAAGCCTGGTCAGCACCTGGATGGGAGACGACCTGAGAAAACCACGTTGCTGCTGGAAGAGGTGTTAGTGAGGCCAGCAGGGGGTGCTCACCCTTGGTCTATGTGGGACCTAACGCCCCAGTGTAGTGATCGGGACACTATACTGTCAAAGAGCACCATCCTTCCAATGAGACGTTAAACCGAGGTCCTGACTCTCTGTGGTCATTAAAAATCCCAGGATGTCCTTTGAAAAAGAGTAGGGGTGTAACCCCGGCATCCTGGACAAATTTGCCCCTTGGCCTCTGTCCATCATGGCCTCCTAATCATCCCCATGTACTGATTGGCTTCATCACTGTCTTCTGTCCACCATTAAGCTGGTGTGTGTGGTGGGCGTTCTGGCCCAATATGGCTGCCGTCGCATCATCCAGGTGGATGCTGCACATTGGTGGTGGTTGAGGATATTCCCCCTTCCTTGTAAAGCGCTTTGAGGACCCAGAAAAGCACTATATAAATGTAACAAATTATTATTATTATTATTAAAATGTAGATGCCGCTATATAATTCTTTAAAATATGGACACAATTTAAGTTGATTTACAGTGTTTAGAGAAAACAGACAGAAAAAAAGTTTTACAATAAGGTTACCATTTTAAATGTTCCTCTTATTGAATTTTTGTTAGCCTATTTGTTGTTGCATGTGTTGTAGTTCCATTTGTAATATGTTGTAGAGTTCATTAAGATATCTGATATTCAAATTTCATCCAATTTCATGTCAACATGAGATATGTTCTAGTTGTTTTGAACTTTACACATGCATTGAGTGAACTGATGAGTATTACTCATCATAGCCTATCTATGTGCTTTTGGGTCTGTTAAATATGCTGTGGAATATGTTTGTGTGATGAGTTAATAAATCATGTGTTTTTAAGATCCAGGATCATTTTTTGATAAATTAGGGATGGGTCACATTACCTGAAAAGAAATTTGTCTGGAGTGCATGGTCTCAAAATGTTTATTGGTATATACCTTGCAAATAACACATATCAACTGTATTCAAAATGAAATATTAAAGTCGGACCTTAAAGTTAACAAAAGTAATAAAAAGAAAAAAACATCTAGGTACTGTATATCTAAATGACACGTTTAACAAAAAGCGTCCCACCTTACCTGCATGCATTCAATCTACTAAAAGGGGATTTTAACATCGATGCCATAGAAGAATCATTCCCTCAGAAATGTTTACTTCTGCCTTCAAAGACAAATTAAATAGCAGTCCAATTGTATGTGTAATATAGGCTTGTCAGGCTTGGTACATCAGAGTCTGTAGAAATGGCTTCATGAAAAAGAAGAACTGTCAGCTATTCACTTATGTGAGATGAATATCTGCTATGAGAAGTGGTGTCAAGCATGAACGTCAAGTGGAATTGTACACTAAGAATTAATGAGT
This sequence comes from Leuciscus leuciscus, assembly GCF_965113295.1. NCBI lineage: Eukaryota > Metazoa > Chordata > Actinopteri > Cypriniformes > Leuciscidae > Leuciscus > Leuciscus leuciscus. Next base: position 2,589,311 of record NC_138744.1, on the reverse strand, counting down.
CACAAATGAGCCACCAAATGAAGTGAAGATGAATCCATAGCAGTACTTCTTTTAATAAACACAAAACAATGGAGATAATCTACAATGGAGAACACATTGTGCAATGCAAGACAAAGAACTGAACAAACTGAGTGCTATATATAAACAGGCAAACAAAGGGAGCTAAATGAAACACAGGTGAACTTAATTAGTGACTAACAGACTATCATGGTTAACTTGTAGCTCAACATGAGTTCCTAAAAGAGCAGCCAAAAGTGTGATTCTCTCAACCCCAGGTCAGGACTGCACACGGATTAAGCGTTGTAGTGTTTTTGTGACTGCACTATTCAGGCTCCACACGGATTGAGGACAACTTTTCAGCTATACGGTAATGCACCTTTGCTGTTTTAGGCTTGTGTTTTGTTTTTTTCTCCATTCCATTTTCTCCATCAACTGACTTGATTTAGTACAACTAAAAAAAAGTTAGTTTAGGCAAAAGTATAGATCTTGTCTTTTATTTGACCTGTCCTTGTGAAAAAAGTACACTTTAGCATGCTTTAAAAAGAAGTACATATTATTGAAAATAAAGCTATAAAAAATATACTTAAGTGCAAGAATGTAATGTTTTCAAACTAATCTGGTTGTGCTATTTTACCTAATGCAACTTCCATTCTCAAAGCTTTGACCTTTTATCAAAAATATTACATCCTTAAACCAAACGGCATGATTTGACTGAATCCACTCTTCATTGTAGGCTTTAAAGATCAACATGGAGAAAATCATCCTAATATTCCCTCTGATATTGCTGGCGCTGCATATACAAGGAGGAGAGTTCTCCAAATATCCAGCTTGTTTGCCTGAAGCTCCACAGCCGGAAGTCGTGGAGTTCGACAACACAATCTATGCCACTTGTGAAGTAACTCCCAGCCCCAATTTGCCACGTAACCAGCCAAAGATCTTTGGGCAAATCCTCTTCAAGCAGCTCTTCCCCAATGGAGATTTAGAAGTGAAAATCAACCTCCGTGGTTTGCCTGCCACCGATCGTCAAGAGCGTGCCATGCACATCCATCAGTATGGAGACCTCAGTCAAGGCTGCATCACTGTTGGTCCTCATTATAATCCAAACGGCGTTGACCACCCTCATCATCCTGGAGACCTGGGCAACTTTGCTTCCGAGCGAGGAGTTATAAGGCAGTTCCTGACGCTTCCAGACGCCAAGCTCTTTGGGCCTTATTCCATTCTGGGACGTGCGGTGGTGGTTCATGAGAAGGAGGATGATCTGGGAATGGGTTCAGATGAGGAGAGTAAACTCAGTGGGAATGCTGGAGAGATAATTGCTCTCGGTGTGATTGGTATTACTACTCCAAGTCTGTGGGAGAAGACCGGACCGTTCCCCAAGAAACCATGCGGAGGGAGTCACAGATGAGGGAGTCGGATATGGTGGGAGGGCAGACTCAAATAGGATAATCATGATTTTCCTTGTGTATTCTTTGTATGTGTCCTACATTAAAGTATATTTCATAACCTGAACATTCCCATGTTTTTTTTTCTTGCTCTTTTCAGAGGCTTTTTGGCCATAGCTTCCAATAGTAAATGCACTCTTAAAAATAAATGTAGGGTGAATGCAGGCGAAGTGGGCCGTTTAGTTTGATTTACTGTGCTCAATGGGTTAACCCTTTAAGAGCATGACAATGGCCTTTAATTAAAGATACACTATTTCTTTAAATGATAAAATGGTTTTGGTTGATGCAATATGACACTGGAGGGTGTGGCTACATCTCAAGGGAGGACACCCTTATTGTTGAAGGTAGACATAAGATTTTATTTTCTAAATTATAAGGTTTCTCGCTAAATGTCAACAAATGGGTATATTATTCTGACAGTTTGTTGCTACAGTTAACACGGAATCAAAATGCAAAAAAAAAAGATTTAAAAACGTGTTGGTTTTCTTGTAAGGTGTTTAAAGCTACAATATGTACGATTTTTGTAATAAAATAACCAAAAATCACTTGCAAAGTGTGATATATATATATTTCCTGTAGTTGTGTACTTTCAGTATCCCAAAAGTTCCCAAAGATTTTTAATTTCAGAGAAATTCCAATTTTAAATAATGACGTAATATCCGCGTTATCACTGGTTTCCGCTCGTACTGCCATAGTAACCATGGCGACAACTGCGTTACGTCTAGCGGCACGCTCATGGAGTTGTTTCGTTCAAACATTATGGACCATGGCAAGTAGACTTTGGGACAAAAGGAGAACTAAAACGAGGATCAATATCGGTGTGGTGTTTTGGAGATGCCGAGAGCTCCACGTCCGTGACAAACTTCGACTCGACCGAGACGTCTTGCATGTACTTTATTAGACAGGTGAGCAAATGTACATAAAACTAATCAATGTTATATAGCTCAACATGATGAAATGTTAGAATATGATCAGTATGTTATTCTAATGTTCATCTAGCTTACTGCTAGTCTCATACAGACAAACAAACACATAGAATAACATTATAACTTTCAACACACTCAAATGCAGTTTAGTGTGATAGACCAAGTGAAACAGTGCTGCGTTACCTCACAAGTTTAATTCGCCAAATAAACTGACTTGTTAACCCTTTCCCACCAAGGCAGTGCTGGTGCTGGTTCGGAGCTAGAGCCTAGTTTCAAATCGGTTCTTTGTTTTTCGACACCCAAAGCACCAGCTCTGAACCAGGAAAAGTGGTTCTTAAGTAGCACCAAAAAACATTGCTGGTCTAGAAGTAAGAACCGCTTGCGTCAGGGGCTGGGGGCGGGGTTACCGTGACCAACAAGACGAACAGAAACTTGTGACCGCCATTTTTCAAATAGCAGCTAATCGAGCTAATAGCAGCTTGATTGTAATCTCCGTCTATGCAAGTTACGGCGAGCTGCACGAACACGTTGGATTCGCCGTGTTTGGATGCCGATGTAGGTTCGCAAAGCCATGAGCATCAATAGTAACGCAACGACCTCCATTGTTGATGGAAGGCTCGTTCGAGATGCATCGGAGCGGCACGGACCGACCGGAGCTGCGGGAGTGTTTGGAGAGCATACGACTCCTTGTGCTTTTGGATCGCTTTCGCAGTGCTTTGATGTCATGAGCCGATCGGTCTGCGAGAAGCCGAACCATCTCGAACAAGCCTGGCGTGTTTGTGTTTGGCGCTGCCACGCTAGCGTTGCTGGGCAACATGAGATGTATACAGTGACGTAAGATCTGGCTCTGTGGTGGCTCTCTGGTACCTTGGTAATCCAGAATTCTTGCGAGAGCACAAGTTGAATTTGCTCAGCGAGTTACTCTGGTGTTGAGTAATGATGCTCATTAAATATGCCCCTCGATCTGAGCTGCACCAGTCACATGGGGTTATCTGATATAGGCGGGCCAGAGGCGAGCTAAACAGAAGACGACAGCACTGTGACGTCGAAGTCATTAGTAAACATTGCAAGATGGCTATGGATGAACAGCAGTTGTTTGAAACGGCTTTGGCCGCTACAATGAACGAGTTAGACTTGGCTTTTTATCTAAAACAGGAACAGAAGACGCCGCTCGAGTCGTTCCTTTGCAAGAAGGACGTTTTTGCTGTTTTGCCGACCGGATACGGTAAGAGTCTAATCTACCAGTTAGCTCCGCTGGTAGCTAAGCGTATGGGGTTTATTGTTGTGATTGGTCGTAGTGTTATCCAATTGCGTGCAGTGAGATCTTCAAATGCATGCTTGGTGCCACCCCTCGAGCTGGCCGAGTTTCATTAGTCGACGCCAGACCATTAATCTTTTATATTTAGGTCTGGATTTCCAGGCTACCTCTCTGGCCTTGTGGAAAGGCAAACCGGATCTTAGAGAGCTCGTCAGTCGAACCAACTCCGGACTGGCAATAGCTCTGGCTCTGAACTGGCACCCGGTTCATGCTGGTGGAAAAGGGGTATGTGTGAGTATTAATTCAGCACTTGCGGGTAGATCGGTAGATTGAAATGTCCTTAATCCTTCATGTCCGCGGGACTCGCATGTGGCGCTGATATCTGTCTCTCATTAGCAATCGCGACCTGCTTCATACCACAGTCATGTTAAAAACATCAATGTATTCACTCATCCATAAACATTATTAGATCCTTCGGCATGACGACAAGTTCCATAATTCCGCTTATGTGTCATCAACCTACACCTTTGTCATTGTAAGAGGTTAGCAAGCCTGGTCAGCACCTGGATGGGAGACGACCTGAGAAAACCACGTTGCTGCTGGAAGAGGTGTTAGTGAGGCCAGCAGGGGGTGCTCACCCTTGGTCTATGTGGGACCTAACGCCCCAGTGTAGTGATCGGGACACTATACTGTCAAAGAGCACCATCCTTCCAATGAGACGTTAAACCGAGGTCCTGACTCTCTGTGGTCATTAAAAATCCCAGGATGTCCTTTGAAAAAGAGTAGGGGTGTAACCCCGGCATCCTGGACAAATTTGCCCCTTGGCCTCTGTCCATCATGGCCTCCTAATCATCCCCATGTACTGATTGGCTTCATCACTGTCTTCTGTCCACCATTAAGCTGGTGTGTGTGGTGGGCGTTCTGGCCCAATATGGCTGCCGTCGCATCATCCAGGTGGATGCTGCACATTGGTGGTGGTTGAGGATATTCCCCCTTCCTTGTAAAGCGCTTTGAGGACCCAGAAAAGCACTATATAAATGTAACAAATTATTATTATTATTATTAAAATGTAGATGCCGCTATATAATTCTTTAAAATATGGACACAATTTAAGTTGATTTACAGTGTTTAGAGAAAACAGACAGAAAAAAAGTTTTACAATAAGGTTACCATTTTAAATGTTCCTCTTATTGAATTTTTGTTAGCCTATTTGTTGTTGCATGTGTTGTAGTTCCATTTGTAATATGTTGTAGAGTTCATTAAGATATCTGATATTCAAATTTCATCCAATTTCATGTCAACATGAGATATGTTCTAGTTGTTTTGAACTTTACACATGCATTGAGTGAACTGATGAGTATTACTCATCATAGCCTATCTATGTGCTTTTGGGTCTGTTAAATATGCTGTGGAATATGTTTGTGTGATGAGTTAATAAATCATGTGTTTTTAAGATCCAGGATCATTTTTTGATAAATTAGGGATGGGTCACATTACCTGAAAAGAAATTTGTCTGGAGTGCATGGTCTCAAAATGTTTATTGGTATATACCTTGCAAATAACACATATCAACTGTATTCAAAATGAAATATTAAAGTCGGACCTTAAAGTTAACAAAAGTAATAAAAAGAAAAAAACATCTAGGTACTGTATATCTAAATGACACGTTTAACAAAAAGCGTCCCACCTTACCTGCATGCATTCAATCTACTAAAAGGGGATTTTAACATCGATGCCATAGAAGAATCATTCCCTCAGAAATGTTTACTTCTGCCTTCAAAGACAATTAAATAGCAGTCCAATTGTATGTGTAATATAGGCTTGTCAGGCTTGGTACATCAGAGTCTGTAGAAATGGCTTCATGAAAAAGAAGAACTGTCAGCTATTCACTTATGTGAGATGAATATCTGCTATGAGAAGTGGTGTCAAGCATGAACGTCAAGTGGAATTGTACACTAAGAATTAATGAGTCACAAATGAGCCACCAAATGAAGTGAAGATGAATCCATAGCAGTACTTCTTTTAATAAACACAAAACAATGGAGATAATCTACAATGGAGAACACATTGTGCAATGCAAGACAAAGAACTGAACAAACTGAGTGCTATATATAAACAGGCAAACAAAGGGAGCTAAATGAAACACAGGTGAACTTAATTAGTGACTAACAGACTATCATGGTTAACTTGTAGCTCAACATGAGTTCCTAAAAGAGCAGCCAAAAGTGTGATTCTCTCAACCCCAGGTCAGGACTGCACACGGATTAAGCGTTGTAGTGTTTTTGTGACTGCACTATTCAGGCTCCACACGGATTGAGGACAACTTTTCAGCTATACGGTAATGCACCTTTGCTGTTTTAGGCTTGTGTTTTGTTTTTTTCTCCATTCCATTTTCTCCATCAACTGACTTGATTTAGTACAACTAAAAAAAAGTTAGTTTAGGCAAAAGTATAGATCTTGTCTTTTATTTGACCTGTCCTTGTGAAAAAAGTACACTTTAGCATGCTTTAAAAAGAAGTACATATTATTGAAAATAAAGCTATAAAAAATATACTTAAGTGCAAGAATGTAATGTTTTCAAACTAATCTGGTTGTGCTATTTTACCTAATGCAACTTCCATTCTCAAAGCTTTGACCTTTTATCAAAAATATTACATCCTTAAACCAAACGGCATGATTTGACTGAATCCACTCTTCATTGTAGGCTTTAAAGATCAACATGGAGAAAATCATCCTAATATTCCCTCTGATATTGCTCGCGCTGCATATACAAGGAGGAGAGTTCTCCAAATATCCAGCTTGTTTGCCTGAAGCTCCACAGCCGGAAGTCGTGGAGTTCGACAACACAATCTATGCCACTTGTGAAGTAACTCCCAGCCCCAATTTGCCACGTAACCAGCCAAAGATCTTTGGGCAAATCCTCTTCAAGCAGCTCTTCCCCAATGGAGATTTAGAAGTGAAAATCAACCTCCGTGGTTTGCCTGCCACCGATCGTCAAGAGCGTGCCATGCACATCCATCAGTATGGAGACCTCAGTCAAGGCTGCATCACTGTTGGTCCTCATTATAATCCAAACGGCGTTGACCACCCTCATCATCCTGGAGACCTGGGCAACTTTGCTTCCGAGCGAGGAGTTATAAGGCAGTTCCTGACGCTTCCAGACGCCAAGCTCTTTGGGCCTTATTCCATTCTGGGACGTGCGGTGGTGGTTCATGAGAAGGAGGATGATCTGGGAATGGGTTCAGATGAGGAGAGTAAACTCAGTGGGAATGCTGGAGAGATAATTGCTCTCGGTGTGATTGGTATTACTACTCCAAGTCTGTGGGAGAAGACCGGACCGTTCCCCAAGAAACCATGTGGAGGGAGTCACAGATGAGGGAGTCGGATATGGTGGGAGGGCAGACTCAAATAGGATAATCATGATTTTCCTTGTGTATTCTTTGTATGTGTCCTACATTAAAGTATATTTCATAACCTGAACATTCCCATGTTTTTTTTTCTTGCTCTTTTCAGAGGCTTTTTGGCCATAGCTTCCAATAGTAAATGCACTCTTAAAAATAAATGTAGGGTGAATGCAGGCGAAGTGGGCCGTTTAGTTTGATTTACTGTGCTCAATGGGTTAACCCTTTAAGAGCATGACAATGGCCTTTAATTAAAGATACACTATTTCTTTAAATGATAAAATGGTTTTGGTTGATGCAATATGACACTGGAGGGTGTGGCTACATCTCAAGGGAGGACACCCTTATTGTTGAAGGTAGACATAAGATTTTATTTTCTAAATTATAAGGTTTCTCGCTAAATGTCAACAAATGGGTATATTATTCTGACAGTTTGTTGCTACAGTTAACACGGAATCAAAATGCAAAAAAAAAAGATTTAAAAACGTGTTGGTTTTCTTGTAAGGTGTTTAAAGCTACAATATGTACGATTTTTGTAATAAAATAACCAAAAATCACTTGCAAAGTGTGATATATATATATTTCCTGTAGTTGTGTACTTTCAGTATCCCAAAAGTTCCCAAAGATTTTTAATTTCAGAGAAATTCCAATTTTAAATAATGACGTAATATCCGCGTTATCACTGGTTTCCGCTCGTACTGCCATAGTAACCATGGCGACAACTGCGTTACGTCTAGCGGCACGCTCATGGAGTTGTTTCGTTCAAACATTATGGACCATGGCAAGTAGACTTTGGGACAAAAGGAGAACTAAAACGAGGATCAATATCGGTGTGGTGTTTTGGAGATGCCGAGAGCTCCACGTCCGTGACAAACTTCGACTCGACCGAGACGTCTTGCATGTACTTTATTAGACAGGTGAGCAAATGTACATAAAACTAATCAATGTTATATAGCTCAACATGATGAAATGTTAGAATATGATCAGTATGTTATTCTAATGTTCATCTAGCTTACTGCTAGTCTCATACAGACAAACAAACACATAGAATAACATTATAACTTTCAACACACTCAAATGCAGTTTAGTGTGATAGACCAAGTGAAACAGTGCTGCGTTACCTCACAAGTTTAATTCGCCAAATAAACTGACTTGTTAACCCTTTCCCACCAAGGCAGTGCTGGTGCCGGTTCGGAGCTAGAGCCTAGTTTCAAATCGGTTCTTTGTTTTTCGACACCCAAAGCACCAGCTCTGAACCAGGAAAAGTGGTTCTTAAGTAGCACCAAAAAACATTGCTGGTCTAGAAGTAAGAACCGCTTGCGTCAGGGGCTGGGGGCGGGGTTACCGTGACCAACAAGACGAACAGAAACTTGTGACCGCCATTTTTCAAATAGCAGCTAATCGAGCTAATAGCAGCTTGATTGTAATCTCCGTCTATGCAAGTTACGGCGAGCTGCACGAACACGTTGGATTCGCCGTGTTTGGATGCCGATGTAGGTTCGCAAAGCCATGAGCATCAATAGTAACGCAACGACCTCCATTGTTGATGGAAGGCTCGTTCGAGATGCATCGGAGCGGCACGGACCGACCGGAGCTGCGGGAGTGTTTGGAGAGCATACGACTCCTTGTGCTTTTGGATCGCTTTCGCAGTGCTTTGATGTCATGAGCCGATCGGTCTGCGAGAAGCCGAACCATCTCGAACAAGCCTGGCGTGTTTGTGTTTGGCGCTGCCACGCTAGCGTTGCTGGGCAACATGAGATGTATACAGTGACGTAAGATCTGGCTCTGTGGTGGCTCTCTGGTACCTTGGTAATCCAGAATTCTTGCGAGAGCACAAGTTGAATTTGCTCAGCGAGTTACTCTGGTGTTGAGTAATGATGCTCATTAAATATGCCCCTCGATCTGAGCTGCACCAGTCACATGGGGTTATCTGATATAGGCGGGCCAGAGGCGAGCTAAACAGAAGACGACAGCACTGTGACGTCGAAGTCATTAGTAAACATTGCAAGATGGCTATGGATGAACAGCAGTTGTTTGAAACGGCTTTGGCCGCTACAATGAACGAGTTAGACTTGGCTTTTTATCTAAAACAGGAACAGAAGACGCCGCTCGAGTCGTTCCTTTGCAAGAAGGACGTTTTTGCTGTTTTGCCGACCGGATACGGTAAGAGTCTAATCTACCAGTTAGCTCCGCTGGTAGCTAAGCGTATGGGGTTTATTGTTGTGATTGGTCGTAGTGTTATCCAATTGCGTGCAGTGAGATCTTCAAATGCATGCTTGGTGCCACCCCTCGAGCTGGCCGAGTTTCATTAGTCGACGCCAGACCATTAATCTTTTATATTTAGGTCTGGATTTCCAGGCTACCTCTCTGGCCTTGTGGAAAGGCAAACCGGATCTTAGAGAGCTCGTCAGTCGAACCAACTCCGGACTGGCAATAGCTCTGGCTCTGAACTGGCACCCGGTTCATGCTGGTGGAAAAGGGGTATGTGTGAGTATTAATTCAGCACTTGCGGGTAGATCGGTAGATTGAAATGTCCTTAATCCTTCATGTCCGCGGGACTCGCATGTGGCGCTGATATCTGTCTCTCATTAGCAATCGCGACCTGCTTCATACCACAGTCATGTTAAAAACATCAATGTATTCACTCATCCATAAACATTATTAGATCCTTCGGCATGACGACAAGTTCCATAATTCCGCTTATGTGTCATCAACCTACACCTTTGTCATTGTAAGAGGTTAGCAAGCCTGGTCAGCACCTGGATGGGAGACGACCTGAGAAAACCACGTTGCTGCTGGAAGAGGTGTTAGTGAGGCCAGCAGGGGGTGCTCACCCTTGGTCTATGTGGGACCTAACGCCCCAGTGTAGTGATCGGGACACTATACTGTCAAAGAGCACCATCCTTCCAATGAGACGTTAAACCGAGGTCCTGACTCTCTGTGGTCATTAAAAATCCCAGGATGTCCTTTGAAAAAGAGTAGGGGTGTAACCCCGGCATCCTGGACAAATTTGCCCCTTGGCCTCTGTCCATCATGGCCTCCTAATCATCCCCATGTACTGATTGGCTTCATCACTGTCTTCTGTCCACCATTAAGCTGGTGTGTGTGGTGGGCGTTCTGGCCCAATATGGCTGCCGTCGCATCATCCAGGTGGATGCTGCACATTGGTGGTGGTTGAGGATATTCCCCCTTCCTTGTAAAGCGCTTTGAGGACCCAGAAAAGCACTATATAAATGTAACAAATTATTATTATTATTATTAAAATGTAGATGCCGCTATATAATTCTTTAAAATATGGACACAATTTAAGTTGATTTACAGTGTTTAGAGAAAACAGACAGAAAAAAAGTTTTACAATAAGGTTACCATTTTAAATGTTCCTCTTATTGAATTTTTGTTAGCCTATTTGTTGTTGCATGTGTTGTAGTTCCATTTGTAATATGTTGTAGAGTTCATTAAGATATCTGATATTCAAATTTCATCCAATTTCATGTCAACATGAGATATGTTCTAGTTGTTTTGAACTTTACACATGCATTGAGTGAACTGATGAGTATTACTCATCATAGCCTATCTATGTGCTTTTGGGTCTGTTAAATATGCTGTGGAATATGTTTGTGTGATGAGTTAATAAATCATGTGTTTTTAAGATCCAGGATCATTTTTTGATAAATTAGGGATGGGTCACATTACCTGAAAAGAAATTTGTCTGGAGTGCATGGTCTCAAAATGTTTATTGGTATATACCTTGCAAATAACACATATCAACTGTATTCAAAATGAAATATTAAAGTCGGACCTTAAAGTTAACAAAAGTAATAAAAAGAAAAAAACATCTAGGTACTGTATATCTAAATGACACGTTTAACAAAAAGCGTCCCACCTTACCTGCATGCATTCAATCTACTAAAAGGGGATTTTAAAGCAGCACTAGGTAACTTTTCAACCTTCATAGTATATTTCCAAGACTCTTGTGATGGTACATCGACTTAAAATAGGTTGAATGACACGTCTGCCATAGCCTGACGGGGTCTGTATCGTTTTTAATCGTACTTTAATACTTCGGGTTTCGGGTAGTAACCCGAGCAGCACAAAAAGAACTACAAAATTCGACTGCTTTACGGCAAAGGCTACCTCACTTCCCACAACACGTCCTCACATGCTGTTGGACTTGTAAATAACGTTATATTGCTTATATTGTACATCACTCGGACAAGCTTTCACTCGTTGGTGTGAGCTAAAAAGCACCTGGCGTTCTTGTTGATGGATTAGTAGACATCTTCAGAGGCTAGCTGTGCTTGTTCGATGTCCGACGATTTGTAACGCGTTGTGTTTATTCCCCAATCGAACTCGTGTAACTGTCTGTCACATGTTCTACCGTCCACAGCATTACTTGATAGACAAAAATAGGACAAGAATGAGCATCAAACAGAAACAACCCGCTTACGGGGTGTTCGAGGCGCACATACAATACAGACTGCCAGTTCAACAGGGCGCGCGCAGCTCTTAAAGGGGCCACACCTTATTTCCACTCGTTATAGCTTCCATCCGACTGAACAGGGACCGGTATACAGGGGATCAGGCCGTGAGTGAAGAGACTGCTGCGTGAGTGGTATTTACGACAGTAACGTTAATTACAAGTATTCCACAGCGACTCTAGGGGTCGTTGTTTGACCAAAACGGAAATCTTACCTAGTGGGGCTTTAACATCGATGCCATAGAAGAATCATTCCCTCAGAAATGTTTACTTCTGCCTTCAAAGACAATTAAATAGCAGTCCAATTGTATGTGTAATATAGGCTTGTCAGGCTTGGTACATCAGAGTCTGAAGAAATGGCTTCATGAAAAAGAAGAACTGTCAGCTATTCACTTATGTGAGATGAATATCTGCTATGAGAAGTGGTGTCAAGCATGAACGTCAAGTGGAATTGTACACTAAGAATTAATGAGTCACAAATGAGCCACCAAATGAAGTGAAGATGAATCCATAGCAGTACTTCTTTTAATAAACACAAAACAATGGAGATAATCTACAATGGAGAACACATTGTGCAATGCAAGACAAAGAACTGAACAAACTGAGTGCTATATATAAACAGGCAAACAAAGGGAGCTAAATGAAACACAGGTGAACTTAATTAGTGACTAACAGACTATCATGGTTAACTTGTAGCTCAACATGAGTTCCTAAAAGAGCAGCCAAAAGTGTGATTCTCTCAACCCCAGGTCAGGACTGCACACGGATTAAGCGTTGTAGTGTTTTTGTGACTGCACTATTCAGGCTCCACACGGATTGAGGACAACTTTTCAGCTATACGGTAATGCACCTTTGCTGTTTTAGGCTTGTGTTTTGTTTTTTTCTCCATTCCATTTTCTCCATCAACTGACTTGATTTAGTACAACTAAAAAAAAGTTAGTTTAGGCAAAAGTATAGATCTTGTCTTTTATTTGACCTGTCCTTGTGAAAAAAGTACACTTTAGCATGCTTTAAAAAGAAGTACATATTATTGAAAATAAAGCTATAAAAAATATACTTAAGTGCAAGAATGTAATGTTTTCAAACTAATCTGGTTGTGCTATTTTACCTAATGCAACTTCCATTCTCAAAGCTTTGACCTTTTATCAAAAATATTACATCCTTAAACCAAACGGCATGATTTGACTGAATCCACTCTTCATTGTAGGCTTTAAAGATCAACATGGAGAAAATCATCCTAATATTCCCTCTGATATTGCTCGCGCTGCATATACAAGGAGGAGAGTTCTCCAAATATCCAGCTTGTTTGCCTGAAGCTCCACAGCCGGAAGTCGTGGAGTTCGACAACACAATCTATGCCACTTGTGAAGTAACTCCCAGCCCCAATTTGCCACGTAACCAGCCAAAGATCTTTGGGCAAATCCTCTTCAAGCAGCTCTTCCCCAATGGAGATTTAGAAGTGAAAATCAACCTCCGTGGTTTGCCTGCCACCGATCGTCAAGAGCGTGCCATGCACATCCATCAGTATGGAGACCTCAGTCAAGGCTGCATCACTGTTGGTCCTCATTATAATCCAAACGGCGTTGACCACCCTCATCATCCTGGAGACCTGGGCAACTTTGCTTCCGAGCGAGGAGTTATAAGGCAGTTCCTGACGCTTCCAGACGCCAAGCTCTTTGGGCCTTATTCCATTCTGGGACGTGCGGTGGTGGTTCATGAGAAGGAGGATGATCTGGGAATGGGTTCAGATGAGGAGAGTAAACTCAGTGGGAATGCTGGAGAGATAATTGCTCTCGGTGTGATTGGTATTACTACTCCAAGTCTGTGGGAGAAGACCGGACCGTTCCCCAAGAAACCATGTGGAGGGAGTCACAGATGAGGGAGTCGGATATGGTGGGAGGGCAGACTCAAATAGGATAATCATGATTTTCCTTGTGTATTCTTTGTATGTGTCCTACATTAAAGTATATTTCATAACCTGAACATTCCCATGTTTTTTTTTCTTGCTCTTTTCAGAGGCTTTTTGGCCATAGCTTCCAATAGTAAATGCACTCTTAAAAATAAATGTAGGGTGAATGCAGGCGAAGTGGGCCGTTTAGTTTGATTTACTGTGCTCAATGGGTTAACCCTTTAAGAGCATGACAATGGCCTTTAATTAAAGATACACTATTTCTTTAAATGATAAAATGGTTTTGGTTGATGCAATATGACACTGGAGGGTGTGGCTACATCTCAAGGGAGGACACCCTTATTGTTGAAGGTAGACATAAGATTTTATTTTCTAAATTATAAGGTTTCTCGCTAAATGTCAACAAATGGGTATATTATTCTGACAGTTTGTTGCTACAGTTAACACGGAATCAAAATGCAAAAAAAAAAGATTTAAAAACGTGTTGGTTTTCTTGTAAGGTGTTTAAAGCTACAATATGTACGATTTTTGTAATAAATAACCAAAAATCACTTGCAAAGTGTGATATATATATATTTCCTGTAGTTGTGTACTTTCAGTATCCCAAAAGTTCCCAAAGATTTTTAATTTCAGAGAAATTCCAATTTTAAATAATGACGTAATATCCGCGTTATCACTGGTTTCCGCTCGTACTGCCATAGTAACCATGGCGACAACTGCGTTACGTCTAGCGGCACGCTCATGGAGTTGTTTCGTTCAAACATTATGGACCATGGCAAGTAGACTTTGGGACAAAAGGAGAACTAAAACGAGGATCAATATCGGTGTGGTGTTTTGGAGATGCCGAGAGCTCCACGTCCGTGACAAACTTCGACTCGACCGAGACGTCTTGCATGTACTTTATTAGACAGGTGAGCAAATGTACATAAAACTAATCAATGTTATATAGCTCAACATGATGAAATGTTAGAATATGATCAGTATGTTATTCTAATGTTCATCTAGCTTACTGCTAGTCTCATACAGACAAACAAACACATAGAATAACATTATAACTTTCAACACACTCAAATGCAGTTTAGTGTGATAGACCAAGTGAAACAGTGCTGCGTTACCTCACAAGTTTAATTCGCCAAATAAACTGACTTGTTAACCCTTTCCCACCAAGGCAGTGCTGGTGCCGGTTCGGAGCTAGAGCCTAGTTTCAAATCGGTTCTTTGTTTTTCGACACCCAAAGCACCAGCTCTGAACCAGGAAAAGTGGTTCTTAAGTAGCACCAAAAAACATTGCTGGTCTAGAAGTAAGAACCGCTTGCGTCAGGGGCTGGGGGCGGGGTTACCGTGACCAACAAGACGAACAGAAACTTGTGACCGCCATTTTTCAAATAGCAGCTAATCGAGCTAATAGCAGCTTGATTGTAATCTCCGTCTATGCAAGTTACGGCGAGCTGCACGAACACGTTGGATTCGCCGTGTTTGGATGCCGATGTAGGTTCGCAAAGCCATGAGCATCAATAGTAACGCAACGACCTCCATTGTTGATGGAAGGCTCGTTCGAGATGCATCGGAGCGGCACGGACCGACCGGAGCTGCGGGAGTGTTTGGAGAGCATACGACTCCTTGTGCTTTTGGATCGCTTTCGCAGTGCTTTGATGTCATGAGCCGATCGGTCTGCGAGAAGCCGAACCATCTCGAACAAGCCTGGCGTGTTTGTGTTTGGCGCTGCCACGCTAGCATTGCTGGGCAACATGAGATGTATACAGTGACGTAAGATCTGGCTCTGTGGTGGCTCTCTGGTACCTTGGTAATCCAGAATTCTTGCGAGAGCACAAGTTGAATTTGCTCAGCGAGTTACTCTGGTGTTGAGTAATGATGCTCATTAAATATGCCCCTCGATCTGAGCTGCACCAGTCACATGGGGTTATCTGATATAGGCGGGCCAGAGGCGAGCTAAACAGAAGACGACAGCACTGTGACGTCGAAGTCATTAGTAAACATTGCAAGATGGCTATGGATGAACAGCAGTTGTTTGAAACGGCTTTGGCCGCTACAATGAACGAGTTAGACTTGGCTTTTTATCTAAAACAGGAACAGAAGACGCCGCTCGAGTCGTTCCTTTGCAAGAAGGACGTTTTTGCTGTTTTGCCGACCGGATACGGTAAGAGTCTAATCTACCAGTTAGCTCCGCTGGTAGCTAAGCGTATGGGGTTTATTGTTGTGATTGGTCGTAGTGTTATCCAATTGCGTGCAGTGAGATCTTCAAATGCATGCTTGGTGCCACCCCTCGAGCTGGCCGAGTTTCATTAGTCGACGCCAGACCATTAATCTTTTATATTTAGGTCTGGATTTCCAGGCTACCTCTCTGGCCTTGTGGAAAGGCAAACCGGATCTTAGAGAGCTCGTCAGTCGAACCAACTCCGGACTGGCAATAGCTCTGGCTCTGAACTGGCACCCGGTTCATGCTGGTGGAAAAGGGGTATGTGTGAGTATTAATTCAGCACTTGCGGGTAGATCGGTAGATTGAAATGTCCTTAATCCTTCATGTCCGCGGGACTCGCATGTGGCGCTGATATCTGTCTCTCATTAGCAATCGCGACCTGCTTCATACCACAGTCATGTTAAAAACATCAATGTATTCACTCATCCATAAACATTATTAGATCCTTCGGCATGACGACAAGTTCCATAATTCCGCTTATGTGTCATCAACCTACACCTTTGTCATTGTAAGAGGTTAGCAAGCCTGGTCAGCACCTGGATGGGAGACGACCTGAGAAAACCACGTTGCTGCTGGAAGAGGTGTTAGTGAGGCCAGCAGGGGGTGCTCACCCTTGGTCTATGTGGGACCTAACGCCCCAGTGTAGTGATCGGGACACTATACTGTCAAAGAGCACCATCCTTCCAATGAGACGTTAAACCGAGGTCCTGACTCTCTGTGGTCATTAAAAATCCCAGGATGTCCTTTGAAAAAGAGTAGGGGTGTAACCCCGGCATCCTGGACAAATTTGCCCCTTGGCCTCTGTCCATCATGGCCTCCTAATCATCCCCATGTACTGATTGGCTTCATCACTGTCTTCTGTCCACCATTAAGCTGGTGTGTGTGGTGGGCGTTCTGGCCCAATATGGCTGCCGTCGCATCATCCAGGTGGATGCTGCACATTGGTGGTGGTTGAGGATATTCCCCCTTCCTTGTAAAGCGCTTTGAGGACCCAGAAAAGCACTATATAAATGTAACAAATTATTATTATTATTATTAAAATGTAGATGCCGCTATATAATTCTTTAAAATATGGACACAATTTAAGTTGATTTACAGTGTTTAGAGAAAACAGACAGAAAAAAAGTTTTACAATAAGGTTACCATTTTAAATGTTCCTCTTATTGAATTTTTGTTAGCCTATTTGTTGTTGCATGTGTTGTAGTTCCATTTGTAATATGTTGTAGAGTTCATTAAGATATCTGATATTCAAATTTCATCCAATTTCATGTCAACATGAGATATGTTCTAGTTGTTTTGAACTTTACACATGCATTGAGTGAACTGATGAGTATTACTCATCATAGCCTATCTATGTGCTTTTGGGTCTGTTAAATATGCTGTGGAATATGTTTGTGTGATGAGTTAATAAATCATGTGTTTTTAAGATCCAGGATCATTTTTTGATAAATTAGGGATGGGTCACATTACCTGAAAAGAAATTTGTCTGGAGTGCATGGTCTCAAAATGTTTATTGGTATATACCTTGCAAATAACACATATCAACTGTATTCAAAATGAAATATTAAAGTCGGACCTTAAAGTTAACAAAAGTAATAAAAAGAAAAAAACATCTAGGTACTGTATATCTAAATGACACGTTTAACAAAAAGCGTCCCACCTTACCTGCATGCATTCAATCTACTAAAAGGGGATTTTAACATCGATGCCATAGAAGAATCATTCCCTCAGAAATGTTTACTTCTGCCTTCAAAGACAATTAAATAGCAGTCCAATTGTATGTGTAATATAGGCTTGTCAGGCTTGGTACATCAGAGTCTGTAGAAATGGCTTCATGAAAAAGAAGAACTGTCAGCTATTCACTTATGTGAGATGAATATCTGCTATGAGAAGTGGTGTCAAGCATGAACGTCAAGTGGAATTGTACACTAAGAATTAATGAGTCACAAATGAGCCACCAAATGAAGTGAAGATGAATCCATAGCAGTACTTCTTTTAATAAACACAAAACAATGGAGATAATCTACAATGGAGAACACATTGTGCAATGCAAGACAAAGAACTGAACAAACTGAGTGCTATATATAAACAGGCAAACAAAGGGAGCTAAATGAAACACAGGTGAACTTAATTAGTGACTAACAGACTATCATGGTTAACTTGTAGCTCAACATGAGTTCCTAAAAGAGCAGCCAAAAGTGTGATTCTCTCAACCCCAGGTCAGGACTGCACACGGATTAAGCGTTGTAGTGTTTTTGTGACTGCACTATTCAGGCTCCACACGGATTGAGGACAACTTTTCAGCTATACGGTAATGCACCTTTGCTGTTTTAGGCTTGTGTTTTGTTTTTTTCTCCATTCCATTTTCTCCATCAACTGACTTGATTTAGTACAACTAAAAAAAAGTTAGTTTAGGCAAAAGTATAGATCTTGTCTTTTATTTGACCTGTCCTTGTGAAAAAAGTACACTTTAGCATGCTTTAAAAAGAAGTACATATTATTGAAAATAAAGCTATAAAAAATATACTTAAGTGCAAGAATGTAATGTTTTCAAACTAATCTGGTTGTGCTATTTTACCTAATGCAACTTCCATTCTCAAAGCTTTGACCTTTTATCAAAAATATTACATCCTTAAACCAAACGGCATGATTTGACTGAATCCACTCTTCATTGTAGGCTTTAAAGATCAACATGGAGAAAATCATCCTAATATTCCCTCTGATATTGCTGGCGCTGCATATACAAGGAGGAGAGTTCTCCAAATATCCAGCTTGTTTGCCTGAAGCTCCACAGCCGGAAGTCGTGGAGTTCGACAACACAATCTATGCCACTTGTGAAGTAACTCCCAGCCCCAATTTGCCACGTAACCAGCCAAAGATCTTTGGGCAAATCCTCTTCAAGCAGCTCTTCCCCAATGGAGATTTAGAAGTGAAAATCAACCTCCGTGGTTTGCCTGCCACCGATCGTCAAGAGCGTGCCATGCACATCCATCAGTATGGAGACCTCAGTCAAGGCTGCATCACTGTTGGTCCTCATTATAATCCAAACGGCGTTGACCACCCTCATCATCCTGGAGACCTGGGCAACTTTGCTTCCGAGCGAGGAGTTATAAGGCAGTTCCTGACGCTTCCAGACGCCAAGCTCTTTGGGCCTTATTCCATTCTGGGACGTGCGGTGGTGGTTCATGAGAAGGAGGATGATCTGGGAATGGGTTCAGATGAGGAGAGTAAACTCAGTGGGAATGCTGGAGAGATAATTGCTCTCGGTGTGATTGGTATTACTACTCCAAGTCTGTGGGAGAAGACCGGACCGTTCCCCAAGAAACCATGTGGAGGGAGTCACAGATGAGGGAGTCGGATATGGTGGGAGGGCAGACTCAAATAGGATAATCATGATTTTCCTTGTGTATTCTTTGTATGTGTCCTACATTAAAGTATATTTCATAACCTGAACATTCCCATGTTTTTTTTTCTTGCTCTTTTCAGAGGCTTTTTGGCCATAGCTTCCAATAGTAAATGCACTCTTAAAAATAAATGTAGGGTGAATGCAGGCGAAGTGGGCCGTTTAGTTTGATTTACTGTGCTCAATGGGTTAACCCTTTAAGAGCATGACAATGGCCTTTAATTAAAGATACACTATTTCTTTAAATGATAAAATGGTTTTGGTTGATGCAATATGACACTGGAGGGTGTGGCTACATCTCAAGGGAGGACACCCTTATTGTTGAAGGTAGACATAAGATTTTATTTTCTAAATTATAAGGTTTCTCGCTAAATGTCAACAAATGGGTATATTATTCTGACAGTTTGTTGCTACAGTTAACACGGAATCAAAATGCAAAAAAAAAAGATTTAAAAACGTGTTGGTTTTCTTGTAAGGTGTTTAAAGCTACAATATGTACGATTTTTGTAATAAAATAACCAAAAATCACTTGCAAAGTGTGATATATATATATTTCCTGTAGTTGTGTACTTTCAGTATCCCAAAAGTTCCCAAAGATTTTTAATTTCAGAGAAATTCCAATTTTAAATAATGACGTAATATCCGCGTTATCACTGGTTTCCGCTCGTACTGCCATAGTAACCATGGCGACAACTGCGTTACGTCTAGCGGCACGCTCATGGAGTTGTTCCACGTCCGTGACAAACTTCGACTCGACCGAGACGTCTTGCATGTACTTTATTAGACAGGTGAGCAAATGTACATAAAACTAATCAATGTTATATAGCTCAACATGATGAAATGTTAGAATATGATCAGTATGTTATTCTAATGTTCATCTAGCTTACTGCTAGTCTCATACAGACAAACAAACACATAGAATAACATTATAACTTTCAACACACTCAAATGCAGTTTAGTGTGATAGACCAAGTGAAACAGTGCTGCGTTACCTCACAAGTTTAATTCGCCAAATAAACTGACTTGTTAACCCTTTCCCACCAAGGCAGTGCTGGTGCTGGTTCGGAGCTAGAGCCTAGTTTCAAATCGGTTCTTTGTTTTTCGACACCCAAAGCACCAGCTCTGAACCAGGAAAAGTGGTTCTTAAGTAGCACCAAAAAACATTGCTGGTCTAGAAGTAAGAACCGCTTGCGTCAGGGGCTGGGGGCGGGGTTACCGTGACCAACAAGACGAACAGAAACTTGTGACCGCCATTTTTCAAATAGCAGCTAATCGAGCTAATAGCAGCTTGATTGTAATCTCCGTCTATGCAAGTTACGGCGAGCTGCACGAACACGTTGGATTCGCCGTGTTTGGATGCCGATGTAGGTTCGCAAAGCCATGAGCATCAATAGTAACGCAACGACCTCCATTGTTGATGGAAGGCTCGTTCGAGATGCATCGGAGCGGCACGGACCGACCGGAGCTGCGGGAGTGTTTGGAGAGCATACGACTCCTTGTGCTTTTGGATCGCTTTCGCAGTGCTTTGATGTCATGAGCCGATCGGTCTGCGAGAAGCCGAACCATCTCGAACAAGCCTGGCGTGTTTGTGTTTGGCGCTGCCACGCTAGCGTTGCTGGGCAACATGAGATGTATACAGTGACGTAAGATCTGGCTCTGTGGTGGCTCTCTGGTACCTTGGTAATCCAGAATTCTTGCGAGAGCACAAGTTGAATTTGCTCAGCGAGTTACTCTGGTGTTGAGTAATGATGCTCATTAAATATGCCCCTCGATCTGAGCTGCACCAGTCACATGGGGTTATCTGATATAGGCGGGCCAGAGGCGAGCTAAACAGAAGACGACAGCACTGTGACGTCGAAGTCATTAGTAAACATTGCAAGATGGCTATGGATGAACAGCAGTTGTTTGAAACGGCTTTGGCCGCTACAATGAACGAGTTAGACTTGGCTTTTTATCTAAAACAGGAACAGAAGACGCCGCTCGAGTCGTTCCTTTGCAAGAAGGACGTTTTTGCTGTTTTGCCGACCGGATACGGTAAGAGTCTAATCTACCAGTTAGCTCCGCTGGTAGCTAAGCGTATGGGGTTTATTGTTGTGATTGGTCGTAGTGTTATCCAATTGCGTGCAGTGAGATCTTCAAATGCATGCTTGGTGCCACCCCTCGAGCTGGCCGAGTTTCATTAGTCGACGCCAGACCATTAATCTTTTATATTTAGGTCTGGATTTCCAGGCTACCTCTCTGGCCTTGTGGAAAGGCAAACCGGATCTTAGAGAGCTCGTCAGTCGAACCAACTCCGGACTGGCAATAGCTCTGGCTCTGAACTGGCACCCGGTTCATGCTGGTGGAAAAGGGGTATGTGTGAGTATTAATTCAGCACTTGCGGGTAGATCGGTAGATTGAAATGTCCTTAATCCTTCATGTCCGCGGGACTCGCATGTGGCGCTGATATCTGTCTCTCATTAGCAATCGCGACCTGCTTCATACCACAGTCATGTTAAAAACATCAATGTATTCACTCATCCATTAACATTATTAGATCCTTCGGCATGACGACAAGTTCCATAATTCCGCTTATGTGTCATCAACCTACACCTTTGTCATTGTAAGAGGTTAGCAAGCCTGGTCAGCACCTGGATGGGAGACGACCTGAGAAAACCACGTTGCTGCTGGAAGAGGTGTTAGTGAGGCCAGCAGGGGGTGCTCACCCTTGGTCTATGTGGGACCTAACGCCCCAGTGTAGTGATCGGGACACTATACTGTCAAAGAGCACCATCCTTCCAATGAGACGTTAAACCGAGGTCCTGACTCTCTGTGGTCATTAAAAATCCCAGGATGTCCTTTGAAAAAGAGTAGGGGTGTAACCCCGGCATCCTGGACAAATTTGCCCCTTGGCCTCTGTCCATCATGGCCTCCTAATCATCCCCATGTACTGATTGGCTTCATCACTGTCTTCTGTCCACCATTAAGCTGGTGTGTGTGGTGGGCGTTCTGGCCCAATATGGCTGCCGTCGCATCATCCAGGTGGATGCTGCACATTGGTGGTGGTTGAGGATATTCCCCCTTCCTTGTAAAGCGCTTTGAGGACCCAGAAAAGCACTATATAAATGTAACAAATTATTATTATTATTATTAAAATGTAGATGCCGCTATATAATTCTTTAAAATATGGACACAATTTAAGTTGATTTACAGTGTTTAGAGAAAACAGACAGAAAAAAAGTTTTACAATAAGGTTACCATTTTAAATGTTCCTCTTATTGAATTTTTGTTAGCCTATTTGTTGTTGCATGTGTTGTAGTTCCATTTGTAATATGTTGTAGAGTTCATTAAGATATCTGATATTCAAATTTCATCCAATTTCATGTCAACATGAGATATGTTCTAGTTGTTTTGAACTTTACACATGCATTGAGTGAACTGATGAGTATTACTCATCATAGCCTATCTATGTGCTTTTGGGTCTGTTAAATATGCTGTGGAATATGTTTGTGTGATGAGTTAATAAATCATGTGTTTTTAAGATCCAGGATCATTTTTTGATAAATTAGGGATGGGTCACATTACCTGAAAAGAAATTTGTCTGGAGTGCATGGTCTCAAAATGTTTATTGGTATATACCTTGCAAATAACACATATCAACTGTATTCAAAATGAAATATTAAAGTCGGACCTTAAAGTTAACAAAAGTAATAAAAAGAAAAAAACATCTAGGTACTGTATATCTAAATGACACGTTTAACAAAAAGCGTCCCACCTTACCTGCATGCATTCAATCTACTAAAAGGGGATTTTAACATCGATGCCATAGAAGAATCATTCCCTCAGAAATGTTTACTTCTGCCTTCAAAGACAATTAAATAGCAGTCCAATTGTATGTGTAATATAGGCTTGTCAGGCTTGGTACATCAGAGTCTGTAGAAATGGCTTCATGAAAAAGAAGAACTGTCAGCTATTCACTTATGTGAGATGAATATCTGCTATGAGAAGTGGTGTCAAGCATGAACGTCAAGTGGAATTGTACACTAAGAATTAATGAGTCACAAATGAGCCACCAAATGAAGTGAAGATGAATCCATAGCAGTACTTCTTTTAATAAACACAAAACAATGGAGATAATCTACAATGGAGAACACATTGTGCAATGCAAGACAAAGAACTGAACAAACTGAGTGCTATATATAAACAGGCAAACAAAGGGAGCTAAATGAAACACAGGTGAACTTAATTAGTGACTAACAGACTATCATGGTTAACTTGTAGCTCAACATGAGTTCCTAAAAGAGCAGCCAAAAGTGTGATTCTCTCAACCCCAGGTCAGGACTGCACACGGATTAAGCGTTGTAGTGTTTTTGTGACTGCACTATTCAGGCTCCACATGGATTGAGGACAACTTTTCAGCTATACGGTAATGCACCTTTGCTGTTTTAGGCTTGTGTTTTGTTTTTTTCTCCATTCCATTTTCTCCATCAACTGACTTGATTTAGTACAACTAAAAAAAAGTTAGTTTAGGCAAAAGTATAGATCTTGTCTTTTATTTGACCTGTCCTTGTGAAAAAAGTACACTTTAGCATGCTTTAAAAAGAAGTACATATTATTGAAAATAAAGCTATAAAAAATATACTTAAGTGCAAGAATGTAATGTTTTCAAACTAATCTGGTTGTGCTATTTTACCTAATGCAACTTCCATTCTCAAAGCTTTGACCTTTTATCAAAAATATTACATCCTTAAACCAAACGGCATGATTTGACTGAATCCACTCTTCATTGTAGGCTTTAAAGATCAACATGGAGAAAATCATCCTAATATTCCCTCTGATATTGCTGGCGCTGCATATACAAGGAGGAGAGTTCTCCAAATATCCAGCTTGTTTGCCTGAAGCTCCACAGCCGGAAGTCGTGGAGTTCGACAACACAATCTATGCCACTTGTGAAGTAACTCCCAGCCCCAATTTGCCACGTAACCAGCCAAAGATCTTTGGGCAAATCCTCTTCAAGCAGCTCTTCCCCAATGGAGATTTAGAAGTGAAAATCAACCTCCGTGGTTTGCCTGCCACCGATCGTCAAGAGCGTGCCATGCACATCCATCAGTATGGAGACCTCAGTCAAGGCTGCATCACTGTTGGTCCTCATTATAATCCAAACGGCGTTGACCACCCTCATCATCCTGGAGACCTGGGCAACTTTGCTTCCGAGCGAGGAGTTATAAGGCAGTTCCTGACGCTTCCAGACGCCAAGCTCTTTGGGCCTTATTCCATTCTGGGACGTGCGGTGGTGGTTCATGAGAAGGAGGATGATCTGGGAATGGGTTCAGATGAGGAGAGTAAACTCAGTGGGAATGCTGGAGAGATAATTGCTCTCGGTGTGATTGGTATTACTACTCCAAGTCTGTGGGAGAAGACCGGACCGTTCCCCAAGAAACCATGTGGAGGGAGTCACAGATGAGGGAGTCGGATATGGTGGGAGGGCAGACTCAAATAGGATAATCATGATTTTTCCTTGTGTATTCTTTGTATGTGTCCTACATTAAAGTATATTTCATAACCTGAACATTCCCATGTTTTTTTTTCTTGCTCTTTTCAGAGGCTTTTTGGCCATAGCTTCCAATAGTAAATGTACTCTTAAAAATAAATGTAGGGTGAATGCAGGCGAAGTGGGCCGTTTAGTTTGATTTACTGTGCTCAATGGGTTAACCCTTTAAGAGCATGACAATGGCCTTTAATTAAAGATACACTATTTCTTTAAATGATAAAATGGTTTTGGTTGATGCAATATGACACTGGAGGGTGTGGCTACATCTCAAGGGAGGACACCCTTATTGTTGAAGGTAGACATAAGATTTTATTTTCTAAATTATAAGGTTTCTCGCTAAATGTCAACAAATGGGTATATTATTCTGACAGTTTGTTGCTACAGTTAACACGGAATCAAAATGCAAAAAAAAAAGATTTAAAAACGTGTTGGTTTTCTTGTAAGGTGTTTAAAGCTACAATATGTACGATTTTTGTAATAAAATAACCAAAAATCACTTGCAAAGTGTGATATATATATATTTCCTGTAGTTGTGTACTTTCAGTATCCCAAAAGTTCCCAAAGATTTTTAATTTCAGAGAAATTCCAATTTTAAATAATGACGTAATATCCGCGTTATCACTGGTTTCCGCTCGTACTGCCATAGTAACCATGGCGACAACTGCGTTACGTCTAGCGGCACGCTCATGGAGTTGTTTCGTTCAAACATTATGGACCATGGCAAGTAGACTTTGGGACAAAAGGAGAACTAAAACGAGGATCAATATCGGTGTGGTGTTTTGGAGATGCCGAGAGCTCCACGTCCGTGACAAACTTCGACTCGACCGAGACGTCTTGCATGTACTTTATTAGACAGGTGAGCAAATGTACATAAAACTAATCAATGTTATATAGCTCAACATGATGAAATGTTAGAATATGATCAGTATGTTATTCTAATGTTCATCTAGCTTACTGCTAGTCTCATACAGACAAACAAACACATAGAATAACATTATAACTTTCAACACACTCAAATGCAGTTTAGTGTGATAGACCAAGTGAAACAGTGCTGCGTTACCTCACAAGTTTAATTCGCCAAATAAACTGACTTGTTAACCCTTTCCCACCAAGGCAGTGCTGGTGCCGGTTCGGAGCTAGAGCCTAGTTTCAAATCGGTTCTTTGTTTTTCGACACCCAAAGCACCAGCTCTGAACCAGGAAAAGTGGTTCTTAAGTAGCACCAAAAAACATTGCTGGTCTAGAAGTAAGAACCGCTTGCGTCAGGGGCTGGGGGCGGGGTTACCGTGACCAACAAGACGAACAGAAACTTGTGACCGCCATTTTTCAAATAGCAGCTAATCGAGCTAATAGCAGCTTGATTGTAATCTCCGTCTATGCAAGTTACGGCGAGCTGCACGAACACGTTGGATTCGCCGTGTTTGGATGCCGATGTAGGTTCGCAAAGCCATGAGCATCAATAGTAACGCAACGACCTCCATTGTTGATGGAAGGCTCGTTCGAGATGCATCGGAGCGGCACGGACCGACCGGAGCTGCGGGAGTGTTTGGAGAGCATACGACTCCTTGTGCTTTTGGATCGCTTTCGCAGTGCTTTGATGTCATGAGCCGATCGGTCTGCGAGAAGCCGAACCATCTCGAACAAGCCTGGCGTGTTTGTGTTTGGCGCTGCCATGCTAGCGTTGCTGGGCAACATGAGATGTATACAGTGACGTAAGATCTGGCTCTGTGGTGGCTCTCTGGTACCTTGGTAATCCAGAATTCTTGCGAGAGCACAAGTTGAATTTGCTCAGCGAGTTACTCTGGTGTTGAGTAATGATGCTCATTAAATATGCCCCTCGATCTGAGCTGCACCAGTCACATGGGGTTATCTGATATAGGCGGGCCAGAGGCGAGCTAAACAGAAGACGACAGCACTGTGACGTCGAAGTCATTAGTAAACATTGCAAGATGGCTATGGATGAACAGCAGTTGTTTGAAACGGCTTTGGCCGCTACAATGAACGAGTTAGACTTGGCTTTTTATCTAAAACAGGAACAGAAGACGCCGCTCGAGTCGTTCCTTTGCAAGAAGGACGTTTTTGCTGTTTTGCCGACCGGATACGGTAAGAGTCTAATCTACCAGTTAGCTCCGCTGGTAGCTAAGCGTATGGGGTTTATTGTTGTGATTGGTCGTAGTGTTATCCAATTGCGTGCAGTGAGATCTTCAAATGCATGCTTGGTGCCACCCCTCGAGCTGGCCGAGTTTCATTAGTCGACGCCAGACCATTAATCTTTTATATTTAGGTCTGGATTTCCAGGCTACCTCTCTGGCCTTGTGGAAAGGCAAACCGGATCTTAGAGAGCTCGTCAGTCGAACCAACTCCGGACTGGCAATAGCTCTGGCTCTGAACTGGCACCCGGTTCATGCTGGTGGAAAAGGGGTATGTGTGAGTATTAATTCAGCACTTGCGGGTAGATCGGTAGATTGAAATGTCCTTAATCCTTCATGTCCGCGGGACTCGCATGTGGCGCTGATATCTGTCTCTCATTAGCAATCGCGACCTGCTTCATACCACAGTCATGTTAAAAACATCAATGTATTCACTCATCCATAAACATTATTAGATCCTTCGGCATGACGACAAGTTCCATAATTCCGCTTATGTGTCATCAACCTACACCTTTGTCATTGTAAGAGGTTAGCAAGCCTGGTCAGCACCTGGATGGGAGACGACCTGAGAAAACCACGTTGCTGCTGGAAGAGGTGTTAGTGAGGCCAGCAGGGGGTGCTCACCCTTGGTCTATGTGGGACCTAACGCCCCAGTGTAGTGATCGGGACACTATACTGTCAAAGAGCACCATCCTTCCAATGAGACGTTAAACCGAGGTCCTGACTCTCTGTGGTCATTAAAAATCCCAGGATGTCCTTTGAAAAAGAGTAGGGGTGTAACCCCGGCATCCTGGACAAATTTGCCCCTTGGCCTCTGTCCATCATGGCCTCCTAATCATCCCCATGTACTGATTGGCTTCATCACTGTCTTCTGTCCACCATTAAGCTGGTGTGTGTGGTGGGCGTTCTGGCCCAATATGGCTGCCGTCGCATCATCCAGGTGGATGCTGCACATTGGTGGTGGTTGAGGATATTCCCCCTTCCTTGTAAAGCGCTTTGAGGACCCAGAAAAGCACTATATAAATGTAACAAATTATTATTATTATTATTAAAATGTAGATGCCGCTATATAATTCTTTAAAATATGGACACAATTTAAGTTGATTTACAGTGTTTAGAGAAAACAGACAGAAAAAAAGTTTTACAATAAGGTTACCATTTTAAATGTTCCTCTTATTGAATTTTTGTTAGCCTATTTGTTGTTGCATGTGTTGTAGTTCCATTTGTAATATGTTGTAGAGTTCATTAAGATATCTGATATTCAAATTTCATCCAATTTCATGTCAACATGAGATATGTTCTAGTTGTTTTGAACTTTACACATGCATTGAGTGAACTGATGAGTATTACTCATCATAGCCTATCTATGTGCTTTTGGGTCTGTTAAATATGCTGTGGAATATGTTTGTGTGATGAGTTAATAAATCATGTGTTTTTAAGATCCAGGATCATTTTTTGATAAATTAGGGATGGGTCACATTACCTGAAAAGAAATTTGTCTGGAGTGCATGGTCTCAAAATGTTTATTGGTATATACCTTGCAAATAACACATATCAACTGTATTCAAAATGAAATATTAAAGTCGGACCTTAAAGTTAACAAAAGTAATAAAAAGAAAAAAACATCTAGGTACTGTATATCTAAATGACACGTTTAACAAAAAGCGTCCCACCTTACCTGCATGCATTCAATCTACTAAAAGGGGATTTTAACATCGATGCCATAGAAGAATCATTCCCTCAGAAATGTTTACTTCTGCCTTCAAAGACAATTAAATAGCAGTCCAATTGTATGTGTAATATAGGCTTGTCAGGCTTGGTACATCAGAGTCTGTAGAAATGGCTTCATGAAAAAGAAGAACTGTCAGCTATTCACTTATGTGAGATGAATATCTGCTATGAGAAGTGGTGTCAAGCATGAACGTCAAGTGGAATTGTACACTAAGAATTAATGAGTCACAAATGAGCCACCAAATGAAGTGAAGATGAATCCATAGCAGTACTTCTTTTAATAAACACAAAACAATGGAGATAATCTACAATGGAGAACACATTGTGCAATGCAAGACAAAGAACTGAACAAACTGAGTGCTATATATAAACAGGCAAACAAAGGGAGCTAAATGAAACACAGGTGAACTTAATTAGTGACTAACAGACTATCATGGTTAACTTGTAGCTCAACATGAGTTCCTAAAAGAGCAGCCAAAAGTGTGATTCTCTCAACCCCAGGTCAGGACTGCACACGGATTAAGCGTTGTAGTGTTTTTGTGACTGCACTATTCAGGCTCCACATGGATTGAGGACAACTTTTCAGCTATACGGTAATGCACCTTTGCTGTTTTAGGCTTGTGTTTTGTTTTTTTCTCCATTCCATTTTCTCCATCAACTGACTTGATTTAGTACAACTAAAAAAAAGTTAGTTTAGGCAAAAGTATAGATCTTGTCTTTTATTTGACCTGTCCTTGTGAAAAAAGTACACTTTAGCATGCTTTAAAAAGAAGTACATATTATTGAAAATAAAGCTATAAAAAATATACTTAAGTGCAAGAATGTAATGTTTTCAAACTAATCTGGTTGTGCTATTTTACCTAATGCAACTTCCATTCTCAAAGCTTTGACCTTTTATCAAAAATAATACATCCTTAAACCAAACGGCATGATTTGACTGAATCCACTCTTCATTGTAGGCTTTAAAGATCAACATGGGGAAAATCATCCTAATATTCCCTCTGATATTGCTGGCGCTGCATATACAAGGAGGAGAGTTCTCCAAATATCCAGCTTGTTTGCCTGAAGCTCCACAGCCGGAAGTCGTGGAGTTCGACAACACAATCTATGCCACTTGTGAAGTAACTCCCAGCCCCAATTTGCCACGTAACCAGCCAAAGATCTTTGGGCAAATCCTCTTCAAGCAGCTCTTCCCCAATGGAGATTTAGAAGTGAAAATCAACCTCCGTGGTTTGCCTGCCACCGATCGTCAAGAGCGTGCCATGCACATCCATCAGTATGGAGACCTCAGTCAAGGCTGCATCACTGTTGGTCCTCATTATAATCCAAACGGCGTTGACCACCCTCATCATCCTGGAGACCTGGGCAACTTTGCTTCCGAGCGAGGAGTTATAAGGCAGTTCCTGACGCTTCCAGACGCCAAGCTCTTTGGGCCTTATTCCATTCTGGGACGTGCGGTGGTGGTTCATGAGAAGGAGGATGATCTGGGAATGGGTTCAGATGAGGAGAGTAAACTCAGTGGGAATGCTGGAGAGATAATTGCTCTCGGTGTGATTGGTATTACTACTCCAAGTCTGTGGGAGAAGACCGGACCGTTCCCCAAGAAACCATGTGGAGGGAGTCACAGATGAGGGAGTCGGATATGGTGGGAGGGCAGACTCAAATAGGATAATCATGATTTTCCTTGTGTATTCTTTGTATGTGTCCTACATTAAAGTATATTTCATAACCTGAACATTCCCATGTTTTTTTTTCTTGCTCTTTTCAGAGGCTTTTTGGCCATAGCTTCCAATAGTAAATGCACTCTTAAAAATAAATGTAGGGTGAATGCAGGCGAAGTGGGCCGTTTAGTTTGATTTACTGTGCTCAATGGGTTAACCCTTTAAGAGCATGACAATGGCCTTTAATTAAAGATACACTATTTCTTTAAATGATAAAATGGTTTTGGTTGATGCAATATGACACTGGAGGGTGTGGCTACATCTCAAGGGAGGACACCCTTATTGTTGAAGGTAGACATAAGATTTTATTTTCTAAATTATAAGGTTTCTCGCTAAATGTCAACAAATGGGTATATTATTCTGACAGTTTGTTGCTACAGTTAACACGGAATCAAAATGCAAAAAAAAAAGATTTAAAAACGTGTTGGTTTTCTTGTAAGGTGTTTAAAGCTACAATATGTACGATTTTTGTAATAAAATAACCCAAAATCACTTGCAAAGTGTGATATATATATATTTCCTGTAGTTGTGTACTTTCAGTATCCCAAAAGTTCCCAAAGATTTTTAATTTCAGAGAAATTCCAATTTTAAATAATGACGTAATATCCGCGTTATCACTGGTTTCCGCTCGTACTGCCATAGTAACCATGGCGACAACTGCGTTACGTCTAGCGGCACGCTCATGGAGTTGTTTCGTTCAAACATTATGGACCATGGCAAGTAGACTTTGGGACAAAAGGAGAACTAAAACGAGGATCAATATCGGTGTGGTGTTTTGGAGATGCCGAGAGCTCCACGTCCGTGACAAACTTCGACTCGACCGAGACGTCTTGCATGTACTTTATTAGACAGGTGAGCAAATGTACATAAAACTAATCAATGTTATATAGCTCAACATGATGAAATGTTAGAATATGATCAGTATGTTATTCTAATGTTCATCTAGCTTACTGCTAGTCTCATACAGACAAACAAACACATAGAATAACATTATAACTTTCAACACACTCAAATGCAGTTTAGTGTGATAGACCAAGTGAAACAGTGCTGCGTTACCTCACAAGTTTAATTCGCCAAATAAACTGACTTGTTAACCCTTTCCCACCAAGGCAGTGCTGGTGCTGGTTCGGAGCTAGAGCCTAGTTTCAAATCGGTTCTTTGTTTTTCGACACCCAAAGCACCAGCTCTGAACCAGGAAAAGTGGTTCTTAAGTAGCACCAAAAAACATTGCTGGTCTAGAAGTAAGAACCGCTTGCGTCAGGGGCTGGGGGCGGGGTTACCGTGACCAACAAGACGAACAGAAACTTGTGACCGCCATTTTTCAAATAGCAGCTAATCGAGCTAATAGCAGCTTGATTGTAATCTCCGTCTATGCAAGTTACGGCGAGCTGCACGAACACGTTGGATTCGCCGTGTTTGGATGCCGATGTAGGTTCGCAAAGCCATGAGCATCAATAGTAACGCAACGACCTCCATTGTTGATGGAAGGCTCGTTCGAGATGCATCGGAGCGGCACGGACCGACCGGAGCTGCGGGAGTGTTTGGAGAGCATACGACTCCTTGTGCTTTTGGATCGCTTTCGCAGTGCTTTGATGTCATGAGCCGATCGGTCTGCGAGAAGCCGAACCATCTCGAACAAGCCTGGCGTGTTTGTGTTTGGCGCTGCCACGCTAGCGTTGCTGGGCAACATGAGATGTATACAGTGACGTAAGATCTGGCTCTGTGGTGGCTCTCTGGTACCTTGGTAATCCAGAATTCTTGCGAGAGCACAAGTTGAATTTGCTCAGCGAGTTACTCTGGTGTTGAGTAATGATGCTCATTAAATATGCCCCTCGATCTGAGCTGCACCAGTCACATGGGGTTATCTGATATAGGCGGGCCAGAGGCGAGCTAAACAGAAGACGACAGCACTGTGACGTCGAAGTCATTAGTAAACATTGCAAGATGGCTATGGATGAACAGCAGTTGTTTGAAACGGCTTTGGCCGCTACAATGAACGAGTTAGACTTGGCTTTTTATCTAAAACAGGAACAGAAGACGCCGCTCGAGTCGTTCCTTTGCAAGAAGGACGTTTTTGCTGTTTTGCCGACCGGATACGGTAAGAGTCTAATCTACCAGTTAGCTCCGCTGGTAGCTAAGCGTATGGGGTTTATTGTTGTGATTGGTCGTAGTGTTATCCAATTGCGTGCAGTGAGATCTTCAAATGCATGCTTGGTGCCACCCCTCGAGCTGGCCGAGTTTCATTAGTCGACGCCAGACCATTAATCTTTTATATTTAGGTCTGGATTTCCAGGCTACCTCTCTGGCCTTGTGGAAAGGCAAACCGGATCTTAGAGAGCTCGTCAGTCGAACCAACTCCGGACTGGCAATAGCTCTGGCTCTGAACTGGCACCCGGTTCATGCTGGTGGAAAAGGGGTATGTGTGAGTATTAATTCAGCACTTGCGGGTAGATCGGTAGATTGAAATGTCCTTAATCCTTCATGTCCGCGGGACTTGCATGTGGCGCTGATATCTGTCTCTCATTAGCAATCGCGACCTGCTTCATACCACAGTCATGTTAAAAACATCAATGTATTCACTCATCCATAAACATTATTAGATCCTTCGGCATGACGACAAGTTCCATAATTCCGCTTATGTGTCATCAACCTACACCTTTGTCATTGTAAGAGGTTAGCAAGCCTGGTCAGCACCTGGATGGGAGACGACCTGAGAAAACCACGTTGCTGCTGGAAGAGGTGTTAGTGAGGCCAGCAGGGGGTGCTCACCCTTGGTCTATGTGGGACCTAACGCCCCAGTGTAGTGATCGGGACACTATACTGTCAAAGAGCACCATCCTTCCAATGAGACGTTAAACCGAGGTCCTGACTCTCTGTGGTCATTAAAAATCCCAGGATGTCCTTTGAAAAAGAGTAGGGGTGTAACCCCGGCATCCTGGACAAATTTGCCCCTTGGCCTCTGTCCATCATGGCCTCCTAATCATCCCCATGTACTGATTGGCTTCATCACTGTCTTCTGTCCACCATTAAGCTGGTGTGTGTGGTGGGCGTTCTGGCCCAATATGGCTGCCGTCGCATCATCCAGGTGGATGCTGCACATTGGTGGTGGTTGAGGATATTCCCCCTTCCTTGTAAAGCGCTTTGAGGACCCAGAAAAGCACTATATAAATGTAACAAATTATTATTATTATTATTAAAATGTAGATGCCGCTATATAATTCTTTAAAATATGGACACAATTTAAGTTGATTTACAGTGTTTAGAGAAAACAGACAGAAAAAAAGTTTTACAATAAGGTTACCATTTTAAATGTTCCTCTTATTGAATTTTTGTTAGCCTATTTGTTGTTGCATGTGTTGTAGTTCCATTTGTAATATGTTGTAGAGTTCATTAAGATATCTGATATTCAAATTTCATCCAATTTCATGTCAACATGAGATATGTTCTAGTTGTTTTGAACTTTACACATGCATTGAGTGAACTGATGAGTATTACTCATCATAGCCTATCTATGTGCTTTTGGGTCTGTTAAATATGCTGTGGAATATGTTTGTGTGATGAGTTAATAAATCATGTGTTTTTAAGATCCAGGATCATTTTTTGATAAATTAGGGATGGGTCACATTACCTGAAAAGAAATTTGTCTGGAGTGCATGGTCTCAAAATGTTTATTGGTATATACCTTGCAAATAACACATATCAACTGTATTCAAAATGAAATATTAAAGTCGGACCTTAAAGTTAACAAAAGTAATAAAAAGAAAAAAACATCTAGGTACTGTATATCTAAATGACACGTTTAACAAAAAGCGTCCCACCTTACCTGCATGCATTCAATCTACTAAAAGGGGATTTTAACATCGATGCCATAGAAGAATCATTCCCTCAGAAATGTTTACTTCTGCCTTCAAAGACAATTAAATAGCAGTCCAATTGTATGTGTAATATAGGCTTGTCAGGCTTGGTACATCAGAGTCTGTAGAAATGGCTTCATGAAAAAGAAGAACTGTCAGCTATTCACTTATGTGAGATGAATATCTGCTATGAGAAGTGGTGTCAAGCATGAACGTCAAGTGGAATTGTACACTAAGAATTAATGAGTCACAAATGAGCCACCAAATGAAGTGAAGATGAATCCATAGCAGTACTTCTTTTAATAAACACAAAACAATGGAGATAATCTACAATGGAGAACACATTGTGCAATGCAAGACAAAGAACTGAACAAACTGAGTGCTATATATAAACAGGCAAACAAAGGGAGCTAAATGAAACACAGGTGAACTTAATTAGTGACTAACAGACTATCATGGTTAACTTGTAGCTCAACATGAGTTCCTAAAAGAGCAGCCAAAAGTGTGATTCTCTCAACCCCAGGTCAGGACTGCACACGGATTAAGCGTTGTAGTGTTTTTGTGACTGCACTATTCAGGCTCCACACGGATTGAGGACAACTTTTCAGCTATACGGTAATGCACCTTTGCTGTTTTAGGCTTGTGTTTTGTTTTTTTCTCCATTCCATTTTCTCCATCAACTGACTTGATTTAGTACAACTAAAAAAAAGTTAGTTTAGGCAAAAGTATAGATCTTGTCTTTTATTTGACCTGTCCTTGTGAAAAAAGTACACTTTAGCATGCTTTAAAAAGAAGTACATATTATTGAAAATAAAGCTATAAAAAATATACTTAAGTGCAAGAATGTAATGTTTTCAAACTAATCTGGTTGTGCTATTTTACCTAATGCAACTTCCATTCTCAAAGCTTTGACCTTTTATCAAAAATATTACATCCTTAAACCAAACGGCATGATTTGACTGAATCCACTCTTCATTGTAGGCTTTAAAGATCAACATGGAGAAAATCATCCTAATATTCCCTCTGATATTGCTGGCGCTGCATATACAAGGAGGAGAGTTCTCCAAATATCCAGCTTGTTTGCCTGAAGCTCCACAGCCGGAAGTCGTGGAGTTCGACAACACAATCTATGCCACTTGTGAAGTAACTCCCAGCCCCAATTTGCCACGTAACCAGCCAAAGATCTTTGGGCAAATCCTCTTCAAGCAGCTCTTCCCCAATGGAGATTTAGAAGTGAAAATCAACCTCCGTGGTTTGCCTGCCACCGATCGTCAAGAGCGTGCCATGCACATCCATCAGTATGGAGACCTCAGTCAAGGCTGCATCACTGTTGGTCCTCATTATAATCCAAACGGCGTTGACCACCCTCATCATCCTGGAGACCTGGGCAACTTTGCTTCCGAGCGAGGAGTTATAAGGCAGTTCCTGACGCTTCCAGACGCCAAGCTCTTTGGGCCTTATTCCATTCTGGGACGTGCGGTGGTGGTTCATGAGAAGGAGGATGATCTGGGAATGGGTTCAGATGAGGAGAGTAAACTCAGTGGGAATGCTGGAGAGATAATTGCTCTCGGTGTGATTGGTATTACTACTCCAAGTCTGTGGGAGAAGACCGGACCGTTCCCCAAGAAACCATGTGGAGGGAGTCACAGATGAGGGAGTCGGATATGGTGGGAGGGCAGACTCAAATAGGATAATCATGATTTTTCCTTGTGTATTCTTTGTATGTGTCCTACATTAAAGTATATTTCATAACCTGAACATTCCCATGTTTTTTTTTCTTGCTCTTTTCAGAGGCTTTTTGGCCATAGCTTCCAATAGTAAATGTACTCTTAAAAATAAATGTAGGGTGAATGCAGGCGAAGTGGGCCGTTTAGTTTGATTTACTGTGCTCAATGGGTTAACCCTTTAAGAGCATGACAATGGCCTTTAATTAAAGATACACTATTTCTTTAAATGATAAAATGGTTTTGGTTGATGCAATATGACACTGGAGGGTGTGGCTACATCTCAAGGGAGGACACCCTTATTGTTGAAGGTAGACATAAGATTTTATTTTCTAAATTATAAGGTTTCTCGCTAAATGTCAACAAATGGGTATATTATTCTGACAGTTTGTTGCTACAGTTAACACGGAATCAAAATGCAAAAAAAAAAGATTTAAAAACGTGTTGGTTTTCTTGTAAGGTGTTTAAAGCTACAATATGTACGATTTTTGTAATAAAATAACCAAAAATCACTTGCAAAGTGTGATATATATATATTTCCTGTAGTTGTGTACTTTCAGTATCCCAAAAGTTCCCAAAGATTTTTAATTTCAGAGAAATTCCAATTTTAAATAATGACGTAATATCCGCGTTATCACTGGTTTCCGCTCGTACTGCCATAGTAACCATGGCGACAACTGCGTTACGTCTAGCGGCACGCTCATGGAGTTGTTTCGTTCAAACATTATGGACCATGGCAAGCAGACTTTGGGACAAAAGGAGAACTAAAACGAGGATCAATATCGGCGTGGTGTTTTGGAGATGCCGAGAGCTCCACGTCCGTGACAAACTTCGAATCAACCGAGACGTCTTGCATGTACTTTATTAGACAGGTGAGCAAATGTACATAAAACTAATCAATGTTATATAGCTCAACATGATGAAATGTTAGAATATGATCAGTATGTTATTCTAATGTTCATCTAGCTTACTGCTAGTCTCATACAGACAAACAAACACATAGAATAACATTATAACTTTCAACACACTCAAATGCAGTTTAGTGTGATAGACCAAGTGAAACAGTGCTGCGTTACCTCACAAGTTTAATTCGCCAAATAAACTGACTTGTTAACCCTTTCCCACCAAGGCAGTGCTGGTGCTGGTTCGGAGCTAGAGCCTAGTTTCAAATCGGTTCTTTGTTTTTCGACACCCAAAGCACCAGCTCTGAACCAGGAAAAGTGGTTCTTAAGTAGCACCAAAAAACATTGCTGGTCTAGAAGTAAGAACCGCTGGGGGCGGGGTTACCGTGACCAACAAGACGAACAGAAACTTGTGACCGCCATTTTTCAAATAGCAGCTAATCGAGCTAATAGCAGCTTGATTGTAATCTCCGTCTATGCAAGTTACGGCGAGCTGCACGAACACGTTGGATTCGCCGTGTTTGGATGCCGATGTAGGTTCGCAAAGCCATGAGCATCAATAGTAACGCAACGACCTCCATTGTTGATGGAAGGCTCGTTCGAGATGCATCGGAGCGGCACGGACCGACCGGAGCTGCGGGAGTGTTTGGAGAGCATACGACTCCTTGTGCTTTTGGATCGCTTTAGCAGTGCTTTGAAGTCATGAGCCGATCGGTCTGCGAGAAGCCGAACCATCTCGAACAAGCCTGGCGTGTTTGTGTTTGGCGCTGCCACGCTAGCGTTGCTGGGCAACATGAGATGTATCCAGTGACGTAAGATCTGGCTCTGTGGTGGCTCTCTGGTACCTTGGTAATCCAGAATTCTCGCGAGAGCACAAGTTGAATTTGCTCAGCGAGTTACTCTGGTGTTGAGTGATGATGCTCATTAAATATGCCCCTCGATCTGAGCTGCACCAGTCACATGGGGTTATCTGATATAGGCGGGCCAGAGGCGAGCTAAACAGAAGACGACAGCACTGTGACGTCGAAGTCATTAGTAAACATTGCAAGATGGCTATGGATGAACACCAGTTGTTTGAAACGGCTTTGGCCGCTACAATGAACGAGTAATGCTGCGTTCACACCGGACGCGAATAGCGCGTCAAATTCGCGTCTACCGCGTCTAGTTTGACGCTTGACCACATGTGTACATTCGCTTGTCAAGAGCGAGATTGACGCGCGTAAAAACAAAAGTTTGAAGCGAAATTTACGCGCGTCATAGGCGAAAGTTTCGAAACCCGTTGGCGGCCATCTTTTTTAGATGTTTATCGAGCATTAGCATTAGCATTAATCGAGAGAGTCACCGCTCGTATATGCTCTGGAGAGCAGAAACAGCTGCGTAGGGGACATCGTCGCTGTACTCGGGTCCACCAGACTCTCCGGAGGGTTTCAGGAGTTTCACAATTTGGTCCAGTACCTAGGTTTGGTGGACCTAACGGTGAGGACGCTGACGAGGACAGCGTAGGCCGTATAAGGCCTCGGCCTCGAGTGGTCGCTGCCTGACGAGCCCGCGCTGTACAGCCCGGCGCGAGGTTCACCCTCGCCCGCACCCACCTAATCTGTCATTTATTTTTGTTTTGATAATAAATGGAGCCAGCCTCCAAAAGTGAAACCTGTCCTGTGATTTTTTCTTTTTAGTTTGTATACACTAAATTGTATTTGTTGTCTTCACATTAGATTAATAATGTTTCATATAGATATGGAATAAATTGCATTCAATACAAAATGAGTATCTATCATATATTGAAATCGAGTTTTTATGTGAAAGATTTGCTTTGTTGTGCATTTTAGTCATATTACAAAATAATTTATTGAGGCCAAACATAAAATAACATTATAAACTGTCACTTCACCACGTGACAGCAGCAAGCAGGCTCCTGATTGGTTAACGCGGCGCGAATGGACGCAGAAGTTCAGATTTTTCAACTCGGGCGGCAGACGCGAATTCGCGTCAAACACGAGAATGCATAAAAAGCACAACATAAAACATTCGCGCGTAACGCGCTTAACGCGCCAGACGCTCAATTCGCGCCATTCGCGCGAACTTGACGCACGAATGAGGCGTATTCGCGTCTACCGCGCCGCGCTCTACGCCTCATTCGCGCCGCAGGAATTTTTTACGCGCGTAACGCGTCTTTGCATTGACTTAACATTGAAATCACTCGCGCCTGACGCGCAATTCGCGTCCGGTGTGAACGCACCATTAGACTTGGCTTTTTATCTAAAACAGGAACAGAAGACGCCGCTCGAGTCGTTCCTTTGCAAGAAGGACGTTTTTGCTGTTTTGCCGACCGGATACGGTAAGAGTCTAATCTACCAGTTAGCTCCGCTGGTAGCTAAGCGTATGGGGTTTATTGTTGTGATTGGTCGTAGTGTTATCCAATTGCGTGCAGTGAGATCTTCAAATGCATGCTTGGTGCCACCCCTCGAGCTGGCCGAGTTTCATTAGTCGACGCCAGACCATTAATCTTTTATATTTAGGTCTGGATTTCCAGGCTACCTCTCTGGCCTTGTGGAAAGGCAAACCGGATCTTAGAGAGCTCGTCAGTCGAACCAACTCCGGACTGGCAATAGCTCTGGCTCTGAACTGGCACCCGGTTCATGCTGGTGGAAAAGGGGTATGTGTGAGTATTAATTCAGCACTTGCGGGTAGATCGGTAGATTGAAATGTCCTTAATCCTTCATGTCCGCGGGACTCGCATGTGGCGCTGATATCTGTCTCTCATTAGCAATCGCGACCTGCTTCATACCACAGTCATGTTAAAAACATCAATGTATTCACTCATCCATAAACATTATTAGATCCTTCGGCATGACGACAAGTTCCATAATTCCGCTTATGTGTCATCAACCTACACCTTTGTCATTGTAAGAGGTTAGCAAGCCTGGTCAGCACCTGGATGGGAGACGACCTGAGAAAACCACGTTGCTGCTGGAAGAGGTGTTAGTGAGGCCAGCAGGGGGTGCTCACCCTTGGTCTATGTGGGACCTAACGCCCCAGTGTAGTGATCGGGACACTATACTGTCAAAGAGCACCATCCTTCCAATGAGACGTTAAACCGAGGTCCTGACTCTCTGTGGTCATTAAAAATCCCAGGATGTCCTTTGAAAAAGAGTAGGGGTGTAACCCCGGCATCCTGGACAAATTTGCCCCTTGGCCTCTGTCCATCATTGCCTCCTAATCATCCCCATGTACTGATTGGCTTCATCACTGTCTTCTGTCCACCATTAAGCTGGTGTGTGTGGTGGGCGTTCTGGCCCAATATGGCTGCCGTCGCATCATCCAGGTGGATGCTGCACATTGGTGGTGGTTGAGGATATTCCCCCTTCCTTGTAAAGCGCTTTGAGGACCCAGAAAAGCACTATATAAATGTAACAAATTATTATTATTATTATTAAAATGTAGATGCCGCTATATAACGCTTTAAAATATGGACACAATTTAAGTTGATTTACAGTGTTTAGAGAAAACAGACAGAAAAAAAGTTTTACAATAAGGTTACCATTTTAAATGTTCCTCTTATTGAATTTTTGTTAGCCTATTTGTTGTTGCATGTGTTGTAGTTCCATTTGTAATATGTTGTAGAGTTCATTAAGATATCTGATATTACAAATTTCATCCAATTTCATGTCAACATGAGATATGTTCTAGTTGTTTTGAACTTTACACATGCATTGAGTGAACTGATGAGTATTACTCATCATAGCCTATCTATGTGCTTTTGGGTCTGTTAAATATGCTGTGGAATATGTTTGTGTGATGAGTTAATAAATCATGTGTTTTTAAGATCCAGGATCATTTTTTGATAAATTAGGGATGGGTCACATTACCTGAAAAGAAATTTGTCTGGAGTGCATGGTCTCAAAATGTTTATTGGTATATACCTTGCAAATAACACATATCAACTGTATTCAAAATGAAATATTAAAGTCGGACTGTTATGTGGTGGTGATTTAAATTGCTGAATGTTAATTGTTCTATCTGAGATCGCAGGTGCAGTCATGAATGACGTCATGGGAAACCCCGTATCTCTCTGCTCTCTCGCGATGCTCGCTGCTCTCGTTGCCTCCACCCTTCTGATCAGTGACAGCTGGGGTTACTTGCCTCATGGCGGGTAGTCTACGATCTTTGCCTCGACTGATCCAGATCACGGACTGAGTTTTTATTTGTTATTTTCAAGCCAGGTAGTGGGTATTTTCTTTTGATCACTTTTATTATTTAGTTAACACAGCGTAGGAAAGCAGTGGCCCGGAAGACTCACTCTGTTTGTTGTTTTCCTCGGGAGCAGATAAGATCTTGTCTACAGAGTTAGATAGTCAGGTTTTCTGTTTTCCTGTTGCTGCCCTACCTGTGCTATTAGTTTGATTTATTGTTTATTATTGGTGCGCTCTCTCATATGTTTTATTAAAAGAAACGATTCACACCTTGAAACTTCACCCAGTCGTCTGTGATTCTTAATATGTACGGTCCTTGTCTTACATGTGTTTTAACGAGCCAAATTAGATAAAGGGCCGTAACATATTTGGGGGCTCGTCCGGGATTGAATTTGGTGTGGCTTTGTTTGATCTTTTGATCTGCTCACACTTTGTATTTGTTACATGAGTAACTTCAGTAACTTTGTTGAATCACAGTCGATTGGTGTGTGTATATTTTCTTGGGTAGTGCTCGTTAAAAAAAAAATAATCGAGTTTTCGAGTTCCTTATAATAACACCAGACGTTAATTTTAATCATGTTTGAATTAGCGAACTTCATTGCGAAACCGACGCAAGCTGAGCTGTTTCAAATTAATAGAGTGGATCTTACGAAGATTGCTGCTTATTTTAAGGTCAGTTTTCGTAAGACTTCAACTAAACATGAGCTTCAGATTCTGCTTGTTGACTCATTGCATGAACAAGGCGTTTTTGGTGATGAGGAAAAGATGACAGATTATCCTGATGTTGAATTTGAAGGTAGTTCCGAAGATCTTGCGATGCAGATTAAAAAATTGCAGTTGCAAGCTAAGGAGCACGATATAGTTTTGTTGAGAGAGAGAGAAGAGTGGGAGCGTGAGAGAGAGAGAACTAGAGATCGTGAGAGACATGAACTTGAACTGAAAAAGCTCGAAATGGAGCAAGCGTGCCGTCTAAAAGAGATTGAGTTAAGCGCTCGTGAAAGGGGTTTATCTGACACTTCTGATTTCGACGTGAGTCGTAATATTCGTATTGTTCCTCCTTTTCGAGAACAAGAAGTTGATAAATTTTTTGCTCTTTTTGAACGCGTCGCTGTCAATATGAAATGGCCGAAGACATTTTGGCCCATGTTGTTACAGTGTGTTTTTGTGGGTAAAGCCCAGGAAGTTTTTTCCTCTTTATCAGTCGAAGACTCTCTTAATTATGAGCAAGTGAAGACATCCGTTCTCAGAGTGTATGAACTAGTCCCCGAGGCTTATCGTCAGAAATTTCGTAATTTACGGAAAACTGATGAGGCTTATGTTGAGTTCGTTCGGGAGAAAGAATCACTGTTTGATCGTTGGTGTGCTTCCATGAAAGTGACCACTTTTGAAGGGCTTCGTGAACTGATTATTTTAGAGGAATTTAAAAACTGCTTACCAGAACGCGTTGTAATCTATCTTAATGAGCAAAAAGCTTCTAAATGTTCTGTTGCTGCGACATTGGCTGAAGAATATGTGCTCACACATAAGAACATGTTTAGTATTGCACCGAAGTTTTCTTCAGCTAACAGCACTCGGTCTTCTCAGCGTAATTTTGAACGCCCCCTGCCTG
The DNA here is from genome assembly GCF_965113295.1 of Leuciscus leuciscus. NCBI lineage: Eukaryota > Metazoa > Chordata > Actinopteri > Cypriniformes > Leuciscidae > Leuciscus > Leuciscus leuciscus. The sequence goes on along the minus strand of NC_138744.1, from coordinate 2,546,865 downwards.
TTGATAAAGTGGCGCTAAGTTCTGATAAGTCTGTGTTCTCACCCGTTTGTTTCTATTGTAAGAAACGCGGACATATTATTTCTGAGTGCAGTGTGCTCAAAAAGAAAAACCGTGTTCCTAAACCGGTAGGGTTATTGATGACGTCCATGCCACAAGTGGAAGGACTTGAGTTGTTAGCTTCGGAAGCTGACATGTGTGAAAATGAGGGATATGTGCCGTTTTTGATGGACGGATTGGTATCTTTGTCAGGTAGTGCTTCGCGCAAACTAGTCAAGATACTTCGTGATACAGGCGCTGCTCAGAGTTTTATTCTGGAAGGAATATTGCCGTTGTCTGATGAGAGCTCTGTTGGTTCAAGTGTCTTAGTACAAGGATTTGAGATGGGCTTCGTTAAGGTACCTTTGCACGAGATCGAAATTGAATCTTCCCTTGTGTCTGGCCGCGTTGTTGTTGGAGTGCGACCATGTCTTCCTGTTCGAGATGTTACATTTATCTTAGGGAATGACTTAGCGGGAGGAAAAGTTTTTGCTAGCCCTGAGGTAACTGATGATCCTTTTTTGTGTCTTACTGTTGCTGATGCCTTAGCTCAGGAATATCCTGAGGTTTTTCCCTCATGTGCTGTTACTCGCGCTATGACTCAGAGACTAAAAGAGAAAAGCCTTAGTGAATCAGAAAATGAGTGTAATTTTGATTTGAGTGATACATTCTTTTCTAATTCTGATTTTTGTGAAGTGAAATGTTCAAATTTTGTTGACGGTTCAGATAGTGCCGTTAAAGAGTTAGATGAACATTTTATAGGGCCTACTAAATTGTCTCTGTCTCGCGAGCAGCTTATGGTTGAACAGAGGAAAGATGAGAAATTGTCGTCCCTCTTTAAAGCTGTTGTTCCTGCTGAGCAACTCCAACACGTATCGCAAGGATACTTTGTAGAAGATGGAGTGTTGATGAGGAAGTGGAAACCAACTACTGCATCTGCTGATGATGAGTGGCAAATCGTCAAACAGATAATAGTTCCCTCCTCGTACCGCTCTGAAATTTTGAGTCTTGCGCATGATAGCCCGTTTGCCGGTCACTTAGGAGTAAATAAGACGTACGATCGAATACTCCGAAATTTTTTTCTGGCCTGGCCTGAAAACTGATGTAGCAAGTTATTGCAGAAGTTGTCATTTGTGCCAAATGACGGGAAAACCGAACCAGAATGTTTTACCTGCTCCGTTGCATCCTATTCCAGCTATCGGTGAACCATTTGAGCGTGTGATGATCGATTGTGTCGGTCCTTTGCCTCGCACGAAGTCAGGAAACCAATATCTGCTCACTATAATGTGCACGTCAACGCGTTTTCCAGAGGCCATTCCTTTGCGTAAAATCACTGCACCAGTGATCGTAAAATCACTTATAAAGTTCTTCTCACTGTTTGGACTTCCACGTACTATTCAGTCGGACCAAGGCACGAATTTTATGTCCCGTGTGTTCAGGCAAGCTCTAGATCAGCTGCATATCCAACATTGCACCTCAAGTTGTTATCATCCAGAAAGTCAGGGAGTACTTGAGAGGTTCCACCAGACTTTAAAATCAATGCTGCGTGCGTTTTGCCTTGAGTTTCAAAAAGATTGGGACGAAGGAGTACCTATGGTCATGTTCGCAGTGAGAGAAGTAGTGCAGGAGTCGTTAGGTTTTAGTCCGGCCGAGTTAGTGTTCGGGCATACTGTTCGTGGCCCACTGAAGCTGATTCGAGATCATTGGACTAGTGATATAACTCAAAATAACCTACTTGACTATGTCTCAGGCTTTCGTTTTAAGTTGCATCGTGCATGCGAGTTGGCCAAAGAGAATTTAGAGATTGCACAGCAACGAATGAAGAAGCGTTTTGATCGTCGTGCTAAACTTCGTAGCTTTACTCCTGGTGACAAGGTACTTGTGCTGATGCCAGTGCCTGGGTCTGCTTTGCAGGCTCGTTATTATGGTCCCTATCGGGTGAAAGAAAAGGTGAGTGAGCTTGATTATGTTATCTCGACGACAGACAGAAGAAAGAAAACTCGTCTCTGTCACATTAACATGCTCAAGCAGTACTTTGAGAGATCGCCAGATTTGTCTGGAAGAAAGTCGGCTGTGTTAATTGTCTCACCCACAGACTTTCCGGTGGCCGGAGGACAGGCGCTGTCCAGTGCTGATATACCTGACACCGAGGCGTTGTCCAGTCCTGAATCTTCGATCCACCCATCGTGTTCTGCTGTATCGGACAGCGGCGATGTTTCTTCTTTCGAGGAGGATGTAGAGTTTCCTTCTACCGAACTGGTTGCGGGAAGATTGAAAAATTCTGAGATCATTCTAACCTTAGACTCGCACCTTTCTCATTTGACCGTTGCCGAACGAGCTGATGTGACTAATATTATTCGGACGTACAGTAATTTGTTCTCTGATATTCCATCTCGTACTTCGTTAATAGAGCATGACATCGATATTGGTGACTCGTTGCCTATTAAACAACACGCATATCGGGTAAGTCCTGAAAAGAGAATTTTGTTGCAAAATGAGGTGACCTACATGCTTGAGAATGACATCGCAGAGCAAAGTTTTAGTCCTTGGAGCTCACCCTGTTTGCTCGTAAAAAAATCTGATAGTACATTTCGTTTTTGTACTGATTTTAGACGCGTTAATGCTGTGACCAAACCAGATAGTTATCCATTGCCTCGTATGGAAGATTGCGTGGATCATGTAGGAAATGCTGTGTTTGTTACGAAGATCGATCTGCTTAAAGGATACTGGCAGGTCCCGTTGTCAGATCGTGCGAAAGAAATCAGTGCGTTCGTAACACCAGATAATTTTCTCCATTATACCGTAATGGCTTTCGGTTTACGAAACGCCCCGGCAACCTTTCAGAGACTGGTCAATCGCGTCATCGAAGGCATGCATAACGTTGAAGCATATTTGGATGATTTGGTCCTTTATAGCGCGTCCTGGTCAGAACATGTGGAGCAACTCGATGCGCTTTTCAGTCGTTTGTCTCAAGCTAACCTTACGGTTAATTTAGCGAAGTGCGAATTTGGCCGGGCTACGGTCACTTATTTGGGAAAGATTGTTGGTAGCGGTCAGGTTCGACCCGTTGAGTCTAAGGTAGAGTCCATCACTCATTTTCCCGTGCCTAATACACGTCGTGAGCTTCGTCGATTTTTGGGTATGGTTGGGTACTACAGAAATTTTTGTAAGAATTTTTCTGTAGTTGCTTCGCCCTTAACCGACCTTCTTAGTCCTAAGGTTCCATTTAAATGGTCTGAGATTTGTCAATCGAGTTTCGAGAGAATTAAAGCACTTTTAGTTAATTCTCCTGTTTTGTCTGCTCCTGATTTTACAACTCCGTTTTCTCTTGCTGTTGATGCAAGTGACACCGGTGCTGGAGCTGTTTTCCTTCAATCAGATTACACTGGCGTCGAGCATCCTGTTTGCTATTTTTCACGTAAATTTAATGAACATCAACAACGTTACTCGACTATTGAGAAGGAGGCGCTCGCCCTTGTTCTTGCTATTCAACATTTTGACGTTTATGTTGGTTCTGTTTCGTACCCACTGACTGTTTACACGGATCACAATCCCTTGATTTTTATTAATCGGATGAAAAATAACAATCAACGTTTGATGCGTTGGAGTTTATTCCTACAGCCTTTTGAGCTTGACATTCGTTACATTCGGGGTAAGGATAACGTGGTTGCGGATGCTTTATCTCGCATCTAAATTAATTGCAGTCTCTGAGGTAAGATATGTATTCTTTTCACCCTACAATTAATTATTTAAGGGTGAGGGTGTTATGTGGTGGTGATTTAAATTGCTGAATGTTAATTGTTCTATCTGAGATCGCAGGTGCAGTCATGAATGACGTCATGGGAAACCCCGTATTTAAGCCGGTCCGGAATTGAGGCTGGTCTCTCTCTCGGTTCTCTCTGCTCTCTCGCGATGCTCGCTGCTCTCGTTGCCTCCACCCTTCTGATCAGTGACATCTGGGGTTACTTGCCTCATGGCGGGTAGTCTACGATCTTTGCCTCGACTGATCCAGATCACGGACTGAGTTTTTATTTGTTATTTTCAAGCCAGGTAGTGGGTATTTTCTTTTGATCACTTTTATTATTTAGTTAACACAGCGTAGGAAAGCAGTGGCCCGGAAGACTCACTCTGTTTGTTGTTTTCCTCGGGAGCAGATAAGATCTTGTCTACAGAGTTAGATAGTCAGGTTTTCTGTTTTCCTGTTGCTGCCCTACCTGTGCTATTAGTTTGATTTATTGTTTATTATTGGTGCGCTCTCTCATATGTTTTATTAAAAGAAACGATTCACACCTTGAAACTTCACCCAGTCGTCTGTGATTCTTAATATGTACGGTCCTTGTCTTACATGTGTTTTAACGAGCCAAATTAGATAAAGGGCCGGAACACGGACCTTAAAGTTAACAAAAGTAATAAAAAGAAAAAAACATCTAGGAAGAAATGGAATGTAGGAAGAAATGTAGAAATGGCTTCATGAAAAAGAAGAACTGTCAGCTATTCACTTATGTGAGATGAATATCTGCTATGAGAAGTGGTGTCAAGCATGAACGTCAAGTGGAATTGTACACTAAGAATTAATGAGTCACAAATGAGCCACCAAATGAAGTGAAGATGAATCCATAGCAGTACTTCTTTTAATAAACACAAAACAATGGAGATAATCTACAATGGAGAACACATTGTGCAATGCAAGACAAAGAACTGAACAAACTGAGTGCTATATATAAACAGGCAAACAAAGGGAGCTAAATGAAACACAGGTGAACTTAATTAGTGACTAACAGACTATCATGGTTAACTTGTAGCTCAACATGACTTCCTAAAAGAGCAGCCAAAAGTGTGATTCTCTCAACCCCAGGTCAGGACTGCACACGGATTAAGCGTTGTAGTGTTTTTGTGACTGCACTATTCAGGCTCCACACGGATTGAGGACAACTTTTCAGCTATACGGTAATGCACCTTTGCTGTTTTAGGCTTGTGTTTTGTTTTTTTCTCCATTCCATTTTCTCCATCAACTGACTTGATTTAGTACAACTAAAAAAAAGTTAGTTTAAGCAAAAGTATAGATCTTGTCTTTTATTTGACCTGTCCTTGTGAAAAAAGTACACTTTAGCATGCTTTAAAAAGAAGTACATATTATTGAAAATAAAGCTATAAAAATATACTTAAGTGCAAGAATGTAATGTTTTCAAACTAATCTGGTTGTGCTATTTTACCTAATGCAACTTCCATTCTCAAAGCTTTGACCTTTTATCAAAAATATTACATCCTTAAACCAAACGGCATGATTTGACTGAATCCACTCTTCATTGTAGGCTTTAAAGATCAACATGGAGAAAATCATCCTAATATTCCCTCTGATATTGCTGGCGCTGCATATACAAGGAGGAGAGTTCTCCAAATATCCAGCTTGTTTGCCTGAAGCTCCACAGCCGGAAGTCGTGGAGTTCGACAACTTAATCTATGCCACTTGTGAAGTAACTCCCAGCCCCAATTTGCCACGTAACCAGCCAAAGATCTTTGGGCAAATCCTCTTCAAGCAGCTCTTCCCCAATGGAGATTTAGAAGTGAAAATCAACCTCCGTGGTTTGCCTGCCACCGATCGTCAAGAGCGTGCCATGCACATCCATCAGTATGGAGACCTCAGTCAAGGCTGCATCACTGTTGGTCCTCATTATAATCCAAACGGCGTTGACCACCCTCATCATCCTGGAGACCTGGGCAACTTTGCTTCCGAGCGAGGAGTTATAAGGCAGTTCCTGACGCTTCCAGACGCCAAGCTCTTTGGGCCTTATTCCATTCTGGGACGTGCGGTGGTGGTTCATGAGAAGGAGGATGATCTGGGAATGGGTTCAGATGAGGAGAGTAAACTCAGTGGGAATGCTGGAGAGATAATTGCTCTCGGTGTGATTGGTATTACTACTCCAAGTCTGTGGGAGAAGACCGGACCGTTCCCCAAGAAACCATGTGGAGGAAGGCACTGAGAGTCAAAGATGAGGGAGTCGGATATGGTGGGAGGGCAGACTCAAATAGGATAATCATGATTTTCCTTGTGTATTCTTTGTATGTGTCCTACATTAAAGTATATTTCATAACCTGAACATTCCCATGTTTTTTTTTCTTGCTCTTTTCAGAGGCTTTTTGGCCATAGCTTCCAATAGTAAATGCACTCTTAAAAATAAATGTAGGGTGAATGCAGGCGAAGTGGGCCGTTTAGTTTGATTTACTGTGCTCAATGGGTTAACCCTTTAAGAGCATGACAATGGCCTTTAATTAAAGATACACTATTTCTTTAAATGATAAAATGGTTTTGGTTGATGCAATATGACACTGGAGGGTGTGGCTACATCTCAAGGGAGGACACCCTTATTGTTGAAGGTAGACATAAGATTTTATTTTCTAAATTATAAGGTTTCTCGCTAAATGTCAACAAATGGGTATATTATTCTGACAGTTTGTTGCTACAGTTAACACGGAATCAAAATGCAAAAAAAAAAGATTTAAAAACGTGTTGGTTTTCTTGTAAGGTGTTTAAAGCTACAATATGTACGATTTTTGTAATAAAATAACCAAAAATCACTTGCAAAGTGTGATATATATATATTTCCTGTAGTTGTGTACTTTCAGTATCCCAAAAGTTCCCAAAGATTTTTAATTTCAGAGAAATTCCAATTTTAAATAATGACGTAATATCCGCGTTATCACTGGTTTCCGCTCGTACTGCCATAGTAACCATGGCGACAACTGCGTTACGTCTAGCGGCACGCTCATGGAGTTGTTTCGTTCAAACATTATGGACCATGGCAAGTAGACTTTGGGACAAAAGGAGAACTAAAACGAGGATCAATATCGGTGTGGTGTTTTGGAGATGCCGAGAGCTCCACGTCCGTGACAAACTTCGACTCGACCGAGACGTCTTGCATGTACTTTATTAGACAGGTGAGCAAATGTACATAAAACTAATCAATGTTATATAGCTCAACATGATGAAATGTTAGAATATGATCAGTATGTTATTCTAATGTTCATCTAGCTTACTGCTAGTCTCATACAGACAAACAAACACATAGAATAACATTATAACTTTCAACACACTCAAATGCAGTTTAGTGTGATAGACCAAGTGAAACAGTGCTGCGTTACCTCACAAGTTTAATTCGCCAAATAAACTGACTTGTTAACCCTTTCCCACCAAGGCAGTGCTGGTGCTGGTTCGGAGCTAGAGCCTAGTTTCAAATCGGTTCTTTGTTTTTCGACACCCAAAGCACCAGCTCTGAACCAGGAAAAGTGGTTCTTAAGTAGCACCAAAAAACATTGCTGGTCTAGAAGTAAGAACCGCTTGCGTCAGGGGCTGGGGGCGGGGTTACCGTGACCAACAAGACGAACAGAAACTTGTGACCGCCATTTTTCAAATAGCAGCTAATCGAGCTAATAGCAGCTTGATTGTAATCTCCGTCTATGCAAGTTACGGCGAGCTGCACGAACACGTTGGATTCGCCGTGTTTGGATGCCGATGTAGGTTCGCAAAGCCATGAGCATCAATAGTAACGCAACGACCTCCATTGTTGATGGAAGGCTCGTTCGAGATGCATCGGAGCGGCACGGACCGACCGGAGCTGCGGGAGTGTTTGGAGAGCATACGACTCCTTGTGCTTTTGGATCGCTTTCGCAGTGCTTTGATGTCATGAGCCGATCGGTCTGCGAGAAGCCGAACCATCTCGAACAAGCCTGGCGTGTTTGTGTTTGGCGCTGCCACGCTAGCGTTGCTGGGCAACATGAGATGTATACAGTGACGTAAGATCTGGCTCTGTGGTGGCTCTCTGGTACCTTGGTAATCCAGAATTCTTGCGAGAGCACAAGTTGAATTTGCTCAGCGAGTTACTCTGGTGTTGAGTAATGATGCTCATTAAATATGCCCCTCGATCTGAGCTGCACCAGTCACATGGGGTTATCTGATATAGGCGGGCCAGAGGCGAGCTAAACAGAAGACGACAGCACTGTGACGTCGAAGTCATTAGTAAACATTGCAAGATGGCTATGGATGAACAGCAGTTGTTTGAAACGGCTTTGGCCGCTACAATGAACGAGTTAGACTTGGCTTTTTATCTAAAACAGGAACAGAAGACGCCGCTCGAGTCGTTCCTTTGCAAGAAGGACGTTTTTGCTGTTTTGCCGACCGGATACGGTAAGAGTCTAATCTACCAGTTAGCTCCGCTGGTAGCTAAGCGTATGGGGTTTATTGTTGTGATTGGTCGTAGTGTTATCCAATTGCGTGCAGTGAGATCTTCAAATGCATGCTTGGTGCCACCCCTCGAGCTGGCCGAGTTTCATTAGTCGACGCCAGACCATTAATCTTTTATATTTAGGTCTGGATTTCCAGGCTACCTCTCTGGCCTTGTGGAAAGGCAAACCGGATCTTAGAGAGCTCGTCAGTCGAACCAACTCCGGACTGGCAATAGCTCTGGCTCTGAACTGGCACCCGGTTCATGCTGGTGGAAAAGGGGTATGTGTGAGTATTAATTCAGCACTTGCGGGTAGATCGGTAGATTGAAATGTCCTTAATCCTTCATGTCCGCGGGACTCGCATGTGGCGCTGATATCTGTCTCTCATTAGCAATCGCGACCTGCTTCATACCACAGTCATGTTAAAAACATCAATGTATTCACTCATCCATAAACATTATTAGATCCTTCGGCATGACGACAAGTTCCATAATTCCGCTTATGTGTCATCAACCTACACCTTTGTCATTGTAAGAGGTTAGCAAGCCTGGTCAGCACCTGGATGGGAGACGACCTGAGAAAACCACGTTGCTGCTGGAAGAGGTGTTAGTGAGGCCAGCAGGGGGTGCTCACCCTTGGTCTATGTGGGACCTAACGCCCCAGTGTAGTGATCGGGACACTATACTGTCAAAGAGCACCATCCTTCCAATGAGACGTTAAACCGAGGTCCTGACTCTCTGTGGTCATTAAAAATCCCAGGATGTCCTTTGAAAAAGAGTAGGGGTGTAACCCCGGCATCCTGGACAAATTTGCCCCTTGGCCTCTGTCCATCATGGCCTCCTAATCATCCCCATGTACTGATTGGCTTCATCACTGTCTTCTGTCCACCATTAAGCTGGTGTGTGTGGTGGGCGTTCTGGCCCAATATGGCTGCCGTCGCATCATCCAGGTGGATGCTGCACATTGGTGGTGGTTGAGGATATTCCCCCTTCCTTGTAAAGCGCTTTGAGGACCCAGAAAAGCACTATATAAATGTAACAAATTATTATTATTATTATTAAAATGTAGATGCCGCTATATAATTCTTTAAAATATGGACACAATTTAAGTTGATTTACAGTGTTTAGAGAAAACAGACAGAAAAAAAGTTTTACAATAAGGTTACCATTTTAAATGTTCCTCTTATTGAATTTTTGTTAGCCTATTTGTTGTTGCATGTGTTGTAGTTCCATTTGTAATATGTTGTAGAGTTCATTAAGATATCTGATATTCAAATTTCATCCAATTTCATGTCAACATGAGATATGTTCTAGTTGTTTTGAACTTTACACATGCATTGAGTGAACTGATGAGTATTACTCATCATAGCCTATCTATGTGCTTTTGGGTCTGTTAAATATGCTGTGGAATATGTTTGTGTGATGAGTTAATAAATCATGTGTTTTTAAGATCCAGGATCATTTTTTGATAAATTAGGGATGGGTCACATTACCTGAAAAGAAATTTGTCTGGAGTGCATGGTCTCAAAATGTTTATTGGTATATACCTTGCAAATAACACATATCAACTGTATTCAAAATGAAATATTAAAGTCGGACCTTAAAGTTAACAAAAGTAATAAAAAGAAAAAAACATCTAGGTACTGTATATCTAAATGACACGCTTAACAAAAAGCGTCCCACCTTACCTGCATGCATTCAATCTACTAAAAGGGGATTTTAACATCGATGCCATAGAAGAATCATTCCCTCAGAAATGTTTACTTCTGCCTTCAAAGACAATTAAATAGCAGTCCAATTGCATGTGTAATATAGGCTTGTCAGGCTTGGTACATCAGAGTCTGTAGAAATGGCTTCATGAAAAAGAAGAACTGTCAGCTATTCACTTATGTGAGATGAATATCTGCTATGAGAAGTGGTGTCAAGCATGAACGTCAAGTGGAATTGTACACTAAGAATTAATGAGTCACAAATTAGCCACCAAATGAAGTGAAGATGAATCCATAGCAGTACTTCTTTTAATAAACACAAAACAATGGAGATAATCTACAATGGAGAACACATTGTGCAATGCAAGACAAAGAACTGAACAAACTGAGTGCTATATATAAACAGGCAAACGAAGGGAGCTAAATGAAACACAGGTGAACTTAATTAGTGACTAACAGACTATCATGGTTAACTTGTAGCTCAACATGAGTTCCTAAAAGAGCAGCCAAAAGTGTGATTCTCTCAACCCCAGGTCAGGACTGCACACGGATTAAGCGTTGTAGTGTTTTTGTGACTGCACTATTCAGGCTCCACACGGATTGAGGACAACTTTTCAGCTATACGGTAATGCACCTTTGCTGTTTTAGGCTTGTGTTTTGTTTTTTTCTCCATTCCATTTTCTCCATCATCTGACTTGATTTAGTACAACAAAAAAAAAGTTAGTTTAAGCAAAAGTATAGATCTTGTCTTTTATTTGACCTGTCCTTGTGAAAAAAGTACACTTTAGCATGCTTTAAAAAGAAGTACATATTATTGAAAATAAAGCTATAAAAAATATACTTAAGTGCAAGAATGTAATGTTTTCAAACTAATCTGGTTGTGCTATTTTACCTAATGCAACTTCCATTCTCAAAGCTTTGACCTTTTATCAAAAATATTACATCCTTAAACCAAACGGCATGATTTGACTGAATCCACTCTTCATTGTAGGCTTTAAAGATCAACATGGAGAAAATCATCCTAATATTCCCTCTGATATTGCTGGCGCTGCATATACAAGGAGGAGAGTTCTCCAAATATCCAGCTTGTTTGCCTGAAGCTCCACAGCCGGAAGTCGTGGAGTTCGACAACACAATCTATGCCACTTGTGAAGTAACTCCCAGCCCCAATTTGCCACGTAACCAGCCAAAGATCTTTGGGCAAATCCTCTTCAAGCAGCTCTTCCCCAATGGAGATTTAGAAGTGAAAATCAACCTCCGTGGTTTGCCTGCCACCGATCGTCAAGAGCGTGCCATGCACATCCATCAGTATGGAGACCTCAGTCAAGGCTGCATCACTGTTGGTCCTCATTATAATCCAAACGGCGTTGACCACCCTCATCATCCTGGAGACCTGGGCAACTTTGCTTCCGAGCGAGGAGTTATAAGGCAGTTCCTGACGCTTCCAGACGCCAAGCTCTTTGGGCCTTATTCCATTCTGGGACGTGCGGTGGTGGTTCATGAGAAGGAGGATGATCTGGGAATGGGTTCAGATGAGGAGAGTAAACTCAGTGGGAATGCTGGAGAGATAATTGCTCTCGGTGTGATTGGTATTACTACTCCAAGTCTGTGGGAGAAGACCGGACCGTTCCCCAAGAAACCATGTGGAGGAAGGCACTGAGAGTCAAAGATGAGGGAGTCGGATATGGTGGGAGGGCAGACTCAAATAGGATAATCATGATTTTCCTTGTGTATTCTTTGTATGTGTCCTACATTAAAGTATATTTCATAACCTGAACATTCCCATGTTTTTTTTTTCTTGCTCTTTTCAGAGGCTTTTTGGCCATAGCTTCCAATAGTAAATGCACTCTTAAAAATAAATGTAGGGTGAATGCAGGCGAAGTGGGCCGTTTAGTTTGATTTACTGTGCTCAATGGGTTAACCCTTTAAGAGCATGACAATGGCCTTTAATTAAAGATACACTATTTCTTTAAATGATAAAATGGTTTTGGTTGATGCAATATGACACTGGAGGGTGTGGCTACATCTCAAGGGAGGACACCCTTATTGTTGAAGGTAGACATAAGATTTTATTTTCTAAATTATAAGGTTTCTCGCTAAATGTCAACAAATGGGTATATTATTCTGACAGTTTGTTGCTACAGTTAACACGGAATCAAAATGCAAAAAAAAAGATTTAAAAACGTGTTGGTTTTCTTGTAAGGTGTTTAAAGCTACAATATGTATGATTTTTGTAATAAAATAACCAAAAATCACTTGCAAAGTGTGATATATATATATTTCCTGTAGTTGTGTACTTTCAGTATCCCAAAAGTTCCCAAAGATTTTTAATTTTAGAGAAATTCCAATTTTAAATAATGACGTAATATCCGCGTTATTACTGGTTTCCGCTCGTACTGCCATAGTAACCATGGCAACAGCTGCGTTACGTCTAGCGGTACGCTCATGGAGTTGTTTCGTTCAAACATTATGGACCATGGCAAGCAGACTTTGGGACAAAAGGAGAACTAAAACGAGGATCAATATCGGCGTGGTGTTTTGGAGATGCCGAGAGCTCCACGTCCGTGACAAACTTCGACTCGACCGAGACGTCTTGCATGTACTTTATGTAACGACTATGACATGCGGTCACATGCTGTTCAAATTAGTAAATCCTGATCTCCAAACAGACAACGACTTGTTCATGGCGTCTCCAAGTCTGCTTGAACGGTCAAAATTGCATCTTTGTGGCTCCCCCGAGGGACATTTGAGTCACATAAGGAAACCCTGTTTTGTTAGAATCCCCTCTAAAACCCCCATTTCAGCATGGACTCCCTGTGACTTTTCACAGACTCGTGACATTCCACACACACATACACACACACACACACACACACACACACACACACCAACATCCTTTAATGTATGTAACTCAGACATGTATCTGAACTTCCTGTATGTATGTGTGATTAATGTTGTTTTGATCATATAGTTATGATCTTCGAATGTTTGGATCTGAAATGTATTTTTGAAGAATGTTCTCCCAGTAGAATCGCATCCCGTAACCCGAGCTCATTGGCAGGTCATAAAATTTGACCACAGAGCTATCCAGCCCTATGCATGAGATAACAGGGTCGCAACATTCCAACACACACACATACAAACACACTCTGGACTGTGAAACAGAAACCCCCTACAGAAAAGGACTTTTACCCATAAAGTCACTCTTAAATGTACTAAATATATATATTTGTGTGTTAAGAGGTGTGTGTAAACCATAGGAAAGCATATGTCCTATTTGTAACATTAATAGGACTGCTATTGCCTATACAAATGCATAATAATGTATCTTTGCATGGCTACAAAGCCTATATTCTATTTTTGATATCTCTGTAATCCTCTCCAGCTGGCGGAGTTGAATTCCGATAGCAGAATTCAGTGATGCGCATTGTTTTATAAGTTCATATGTCTGGAGAAAATCCTCTCAAGTTAAAGTCAATCATGACTCATTCGAGTGGGCGTGTCTAACCGGACAAAGGAATCTTCCCGCTCGAAAAATCTCGACAGCTGATTCGTCCTACACGAAGGAGGGGACGGCACATTAGACACTGATAAAAGTCCAAAACCTTCTCTCTTCGCTCTCTCATCCCACTCTCAACTCATCCAACTTCTCTGGACCCTCTTCCTCGGCGCAGCGCTTCTCCAAAGGAACATCTGGAGGAGGCCCTGGCCTTCTCCATCGAGCGAGCACATGTTCGAGTCGTAGCTGCGTCCTTTGCAACAAAGACTGTAAACCTCTCCCATCCCGGGAGATGAACCTTATTTTCCGGTAACATTAAATTCAAGTGAGCCTTTACATCGTCTTGCGAAACGACCCAGAAGACGAAGCTAGACGCAAACCAGCCGGACACGCGCACGCGCGCCCCCTCTTCAGCACCACACTGAAAGAACACAGAATCTTGCAAGTAACGTAACGCTCTCTAAACGCTGATTTCAGGTGTCCAGGTCTTAGGTCTGTGATTTAAGTTACCCTCTATCTTCCCTCTATATCTTTCTTTCTTTCATTTCATTTTCATTCTGATCACGCTATGTTTATGTTTTTGTTCGGTTAAATGTTTATTTGTTTGTTTGCATTTTTACGTACGTTTATGTTTGTAGTTTATATAATCTCTAGTGTGTGCCATTTTATTAATAAATCCATTTATACTTTTAATTGTCTCTGTGTTTGAAAACCCACCTTATAAAGTCAATGAAATTGTAAAAGATCTAAGCTACAAGCTCGATATTGACTACCTTGAGTAGTTTTAATTCATAAACTCAGAAAGTTTGATATTCGCGGCCAGAAGATAAAACTTTCTTGGAGTTTGAAAAGAGATACCCCCTTCTTAACTGTAATGATCAGACAGTACAGAACAAGGTAATCTCGATAATTGATAAAATAAATGTACATGCGACTTATGAATTATGACCATGAGTCATAAATATTAATATTGCCAAAATTCCCTATATTCTTGAGCTAATTCACATTTACCCCGAGTCGTTATTGTTACATTTATTAGACAGGTGAGCAAATGTACATAAAACTAATCAATGTTATATAGCTCAACATGATGAAATGTTAGAATATGATCAGTATGTTATTCTAATGTTCATCTAGCTTACTGCTAGTCTCATACAGAAAAACAAACACATAGAATAACATTATAACTTTCAACACACTCAAATGCAGTTTAGTGTGATAGACCAAGTGAAACAGTGCTGCGTTACCTCACAAGTTTAATTCGCCAAATAAACTGACTTGTTAACCCTTTCCCACCAAGGCAGTGCTGGTGCTGGTTCGATGCTAGAGCCTAGTTTCAAATCGGTTCTTTGTTTTTCGACACCCAAAGCACCAGCTCTGAACCAGGAAAAGTGGTTCTTAAGTAGCACCAAAAAACATTGCTGGTCTAGAAGTAAGAACCGCTTGCGTCAGGGGCTGGGGGCGGGGTTACCGTGACCAACAAGACGAACAGAAACTTGTGACCGCCATTTTTCAAATAGCAGCTAATCGAGCTAATAGCAGCTTGATTGTAATCTCCGTCTATGCAAGTTACGGCGAGCTGCACGGACACGTTGGATTCGCCGTGTTTGGATGCCGATGTAGGTTCGCAAAGCCATGAGCATCAATAGTAACGCAACAACCTCCATTGTTGATGGAAGGCTCGTTCGAGATGCATCGGAGCGGCACGGACCGACCGGAGCTGCGGGAGTGTTTGGAGAGCATACGACTCCTTGTGCTTTTGGATCGCTTTCGCAGTGCTTTGATGTCATGAGCCGATCGGTCTGCGAGAAGCCGAACCATCTCGAACAAGCCTGGCGTGTTTGTGTTTGGCGCTGCCACGCTAGCGTTGCTGGGCAACATGAGATGTATACAGTGACGTAAGATCTGGCTCTGTGGTGGCTCTCTGGTACCTTGGTAATCCAGAATTCTCGCGAGAGCACAAGTTGAATTTGCTCAGCGAGTTACTCTGGTGTTGAGTAATGATGCTCATTAAATATGCCCCTCGATCTGAGCTGCACCAGTCACATGGGGTTATCTGATATAGGCGGGCCAGAGGCGAGCTAAACAGAAGACGACAGCACTGTGACGTCGAAGTCATTAGTAAACATTGCAAGATGGCTATGGATGAACAGCAGTTGTTTGAAACGGCTTTGGCCGCTACAATGAACGAGTTAGACTTGGCTTTTTATCTAAAACAGGAACAGAAGACGCCGCTCGAGTCGTTCCTTTGCAAGAAGGACGTTTTTGCTGTTTTGCCGACCGGATACGGTAAGAGTCTAATCTACCAGTTAGCTCCGCTGGTAGCTAAGCGTATGGGGTTTATTGTTGTGATTGGTCGTAGTGTTATCCAATTGCGTGCAGTGAGATCTTCAAATGCATGCTTGGTGCCACCCCTCGAGCTGGCCGAGTTTCATTAGTCGACGCCAGACCATTAATCTTTTATATTTAGGTCTGGATTTCCAGGCTACCTCTCTGGCCTTGTGGAAAGGCAAACCGGATCTTAGAGAGCTCGTCAGTCGAACCAACTCCGGACTGGCAATAGCTCTGGCTCTGAACTGGCACCCGGTTCATGCTGGTGGAAAAGGGGTATGTGTGAGTATTAATTCAGCACTTGCGGGTAGATCGGTAGATTGAAATGTCCTTAATCCTTCATGTCCGCGGGACTCGCATGTGGCGCTGATATCTGTCTCTCATTAGCAATCGCGACCTGCTTCATACCACAGTCATGTTAAAAACATCAATGTATTCACTCATCCATAAACATTATTAGATCCTTCGGCATGACGACAAGTTCCATAATTCCGCTTATGTGTCATCAACCTACACCTTTGTCATTGTAAGAGGTTAGCAAGCCTGGTCAGCACCTGGATGGGAGACGACCTGAGAAAACCACGTTGCTGCTGGAAGAGGTGTTAGTGAGGCCAGCAGGGGGTGCTCACCCTTGGTCTATGTGGGACCTAACGCCCCAGTGTAGTGATCGGGACACTATACTGTCAAAGAGCACCATCCTTCCAATGAGACGTTAAACCGAGGTCCTGACTCTCTGTGGTCATTAAAAATCCCAGGATGTCCTTTGAAAAAGAGTAGGGGTGTAACCCCGGCATCCTGGACAAATTTGCCCCTTGGCCTCTGTCCATCATGGCCTCCTAATCATCCCCATGTACTGATTGGCTTCATCACTGTCTTCTGTCCACCATTAAGCTGGTGTGTGTGGTGGGCGTTCTGGCCCAATATGGCTGCCGTCGCATCATCCAGGTGGATGCTGCACATTGGTGGTGGTTGAGGATATTCCCCCTTCCTTGTAAAGCGCTTTGAGGACCCAGAAAAGCACTATATAAATGTAACAAATTATTATTATTATTATTAAAATGTAGATGCCGCTATATAACGCTTTAAAATATGGACACAATTTAAGTTGATTTACAGTGTTTAGAGAAAACAGACAGAAAAAAAGTTTTACAATATGGTTACCATTTTAAATGTTCCTCTTATTGAATTTTTGTTAGCCTATTTGTTGTTGCATGTGTTGTAGTTCCATTTGTAATATGTTGTAGAGTTCATTAAGATATCTGATATTCAAATTTCATCCAATTTCATGTCAACATGAGATATGTTCTAGTTGTTTTGAACTTTACACATGCATTGAGTGAACTGATGAGTATTACTCATCATAGCCTATCTATGTGCTTTTTGGTCTGTTAAATATGCTGTGGAATATGTTTGTGTGATGAGTTAATAAATCATGTGTTTTTAAGATCCAGGATCATTTTTTGATAAATTAGGGATGGGTCACATTACCTGAAAAGAAATTTGTCTGGAGTGCATGGTCTCAAAATGTTTATTGGTATATACCTTGCAAATAACACATATCAACTGTATTCAAAATGAAATATTAAAGTCGGACCTTAAAGTTAACAAAAGTAATAAAAATAAAAAAACATCTAGGTACTGTATATCTAAATGACACGTTTAACAAAAAGTGTCCCACCTTACCTGCATGCATTCAATCTACTAAAAGGGGATTTTAACATCGATGCCATAGAAGAATCATTCCCTCAGAAATGTTTACTTCTGCCTTCAAAGACAATTAAATAGCAGTCCAATTGCATGTGTAATATAGGCTTGTCAGGCTTGGTACATCAGAGTCTGTAGAAATGGCTTCATGAAAAAGAAGAACTGTCAGCTATTCACTTATGTGAGATGAATATCTGCTATGAGAAGTGGTGTCAAGCATGAACGTCAAGTGGAATTGTACACTAAGAATTAATGAGTCACAAATGAGCCACCAAATGAAGTGAAGATGAATCCATAGCAGTACTTCTTTTAATAAACACAAAACAATGGAGATAATCTACAATGGAGAACACATTGTGCAATGCAAGACAAAGAACTGAACAAACTGAGTGCTATATATAAACAGGCAAACAAAGGGAGCTAAATGAAACACAGGTGAACTTAATTAGTGACTAACAGACTATCATGGTTAACTTGTAGCTCAACATGAGTTCCTAAAAGAGCAGCCAAAAGTGTGATTCTCTCAACCCCAGGTCAGGACTGCACACGGATTAAGCGTTGTAGTGTTTTTGTGACTGCACTATTCAGGCTCCACACGGATTGAGGACAACTTTTCAGCTATACGGTAATGCACCTTTGCTGTTTTAGGCTTGTGTTTTGTTTTTTTCTCCATTCCATTTTCTCCATCAACTGACTTGATTTAGTACAACTAAAAAAAAGTTAGTTTAAGCAAAAGTATAGATCTTGTCTTTTATTTGACCTGTCCTTGTGAAAAAAGTACACTTTAGCATGCTTTAAAAAGAAGTACATATTATTGAAAATAAAGCTATAAAAAATATACTTAAGTGCAAGAATGTAATGTTTTCAAACTAATCTGGTTGTGCTATTTAGGCGTAATTCTATGGGGGGACAGGGGGACACGTCCCCCCCAATATTCAAAGAAGGACAATTTGTCCCCCCCAATATTTGATCATACTGTATGATTATGCGGGCAATATCGATGTGATTGCAAATATGTCTTTCTTTCCAGCTCCGAAAATATAAAATCCCGGCCGGTCCATTTCCCAAATCCATTCGACTGGCCTTACACTATACAATAACAAAACCTATTTCTCCTGAAATCCATGTCATGTTTTCCCTATACCTTTAGTAGCTCGTGCACCGTCAGTGAGTTAGGAAAAACCAAACAGAAGAAGAGTTAGGAGCGCGAAATCTGACAGAGCAGGTGACGGCGGTGTCGTCTCACATGGTGAAATTTCATATGGCAGGTGACGGCGGTGTCCTCGCAGAGAAACCGAAGTACAGTTGTAAATTTATGTTTCCATTTATGGGTATTGCCAGAGTTTTTCCTGCATAAAGAATTATAAGGCGGCTGCCTCCGTCAAATTTCGTGCCGCCTCCGGCTCTCGACAAAACTCGGACAGACAGTCACATGGTCAGATACACTTTCCCCACCGTGATGGTTCTGTTGCGGTTATAAAAATATTTAAAATAATCTAATTTAATACAGTTATAATTTTTCAATGTAAATTATTTAATTTGATTGGTAACAGCCTAGTGTCTTATTATTTTAATTGGATATATTTATCAAATTTAAGAATTTGAAATGAAAGATGGAGCATACAGTTAATAAAATTAGGGGGGAAAATGCCCTTTATAAAGGTACAAAAAACTATTCTGAGTGTTTTCAAACAGTAATGTAATGAAAAATTGACCGTTTGAAGGGAGTAAAGCCTCTGTTTAGGCTATTAAGGAAATATAATTTTGCCAAAAGAAGAACTTTTATTTTAAATAAATGTTCATTTTAAATCAGCATGTCAGTGTGATATGTTACCATATTATCATGCTTAACACTAAGAATTTGAATAATTGTAATGTGATGATCAGATGCAGATATCTAAATCAGAGAATATCATAGGTTCGGGCGGTTTGCGGGTGGATTATTTATTTTTAACAGTGGATTCGGGTGACTCAAAGTGCACCAGATTAATGAATTTACCTTTAAAATGTAAAAAAAATTCTTCCGGGGGAGCATGCCCCCGGACCCCCCTAGAGGTACCAAGTACACAGCTGTCCCCCCCAATGTGTGATTGACAATTTCGCCCTTGATTTTACCTAATGCAACTTCCATTCTCAAAGCTTTGACCTTTTATCAAAAATATTGCATCCTTAAACCAAACGGCATGATTTGACTGAATCCACTCTTCATTGTAGGCTTTAAAGATCAACATGGAGAAAATCATCCTAATATTCCCTCTGATATTGCTGGCGCTGCATATACAAGGAGGAGAGTTCTCCAAATATCCAGCTTGTTTGCCTGAAGCTCCACAGCCGGAAGTCGTGGAGTTCGACAACACAATCTATGCCACTTGTGAAGTAACTCCCAGCCCCAATTTGCCACGTAACCAGCCAAAGATCTTTGGGCAAATCCTCTTCAAGCAGCTCTTCCCCAATGGAGATTTAGAAGTGAAAATCAACCTCCGTGGTTTGCCTGCCACCGATCGTCAAGAGCGTGCCATGCACATCCATCAGTATGGAGACCTCAGTCAAGGCTGCATCACTGTTGGTCCTCATTATAATCCAAACGGCGTTGACCACCCTCCTCATCCTGGAGACCTGGGCAACTTTGCTTCCGAGCGAGGAGTTATAAGGCAGTTCCTGACGCTTCCAGACGCCAAGCTCTTTGGGCCTTATTCCATTCTGGGACGTGCGGTGGTGGTTCATGAGAAGGAGGATGATCTGGGAATGGGTTCAGATGAGGAGAGTAAACTCAGTGGGAATGCTGGAGAGATAATTGCTCTCGGTGTGATTGGTATTACTACTCCAAGTCTGTGGGAGAAGACCGGACCGTTCCCCAAGAAACCATGTGGAGGAAGGCACTGAGAGTCAAAGATGGAGTCGGATATGGTGGGAGGGCAGACTCAAATAGGATAATCATGATTTTCCTTGTGTATTCTTTGTATGTGTCCTACATTAAAGTATATTTCATAACCTGAACATTCCCATGTTTTTTTTTTCTTGCTCTTTTCAGAGGCTTTTTGGCCATAGCTTCCAATAGTAAATGCACTCTTAAAAATAAATGTAGGGTGAATGCAGGCGAAGTGGGCCGTTTAGTTTGATTTACTGTGCTCAATGGGTTAACCCTTTAAGAGCATGACAATGGCCTTTAATTAAAGATACACTATTTCTTTAAATGATAAAATGGTTTTGGTTGATGCAATATGACACTGGAGGGTGTGGCTACATCTCAAGGGAGGACACCCTTATTGTTGAAGGTAGACATAAGATTTTATTTTCTAAATTATAAGGTTTCTCGCTAAATGTCAACAAATGGGTATATTATTCTGACAGTTTGTTGCTACAGTTAAAACGGAATCAAAATGCAAAAAAAAAAGATTTAAAAACGTGTTGGTTTTCTTGTAAGGTGTTTAAAGCTACAATATGTACGATTTTTGTAATAAAATAACCAAAAATCACTTGCAAAGTGTGATATATATTTCCTGTAGTTGTGTACTTTCAGTATCCCAAAAGTTCCCAAAGATTTTTAATTTCAGAGAATTTCCAATTTTAAATAATGACGTAATATCCGCGTTATCACTGGTTTCCGCTCGTAC
This sequence comes from Leuciscus leuciscus, assembly GCF_965113295.1. NCBI lineage: Eukaryota > Metazoa > Chordata > Actinopteri > Cypriniformes > Leuciscidae > Leuciscus > Leuciscus leuciscus. Next base: position 2,525,753 of record NC_138744.1, on the reverse strand, counting down.
TGCCATAGTAACCATGGCGACAACTGCGTTACGTCTAGCGGCACGCTCATCGAGTTGTTTCGTTCAAACATTATGGACCATGGCAAGCAGACTTTGGGACAAAAGGAGAACTAAAACGAGGATCAATATCGGCGTGGTGTTTTGGAGATGCCGAGAGCTCCACGTCCGTGACGAACTTCGATTTGACCGAGACGTCTTGCATGTACTTTATTAGACAGGTGAGCAAATGTACATAAAAGGTGGCGCTGAAATCTGTCTCTCATTAGCAATCGCGACCTGCTTCATACCACAGTCATGTTAAGTTGAATTACTGAAATGAACTTTTGCACAATATTCTAATTTTTCAAGTTTCACCTATATGTTAGTTGTGGAAGAAATTGTATCTCTAAGATGTGTGTGGCCATTATATGACAGTAAAAGAGCAAACACAAACAAACCTTATTCTAATATGGGGTTGTATTGGATTGGTAAAGAGTGTTGGTACGTAACACTCAAGGGTAAAATATGATGAACAAGTCTAAGAATGTTCCACATATTGTTGAAAATACCATCAATTTGGCCTACAAAGATAACATTCTGGGAGTCAATACTATACAAAAGGAAGGATGACCTCCCTTCACTGTCACACTCTTGCTTTGTGTGACTGCTGAACTTTTCTTGAAAGAAAATAAAACCATCAAAGACAATTGGAAATTTTTGTCTCTAATTCAGTGATGGAATTTTGTTTGCCACCACATTATTATATATATTTTTAAATATTTAGAACTTCTTTTAGAACCTAGCGATAAAGATTATTAATAATCATTTTGAGAGTGTATGATTATGGTTAGAAAACTAAATATGGATTTTTTTTTATATAAAATTTGACATTGCATTAATGATTTTTCATACATTTTCTTACATTGTTAATACTTTAGAAGGTCATTTCTGTAACACATCTAACATTTGTTCATACAACTGCATCTATGTAATGATGTTGATGATGATCTGCACATTCACATCATAACAGTGTAAAGATTATTCAGACAAAACCAAAGTGTGTTTCTTTCCTTTGAAAACTTTTAATACAGAAATTACAGAAAAATAATTTACAGCTCTGTGTAAGAACACTCTTTGACAGACAATAAATATAAAATGTTATTGAATATCACTAGAAAACAGCGGTCATCTGGAGGAGTCAGTGCTGTGCGCTGGCCGCCAGAGTCTGTGCTTCATGCTGGTGCTCGGTTGACGCCGCAGGAGTTCATCACCTTTATCAATCTCTTTAGGTTTATCATAAATTGTTGATATATGAAATTCTTTTCTGGGTTTCTTAAGCGGAAGGAATGAGCTGAGCTTCTCTCCATGGTACCTGCAAAACATATGAAATCAAATCATTAGTCATAAATTAATGTATCAGTTTAGCCTAAATGTTGTCTACTGTAAGTCACAAAAATGTTGAGTAGAAATTATTTTAAGGATATAAAAGGATATATTACTAATGTGGATAAAAATAAGTAATTTACAGACTTCCTACACCTTTTGACCAATACATTTTCATGACTTTTATGAAGTTCGGATATGTGTTTTTTAAGTACAATACAATATATAGTATTATATAGTATAAGTATCATATAGTATGATAGAGTGAGACTATGGAGTGGAAAAAACACCTATTTATTCAAAGATCCAAACTAAGAAAAAATATGAAATTCTGATAGCTTGTATTGTAAATCAATGAGATCTTTATAACGGACAACTAACATAAAATGCATATAAATATCAGTCATTATCTGCCAATAATGTGTCTCAGAAAGATGATATTTAAATGCATAGTTTTATGATCAAAGCTCTGAAATTTCAAAACATATATTGCAATACAATGATGATTGAGAGATGAACAAACAAAACATTCCTCAAAAGCCTGATAGATCATATTTGATACTTGCATTTGTACAAAATTAATAATGTATGGACTTATCAAGTAAGCCTTCGTTGCTTCAATAAAGTGTTCATCTTGAAATATTACTAGCAATATAGAAGTTATTCTTTTGTTTACTTCATAAAAATCAGTAAAGATGTATAAAGTATGATCCATTCTGAATTAAGAACAGTCGCAGGATATCATGTGTGAAGCAAATGAAAGCGGTGCCGTAGATTAGTGAAGTCCACACTCACCCAAAGCCTCTCTTACAGTTGGGATGCTGTCCTTCGCTCTCTAAAGCATCCGTTATTCCCACCTGGCTGCTCCCGAGACTTTCTCCGTCCTTCCAGCCCTGTTTCTCCATCACACGCCTGCCGAATCCCTACAACACACAACAGCTTTTAAGCACAGATCCTTTTTAAAATGTTTCACGATTCTAAGTGCGACTAACGGTACAAAAGTAACGAATGCTTTTAAAGGGATACTCCAGTTTTTTTGGAAATAGGCTCATTTTACAGCTCCCCCAGAGTTAAACAGTGGAGTTTTACCGTTTTCGAATCCATTCAGCCGATCTCCGGGTCTGGCGGTACCACTTTTAGCATAGCTTAGCATAGATCATTGAATCGGACAAGACCATTAGCATCTCTCTCAAAAAAATGACCAAAGAGTTTCGATACTCCAGCAGGCGTAATGATATGACGCAGTGCCTGAAAATAGTCCCCAGCTCGGTAGACTATAGGGTCGACTATTTTCAGGCGCTGTGTCATATCATTACGCCTGCTGGACTCATGGTACAGCAGCAAAGTTTCTTGATTATTACACAGGAATGAGAGTATAGTTCCTAGCCATATCAGCCTAGAAAATCGCAACTGTTCATTTTCCGTCGGTCTTAGTTCATGATGTAACTACAGAAGAGTCAAGTTCTAAAGGTGCCCTAGAATGTGAAATAGAATTTATCTTGGCATAGTTAAATAACAAGAGTTCAGTACATGGACATGACATACAGTGAGTCTCAAACACCATAGTTTTCTCTTTCTTATTTAAATCTCGTTTTTGAAAAACACCCCTGAAAAACAGGCGAATCTCCACATAACACCAACTGTGACGCAACAGTCGGGATCATTAATATGTACGCCTCTAAAAATTTGCATATGCCAGCCCATGCTCAGTGCCAGGCGGAACTGCGCAGCCGAATCATCAGAAGTTCTGCAGGTGAAGAAACAAGCAGGAGGATCATAGGGAAAATGGCAGATCTATCTATAATCGGATACCGCTACAGTTTAATTCGAAGTTGTTAGTTGCTCTGCCCATTTCACCACGGACTGTTTTTCTAACCTGGAACAATATCAAGCAGCCATGCTTCTCTCGGCGTCTCAAACGGACGAAGGGGGCGATTTCAACTAACGTTATATTCCCGCAAGCGGTAAGTAGTGATTTTATTAACGATAATTTACACTGTGTTATCTAGATCCAGCGCGATATTGTTTTTTTCCTCGAGAGACATCGTGGCTTGCAAACGAGCGAACGAAGCATGGCAGTTGCTCAGTGTTTGGATGTACAAATGAACACAAAAGTATTTTTTAGCTCCTTCATCCGTGCCTCTGAAGAACCAGTGGGTTATGTGAATTTCTGATGTGTAATTGTTCAAGTTCAGACAGATAATCTTTCTCTCAAAAGTCGTTCAACACTGTTTATGCATCAGTAAATCGCGTTGCAGTGATAAGATCTTCATTCACGCGATCAACAGGCTGTCATCTGCTCAATGCTCATATGCAACCTTTTATGTGATGGGAATAGATCTAAATACTTAAAAAACTTCTCATGATTCGTTAATCCCGATAGCTGTAATAGTAAAAACGTATGAAAGCTGTAATAGTAAAAGTTTTCCAGATAGCTCTACATAATGCCAGGTATTTCATATGCAAGCATGTCAGCCAATCACAGCAGTGGGCAACAACACTGAAGTCTCACAGCAGACACGCCCCTTCAAACAGAGTGTTCAAATCAATAGATGAAATCAGGCTAGGAAATATGCCTTTTATTTCTAAATTATAACCAATTTTGATCTAAAAAACATACTAACATTATAAGGGCACCCCAGGAAACATTATAAAATAATAAAATAATCCATTCTACGGCACCTTTAAATAGGAAAAATATCGAAACTCTTTGGTCATTTTTTTCAGAGAGATGCTAATGGTCCTGTCCGATTCAATGATCTATGCTAAGCTATGCTAAAAGTGGTACCGCCAGACCCGGAGATCGGCTGAATGGATTCGAAAACGGTAAAACTCCACTGTGTAACTCTGGGGGAGCTGTAAAATGAGCCTATTTCCAAAAAAAGTGTAGTATCCCTTTAAACATTGAAATTGGCAAGTGAAGAACTATCACTAGTCTACACTTGTGAGTTATTTTATTTATTTTGGGCGTTTTTGCCTTTTTTATTAGGATAGAACAGTAGCAGAGGTGGGAGAGAGAGAGAGGGGGGACGGGATCGGGAAAGGTCCACGAGCCGGGACTCGAACTCTGGTTGCCTGAAGCACAACGGCGCTACATGTTGACGCACTTGCCCATGAGGCTATCGGCGCCGACAACACTGGTGAGTTATTGAGCAGTGGATTATAAAAACATCCAAACCTTTGTAAACCTCTCAAAGTTGCCGATTTTTTGTTGGCGCCCCGGCAGCCCGTCCAGACCCTCCCGAAGTCTCCTTTCAGAGCGCATGCGCACGTAATCTCTGGAGTCCATGTCGCCGCCGTCTGAGGAGAAACACTCACAGTAATGCATTGTGTTTGATGTCATGTAAACAGAACTCAGTCTGTAATTGCGTTGGGCTTAAATCAAAGCAGTCATAATGATCTATTCACGAAGATTTACCTTGGTCATAATAGACGCTCATGTCCACGTCCCAGTCGTCTGCTGTTTGTTCATCGAAATCTGTGAAAAATCAAAGATGAGCAACATGACACTGAATAATGCATGTGTGCTGGCAATAATGATGCACATCGAGCATCTTTTCCTTTACTATAAGGATGGCCTTGTTAAACTTGTCAGCTTGGTTAAACTATTTCACTAACACAGATCAGGTTTAGTCAAAAATGCTAGAATAACTTGTGATAGTCTTAGTTGGTCGAATCTGTAAGAATAGGATCAAAATTTCAAAATCAGGTCATAATGTTTTAGCAAAAGTGTTTTCAGCAAAGGTTACTTCTGTTACCGTCACAATGCTGCAACCTGATTAGAAAAAGTGCCAAATAAATACAACATGAGGAATAATTGCATTGCAGAAAATGAAAACCAACTTGATCATTGTAAAAAATAAACAAATAAATTGTTTCCTTTTTTTCATTATAAAAAAAAAGAAAATATAAAATCATAAAATCTTAATTTATGGAAAATATATTACATATTTTATCTAACTATTTTATAACCACTTTATAGTACAACTGTAATAATTACAATACTAATATTTAGTCTTTATTTCTTCATTTATTAAACATTAAACAATTGAGCTTTTATTTTGGCGGGTTGCCAGCAAATAAATATAAAACAGAGCCATTCTGAGATGCTGAAATACTGTATTATGAGTTGCATGTGTATAAATGAACACAGTGCTTCACTCATGGATGTATTTATTTTATATATGAAGAAAATTACACAATATAAAAAATATAAATGCATTTTTTCTTTTGGTTTACATTACATTTATTATTTTTTTCGAGGTCAATGAAAATTTTGTCAGGGCAAGTTGAAATCTGATCTACTGGGTCAACAGGGCTCCTCTCTTTATTCTTTCAATATGAACTCATACAGCTCCAGACGCAGCACATCTCACAAAGTTAAGATTATAACACACTGGACGTACTCAGCTATTTTATTAGAACTTGGGCTGGAAATTTCATCAACCAAAACTGTTTGCCAGTGGTACCTCCTTCTTCCTCGTGCCAGAACTGAGCGTCTGTGTAGAAGACGAGGCCCGATCCGCCCTTCTCCCACTTGAGCTCGATCTCCTCCTCATAGAGCCTCTCCTTGGAGCGCTCCTGGCTGGTGACATCATCGTGGAGGGCCTCGTGACGCTCCCACTCCTCACAGCGGTCATCGTCCTGCGGAGAGCCACACATTCAACACGCACTTCTTATTCATCTGGCCACAAAAACATTCATCAGCAAATCAAAGTCCCTGTAAATAAATTAACATAACTGTACGATATTGTAAAAAACAACAACAATGCAATATTTAGTTTTTCTGCAATGAGAAAAAATATAGAAATTGTCACGAGATGACTTGAATAGCTCTATATGGAAAGATTGAATTATTCTATAATAAATGGGAATTGCATCTGCGTAGAAAACAAATATAATCTGAAATCTAATAAATAAATATCCCTGATAAAATGGCTTTGTACTTTTTGAGTGCAAAATCCTTTTAGGGCTGAACGAACTGGGAAAAACTTGACAAGAACCGTCTTTCAGTAACCAGAATGTTTAAAAAATTATAATAATCTCTTTACTTGTGTTTTCACAGGCCACATTCCCACTGTTTTTGACCCATTCAATATGACTGACTATAAAAAAAAATAATGATGAAGTTATTATTGTGACTATTATTAAATAAAAATATTAAACAAAATAAGAAATATATTGTTATAATACCATTGTACTGTAAAATAAAAAGTAAGTTATTTAAGAAAAATAACTTTTTTATAGTACAACTGTAAAAATTACAATACTAATATTTAGTCTTTATTTCTTCATTTTCAAACATTAAACCATTAAGCTTTTATTTTGGCGGGTTGCCAGCAAATTAATATAAAACAGAGCCATTCTGAGGTGCTGAAATACTGTATTATGAGTTGCATGTGTATAAATGAACACAGTGCTTCACTCATGGATGTATTTATTTAATATATATTTATTTAAATAAAATTATTATTTATGTAAATCACTTGTCTAATTAAATGACCCCTAACTCACATCATCAGGGCCGGACAGCTCCTCTTCACTTCCTGCTTCCTGTGACTCTTGATTGACAGGTGAAGTGGGCGTGTCCTGGTCTCCTGTTAGTGTGGTTGTGGGCGTGTCCTGGTCTCCTGTTTGTGTGGTTGTGGGCGTGTCCTGGTCTCCTGTTCGTGTGGTTGTGGGCGTGTCCTGGTCTTCTGTTCGTGTGGTTGTGGGCGTGTCCTGGTCTCCTGTTAGTGTGGTTGTGGGCGTGTCCTGGTCTCCTGTTTGTGTGGTTGTGGGCGTGTCCTGGTCTCCTGTTCGTGTGGTTGTGGGCGTGTCCTGGTCTCCTGTTAGTGTGGTTGTGGTTGTGGGCGTGTCCTGGTCTCCTGTTAGTGTGGTTGTGGGCGTGTCCAGGCCCCCGGGGCCCGAGATCTCCACTCCTCCCGCAGTGAACACGCTCTCCTCTGCAGACCTCACGACTGTGCTGTTGTAATACAGGTATGGCACGTTGCCGTAGCGCCGATTTGAGCCCGTCTTGGGAAAAATGAGACCCAGCTTGCGGATGAGGCGTGGCGGCAGGCGACAGGACTGAATGAGCTCAAGGAAAACAGTGACAGGAGTCCCGACGTTCCCCGATGGCATGAGGGAGGGCGGATTGAGCTCCGGAAGGCCCCTGAGGTCAGTCATGGTGAAATGCTCTGATTGGGCAAAGTGGCGTCTCATCTCAATCTTTGTCTTGTAGGGGAATGAATTATGATCTAGAAACAGAAATAAAATATGAAGATTATCTGCTCATGCAACAACCAGATGGGTATTACATTGAGCACTAGCATTTCAGACAGATTGTAAGAGACATTTCAAACTATGTGACACTTGACCCTTATCAATAATTCCCATTTTCCCTTTGCAATTTAATACCATCAGATGGTTCATGTTCACTTTTTTTATTTGAATTATTAAATATACATATATATAGGCCTATATATATATACACACACACACACACATATATATATATATTTATACTACAGGGCCGTTGAATGCTTGAATCTGATTGGTTGACGAACGTTCTAAGGTGTGCATTATTTTCAGGGAAACGCACGGCTAAAGTAGTTCCAGGCAGGTCTCGACCGCATTACAGTTCCATATCACTTCGCGTAGTCAACTGTAATAACGGAAAATAGGATACAATTCATAACAAGAAAAAGCATTTCGCCCCATGCGCTTGATCTGCAATTTTCAATGTCTAGCTTCACAATCAATAGAAACATGCAGCGAAATAAACCTAAAATTCTCGGGACAGCAGCATGTGTCCAAATTTTAATCTTAACCGTTCTATTTCATCAGATACGATCTGTAAACAGGGCTTTAAGTGTAAAATACCGAACTTGTCCTTTAATCTAAAACATTTATCCTTTTTACATTTTAATTATCAAATATATAAATGTAAATATTACATGAAAAATGACATTTATATATATCATTTTAATCATAATAAATGATAAATGTAAAGATAAAAAATAAACCTTAATTTATGGAAAAAAAATATATTTTTAATGTTAGATATAAAATTATAAATGTAAATATAAAAAATAAATCTTAAATAATGTAAATGCATTTTTTCATAAATTAACATTTTCATTTTTTTAAATAAACAAATATATAATGATAAATCTTAATTTGTGAAAAATTACATTTATATTTTCTTAATTTTAATTAGAAAAATATCTAAATGTAAATGGGTGGGTGACGTGACATGGCAGTTTTGCTGTCTTCAGTGTCAAACATGTATGAATACAAAATATATTTGCCAAAAACCTTCTCAATATTGTGCAGAACATTATGCTTTATGTGAACATATTCAACATTAAAACAGTCCATCACTCATTTTTTCAGAATTTTCAACCAAACATAACAAAACTCATATGGTGTGACTTGTTTCTCAAAGTGAGAACTTGAATAAAACAAAAATAAATAAATGCAAAAATTCTCAAAAAAATACAGAAAAATAATACAGATGTCTATTTGTGAGCCTACTCTTTTCAAAGTCCAAGCATAATGTTTTGAGTCAGTTCTAATCAAAAAGATTTTGTCACACAAATCAAAATCATATGGTGTGACACTATTTTGGGATATTTGAACGGGCAACTGTTTTGACACCCTTGGGAAGGAGAGGACCTTCTTCAGCAATGTTGTACAGAACTAGCAGTGTATAGGGATCTCCCAGTCACGTGACCCCTAGCCGCGTGTCAGCCATTTTGACGGAATACTATTGCACAAGCGCACATACATGAGAATGCGGATTATCACGTTTTATAGCTGCGAATTGATTAAAATAATGAATAATGGTCACTGTATTAATTATCTTGAGCCTGCTGAAATGTTCCTATAAATATATTTTCTTTCCAACTGTGCAATCTTAATAATAAATAGGCTAAATATATTTATCCACTAAGCTGCAGCAGTCTATGCTCGTCTTGCCATTAAGTTTTTTTTTCTCTTTCTGACATTTCATACCTGTTGTTACATTTTTTTATTAAATTGACTATAAAAAAAGATTGCTTGTGTGTGCTGGTGTTCATTCCAGTCTTTTAAAATAGTTGAATGAATGAATGCTCGCGAGGTGCCTGTAACGATTTTAAATAGGCTAACGTTAGGCTATTTAATCAATAATGTACACAGGGTAGAGGAGAACGACAGTCAACTACTTTGAATATTATAGCATTTTGGGCATAAACATGTAAATAGTGAAAAGACATTGAAAAATGACACAGAATGATTAAAATTTAATATTTAAAAATTTAATCCAAATAAATAAATTTTCGTGGTTCGCACTGATGTTATTCATTTGTTCTCACACACTTAAGTGTCGCGGTCACTGGCCACTATCTATTATTAGCGCAGCGGCCGTCAGCTAACTCTTCACGTCATGTCATCATAAAAAGAAATATACAAGAGGAAGATAAAATAATTAGGAATCATAGATATGAAGCACCACGAGTTCTTTTTACAGGCATTAAATGTGTAGAAAAACTTCCTGACATTGAGTTCGGTGACATTTACAGCTACCTTATTCACTTCCCATCACGCTACACCGGAGCTTCATTAAAAGCATACAAAAGCTTAGCAGGCTATCGGTATCACGAGTCCGGATGGGTCAGCAACTCTTTGATTTGGACGCCAGCGGGGAAGGATTTTTCAATCATCACCGCAAAGGTTGGTAAATAGATGAATATTTCGCGACGAGCTGTATTAACACCAGCGGTTTAGCATTTTCTATTCCGTCAAGATGGCTGCTCCAAATGGCGTGACGTCACGCGGGACGTCCCTATTGCTACTGTTCAACCTGAGGTTGAGTCATCATTTTTATTTTTACAATAAATCAGATCTTGTTGGCACTCTGACAAAAGTCCCACTTCCAGATGTCTTTTGGTGTGACACATTTTTTTATAAAAATGCAAAAGAAATGTTATTATTTTGTCATAATTATATGTAAATCTATGCTGCTTTGTTATAGCTAGCATGTTGTTAGTATGCTAATGTGTAGCTACAAGACTCAAGGTTGTGCTAAGTGCAGAAAACATCACATGGTGTGACACTTTATCATATGGTGTGACATGTCTGCCTGTCACACCATATGATTTGATTGTCACACCATATGATATGAATTGTAATTCCCTGCATATATAACAATAAATAACAAAGTCCAATGTATGTTTTGTCCTTTTAAACATTTATTTGGGTCCATCATCACATAAAAGCTGTAATTATCCACATATGGTTCATATGGTTCATACAATATATAAAAAAAAATGTTTTATTGTTAAATATAAAATAAATCAATAAAATTTGAATATTGCCTTCCAGCATTTAAGAGTGGTTAAATATTTCCTGCCATATGAGTGATCAGTACTCACCAATAAGTAGGATAACACATGGTTTGCATTGACACATGACGACATTATCATATGGTGTGACACTATATCATTTGGTGTGACATTCCAAATTGTGAAAATAACATACCTTTATTAATGATAAAACCTGAAAATGTTCATGGAATACATAGAAAATAGTATCAGCAAGAGTCACAAATATTTTTATAATTTTCTAGCAAGGTTTGTCACAATAAATAGAAAATATGTTGAAAGACCGACGGCATAGGTCTCACATTGAGCAATGTTTTAGAAAATAATACACAATTTATTTTATTTTCACAAAACTATAATGGATCACAGTTTAGTTATGATAAATGACTTTAATAAAGTGAGTAACTTTAGAAAGGTATAATCCATTTTCAGTTTATATACAATTATTTTCATGTCACACCATATGACGATTGTACGCACTAATACAACAAATTGTCACATAAATTCTGATTCCAATTGAAAATTTTGAAACAACATATGTTTCTATAAAGATGAGAGTTAGTAGAACAAAAGTCAACCATTTTTATGCCTGTTATTTGAAATTTTTGAAAAAACACTTTTTTATGGTACATATGTCACTGACCCAAATATAAAATATTGTAAATATTTGGTCAATCTTAATTTATTACTTTCACATTTAATTATAAACATTAACTGATAAATCTTAAATTATAAAAAAAAGTGAATTTTATAATTTGTGTGTGTGTGTTAGGGCCAGTGAAAAGTATACATTTGAACACTGGTTGAACAATCCAAAACATCGTATTAATATGGTTGAACTTTTATTTTGAAAGGTCACCCACCGGCCTCCTCTGACACTTTAACTCTCCGAATCAAACATTTTCTCCGCAGGCAGTTTCCCTTAGAGTCGATCCACTGGTTCCCTGAATACATCTTCATGAATCTGTCGGATTCCTGTGAGCGAACCGACACCACACAACAACACAAACCCGGGGGTGTCCCACCAGGCCCGTCGGAACCCTCCGTCCGCTCGCTGACTCCAGCATCTGCCGCTGGGAACTGCACACGAACCTCCGGGCGATGGCGATAATGGAAACACACGAACCCTTTACTTTCTATAAACTGGCTGAAATAGTTCCTCAGGTCTGCGGATCGGAGCCGGGCAGGGATGTTGTTTACAACGAAATACGTCGCCTCTTCCGACGCCGCCATAACTGTGAAAGTGAAGCCAGAATTCACGCCTCTGGTGAAACACCAGGCGGAAGTTGTTTCAAAATAAAAGTAAAAGCAAAACAAAAACAACCTTTTAAAATAACGTACAGTATGTTGATATTTTATTTAACACCGTTTTATGTTTGTTTATGTTTAAAATGTATAAGTAGGCTAACTTTTTATCCCATAATTATGACAAAAAAGTAGTGCTGTCAAATCGAATCGATTATATATCATATATATATATATATATATATATATATATTACAACCACAAACTTTTATGTTAGATGCGATCAATTTGACAGCACTAATATAAATAAAATAATATGTCATAATTAAGATATGCATTACAGCAATAAAATAATAATAATAAAAAAACATTATATTTGTGAGTGTTCATATATTTGTAAACTCTAGATTTTAAATAAAAAAATTCAAACATGTTCTTACAAGAAAGTACAGGTACATGGATACTAGCAGATGATAATACTGTGGTGCTTTGATACATACTATTACACTGTGGTCTCATCGGTATTACACTAAATACTGTGGTATTTAAACCGAATAAGCATTTGGCAAAAAACTTTTATCCAAAGTGACTTGCATTGCATTTCAAGGTATACATTTTTTTTAAATGAAAATAAAAGTAGGTCATGTAAATCATCAGGATTGATCTAGATTAGATCTGAGTTAAAAGCCTCAATTCTCAGAAAACTGATATGCTCATATTACAATAATATCTCTTGTCAGAGAGAAACACCTCAGAAAAAAAGTGTCAAGAGACGCATGATATAAAAAAAAAAAATCTACTTTTTATTAAAATATATTTCCAATATAATTTCTGTGTTGTCATGAAAAAGTGTCATAAAAAAAACTAAACAGAAATTAAACTGTGTCATATCTATCCACATTACTGGCACTGTACAGAGAGGATATGCATAGGAAAGAGTGACAGAGTGTCAGAACTATTGCTTTGTTCAAATTAGTGATTCATATAGTGATATTTGGTGTTTTCTCCACATGTCAAGCATTTAAAAATGATAGGCAATGTTATTCCAAACCCATATGAGGGTGAATAATAATTTTTTTTTTGCTGAACTATTCCTCTAAAGCATTCATTACTTTACTTGTATATATTTTAAAGTGTCAGCAGTCTGGTCCACTAGAAAGCACACATGGGCTGATATCTTCTGAATCCAGAGACACAGAGAGTCTAAAGCCCACAGGAATGTGGTCCGTCAGTCCAGCCAGCTGAGTCACGTACGTGAACTCTTCCACAACCTACACATGGGAAAAAGACAAAGATTTAAAAACTTAATAACATATTTTTTTCCTAAAGTACATTTTTACCGCAAATGTTTAGACCTTATTCAGAGCAGCGCCATGACAGGTATAAAAGTGAGGCTGTGAGGGATAGACTTACCGTGTTTCCTATGGCATCCGCTGTAAAAAGCTGGATAAAGCTCCTAGATTACTTTCAATTTTCCACATCTTATATTGTCGGGAGTTTTTTTGTCAACTGAAATTTCTTGGAAAGATATTTTTCCAGTGTTTCATGAGCAGAACAATCCAAAAACACATTAAATAACAGTACAGCCCATTGAAGAGATGCATGTCTGTCCCTCACGGCCTTGCTTTCATTCCCATTAAAAATCAAAGATGGCGCTGCTGTGAATAAGGTCTATTAAACACTGAAGCACAAACATGTCATTCTTAGCAGGAAACGCACCGTTTTGCAGTGACTGGCGACGGAGCTCTCTCGATACAGAAGGTAATCGATCCGCCGACCCACCCAGGGCTGATCCGGCTCAGGATAAACCAGAGGAACGCCGTCGACCGGCACCGGGGGAGATAAATAGTCCTTGCGCAGTTCTTCACTTTCCAAAGTTCTACAGAGAAGATCAAGGATTAGACTGAATCAAAACCTGCTCAAACTATGCAGATTTGTCTATGCTATGCTTCATTTCATGTACAGTACAGGCCAAAAGTTTGGAGACATTACTATTTTTAATGTTTTTGAAAGAGGTTTCTTCTGCTCATCAAGCCTGCATTTCTTTGATAAAAAATACAGATTTTTTTTTTAATATTGTGATATATTATTACAATTTAAAATAATTGGTTTTCAATTTATTATACTTTAAATTATCATTTATTTCTGTGATGCAAAGCTGAATTTTCAGGATCATTACTCCAGTCTATCACATGATCCTTTAGAAATCATTCTAATATTCTGATTTATTATGAGTGTTGGTGGACACAGTTCTGCTGTCTAATATATTTGATGAATAAAAGGTTAAAAAGAACTGCATTTATTCAAAATAAAAAAATATTTTCTAATAATATAAATCTTCTTTACTATCACTTTTTATCAATTTAACACATCCTTGCTGAATAAAAGTATAGATTTATTTCAAAAAAAGAAAGAAAAAAAATGACTGACCCCAAATGACTGACCAGTAGTGTATATTGTTGTTACAGAAGATTTCTATTTTTAAAACATTTTGCTTCTTTTTTATTTTTTTTATTCATCAAACTATCCTAAAAAAGTATCACAGGTTATGCAAAAATATTAAGCAGCAGAACTGTTTCCAACTTTGATAATGAATCATCATATTACAATGATTTCTAAAGGATCATGTGATAGACTGGAGTAATGATCCTGAAAATTCAGCTTTGCATCACAGAAATAAATGATAATTTAAAGTATAATAAATTGAAAAACAATTATTTTAAATTGTAATAATATATCTCAATATTCAAATTTTTTTCTGTATTTTTGATCAAATAAATGCAGGCTTGATGAGCAGAAGAAACTTCTTTCAAAAACATTAAAAATAGTAATGTGTCCAAACTTTTGGCCTGTACTGTATATTTCAAGTGTATATATATCCATATCTCACCGCTGCAGGTTGTCTGGAGTCCTCATGTTCTCATTATAGAGTGTTGGCTGTTCCAACAGGGTTCCTACAAATAAAACCACAAGTTTTCGTGTTTAAATATTTTCATTTGGAATTTCACAAAATATAATAATTTGTACACTTTTAAAAAAATTATTCATGCAAAACTATAACTATATAATACAAATGCATACAATAAAGAATGAAAAGAAACAACATCCTAATAGTAATACCCAAATTAAAGTGGAATAAAAAAATAAAATAAAAAAAAGTTATTATTTAACCACAGAATATCCGAAACGGCAACTTTCCACTCCAAAATGTGCGTTCGTTTCACAAAGCGTGTGCTGGTATTAATATGAGTTTTGATCGATCGGATCACAAGTGGACGCCTCTAAATACAGGTGTAAACGGGGTGTGAAACGTTTTGAGCTTGTCCACTTTCGACCACTTCCAGATGTAGTTGAAAACGCATTAGACCGGATTTGCTGTCGTAGTGTAAACGCTCAATGTGTTCGAACAGCCACAAAAGACGTCTTCTCTCCGCCTCCTGATCTAATGCCTGAACATTATGAGAAGCGCTCTAGTAAGACGGGATTTAAACTTTGTCGGCTGAAGATCCACATTTGGTTTGAAGATGGAAAAACATACCAAGCACAATGTTCTCTCACCATCCCTGATTCCTAACACACACTCACAGCGTTCGGCTGGTCTTGTGTCTGTCAGAGCAGAAAAGAAAGCTGATGCTCAGTATGTTTTGTCTCTGTGTGTGTTCATATCTAAGTTGCTTGAGCTTATTTAGTCCAGACATTTACCCATCCATAGACTGTTTCCTCAAAGAAATCAACATACATAGACCGTCTCCTCTGAGAAATCAGGACAGAAGTGGTTGAAAGTGGACAAAAGAGACGGATTAAAACACCAGGTGTAAACGGGTATGTGTCTCTCGTCTACTTGTGATCCGATCGACCAAAACGCATCTCAATACCAGGTGTAAACAGGGCCTAAGAAGCAAACGAGAGTGTTACCGATGACCCAGGGCTTCTCTTTCCCGGGTCCAGCTCTGCAGGGGTCTGTATATTCCTCAAACACACTATGGCTTTGCTCCAACCTGTCATCTAGTAAAAACATGTGAAAGACACATGAAAACGCTGATTGAATGAGGCACTTTTTTTTCTGAACTTCCTTTGCATAAATATTGATCTTTAATCGAGACGTACAGTGTGTGGTGTGTTGTTCAGTACATACCAGGGGAGCAGTTGTCGAAGTTAAAATCCCCACAAAGCACGTCAAACATCACCATTTCATCTTCTCGCCTGGTCACCGCTTGAAACTCGCTGATCCATTTGGTCAACATGTTAAGCTGCTCAAAGCGTATCTCTCCTTCCCCTGATCAAACACCAGAAATCTCTTAATATCTGATGTGCTTCAAAGCATTTTATTATACATATTTGTGCAATTATTAGTTGTGCAATTATAATTTGTACATGATTCAAACTGACGGCAAAACAATAATACTTAATTATGCAAAAAACAATCCGTCTTGACCAATGGGATTCTAGACAATTGAATTGGATTACATTACACAAAATATCCAAAACATTTTATTTTGTCATTATTTATTCATCCTTGTTTTGTTCCAAACCTGTATTTGAGATCTGAGTGCTTTGGTGCAAGTGATTTCATTTTTTATATAAAGCTATCCTATGACTCGTAATATAAAAGACAAGTTATATGGATAGATGGACTACGGTTATGATGCTTTTATGGCACTTTAATGGAGTTTTTATCCTTTTTGGAGCAGATATAGTCACTATGAACAGTTATCGAATGTCAGGGTTTGTGAGTTGATCAAAAGTAATTAATACAATCATAAAAATATTTTTTTTTATTGTTTTATAAATAAATAAATAAATCATAAAAAAATAAAAATAAAAAAAAAACAATCAAAATAAAACACAAAAAATATGAAATATCTTATTTGTTTATCTGCATGTACTGTAAGCATTAACCGACATCAGGGAACTGTAAACACGAGTAATTAATGTTGAAATATTATTATAAAATCTCAGGGAGACTTCAAGTAAATATTTAAACTCAAAGAAGTTAGGCTGACAAAAAACAGTTTAAGAATCCCTGAGAATAACTCAAGATAACTCCCTGCTCAAGAAAATAACAGCATACAGGTTTGGAACGACATGACGGTGAATAAAGAAACACAAACATTAATTTTATAGGTGAACTATTTCTGTAGATGCATCATAACAATAACAACACACTTGCCTTCAGGAGCGTGCAGATGCGTGCAGTTAATGTACCCAACCATTTTCTTTTCCCCTTTTTGTAACCCTATCTCCACCTTGTGAGAAAATAATTTGGTTTAGGCACACTTTTTAGTATAGTTAGTTTAAGGCCCCGATATACTTCAAGCAAAATAGAAGAACAAACTGGTGTCACATAATTTTGAACAAAATCAGGCCAAAATTAAGTTTGTTTCGGGAGTTCGAAACAAATTCCAAACTAACTAACTAACTAAGTGTTGGTAAACACTTTCGAACTACCATAGAGAGCTTAAGTCCCTCCCCTTCCGGTGGACCACCATGGGACCTTATTTCGGAAAAATATTGTATGGAAGTCAATGGCGAGAGACATCAAATATTTTGATCTCGTTTGAATTGTGCCCTGAATTACACATATAATGTTTGTCAATTTAAAATATATATTTTAAAGTCAAGAAAGTCGCAGTTTGATGTAAAACTGTTGAGGTATAATACTGTGAAAATACGTAATTACAAAGACTACAAACCCAAAAGGTGCACATGTGACGTCATACCTTTTCTCTCAATGAATGAAGCTCACTTTACTGAAGCTAACGTCTGTCATTTTCTCTATAGTCTTACGTTATAATCGTAACGTTACGCCGTCATGCCTGAGTGTTTTGTACCAGACTGCACACATACGGACATAGTGCGAGACGAGAGATGTAGTTCAATGAGCGATTTTCACATAAAACTAAATGTTACTCTTCTGTTTTATGACAAACTGCGACTTTCTTGACTTTCATAATTATCTTTTAAATTGACAAACATCATATGTGTAATTCAGGGCACAGTTCAGACGGAATAAAAAGATAAGTTGTCTCTCGCCATTGACTACAATACATACAGTTCTTCCAGTAACGTTTGTTCATAACTTTGAGAGAACCTTGCCAAAACATTAGCCAAAACTCTGAGAACGTTCCCAGTTAGCTGGGATAGCGCTGCTCAGGTATTTTGAACTTCTTTTTACCCCTAAGCGAAGAACGGAAAATAACTTTGCTGTGAGTTTACCGGGGTGTTTCATTTCCAAACCTATATATATATATAAAACCTTGTGGATCAGCATCAATATTAAACTGAATGCTGTACCTTTACAGCCAGCAGGCCTTTGGCAGCCAGCGCGTCCTCTCCTCGGCTGTTCGGAAAGCAGCGGTACTGAGCCTCCATCACGGGATAGCGACTGGCCAGGAACAAACCACTGTTGAAAAACTTGAAAGAGGAGCACGTTCCAGCAGGCTGGCAGGCGTACACGCCAACGTCATAGAGAACATGTTCATAGAGCGACCCGAGAGCCTGTGCGAGCTTCAGAGCGGCTCTCTTATCGAAAACCTCCTGGAGGCAAACTATATCCACCGAGGACGGGCACAAAGAGGACACTTCCATCAGCATGTCGCCGTCTCTTAAGGAACGAGGCGGATGCTTGTGCTGCTTGGAGTTCTGGTTGCAGTTGGGTTTGGGAAGCTGCTGGTTTGGGCCATTGGTTTCATCCGCTTCGGTCCCGTCCTTCTGACCTGTGATGGAAAAGTCTACAGATCCGTACGAGGACGGGGTCGGTTGCGGCATCAAACTGCTGGAAGGGGTAATGGTGCCGCAGCTACTCGGAGAATCTACGAAGATACGGATGTGCGGGCGAGTGACACCCTGCACGATGCTTTTCCCGATGATTGACGCGCGCTGTTGCGTATGCCCGAGGTTGTTGAAGCGCGCTACGCCGTCGGGCAACAGGCACAGGTTTCCCGTCAGAAACCCAAAACTGACCTTCTTCGTCTCCTCCCATCTAGAATTACGATCCTCCGTGTGAAGGATCTGCACCTGATGGCGGTACGAGAACGGCCGGCGTACGGCCTGGAGTGGAGCCCATAATACGAATCCCAGGAGGGCGAATGGTGTGGAAAGTATAAACAGGATGAAGAACAGGACGGAGCCGAAGACGAGCTTAAGCGGGTGGAGGTAGCACTCCTGTTCGCGCCTCAGCACGCGCTCCAGACTGGTGGAGACGCAGACGGCGAGGAGACGGTCCAGGAACCAGAAACACGGGAAGATGAGACTCCATCCTACAGCATGGAGACCTTCCAGAAAACAGTTGGGGAAAGGCGACTCTCTTAAAGACATGCCTCAGCGCCGCACGCCTCGGAAAGAAGCCTTCTCATCTCAGATCGTCCACATAACCACTCGGACTCTGTGGCAAAATTACAAATAAGGTGAAAATGTTAAAATGTTTGGAAAGTGAAAAGCTATATATTTACCAAATCAACTAGTCAGTGGATTGTATGAACCAGGGTTATTATTGTTGAAGGAATAGTTCACCCAAATATATACGGATGTTGCCAGTAGCCAGTGGTTATAGTTAAGTCAAGTCAACAATTTTTTATTTACAATACATATTGTATCAAACAGGTTCACAGTGATAACATGTAAATAATACAACAAAGTTTGTTTCTAGAAGAAAATTGCGTTATCGTCAACCTTAAAGGGTTAGTTCACCCAAAAATGACAATTCTGTCAGTAATTACTCACCCTCATGTTGTTCCAACCCCGTAAGACCTTTGTTCATCTTCGGAACACAAATTAAGATATTTTTGATTAAATCTGAGAGCTGTCTCACTCCTCCATAGGCTTCTAAGACACTATAACTTGCTGGCCCAGAAAATGTATTAAAGACATCGTTAATATAGTCCAAGTGACTCCAGTGGCTCAATCTTAAGTTTATAAAGCGACGAGAATACTTTTTGTGCACAAAAACAAACAAAAATAACGACTTTATTCCACTATTCATTTCCTTCTCTCTGGGCCTCGAGTCTTTTCACATAGTGTTTTAGCGCAGCGCGTCTGTGTTGTACGTCACACGTAGGCTCACTATTGGCTGACGCAAGTATTCTTGTCGCTTTATAAGCTTAAGATTGAGCCACTGGAGTCACTTGGACTATATTAACGATGTCTTTAATACATTTTCTGGGCCAGCAAGTTATAGTGTCTTAGAAGCCTATGGAGGAGTGAGACAGCTCTCAGATTTAATAAAAAATATCTTAATTTGTGTTCCGAAGATGAACGAAGGTCTTACGGGGTTGAACAACATGAGGGTGAGTAATTACTGAGAGAGTTTTCATTTTTGGGTGAACTAACCCTTTAAGTAAGACAGATCACTAATATTGTTGAATATTAAATGTCCCCAACTAAGCAAGCCAATTAGCTTAATATATGTAATAATTATTTAATAATAATATTTAATAATTAGCAATTATTAAACTATAGCGATTATAGTTTATAAAGTTTTAAATATGGATATATTTCTTACGAAAAACTTTCTTAAAAAACTCGGGCACTATTCAAAGCCATTACAAAGCTGGGAAGAGCCAGGATTTTATTTAATATAACTCTGATTGTGTTTGGCTGAAAGAATCATGAAAGTCATATACACCCAGGACGGCTTGAGGGTGAGTAAATGATGGGATAATTTCCATTTTAGTGTAACTATTCCTCTATCTAAAACCATAAAAAAAAAAAAGTTAATTGAAATAAAATAAACGTTAACTAAAATAAAATATAAAAAAACTTATTTTATTTCAGCTATAGCTGCCAACAAGCATTTCTTGTTGTTTAGTTTAGTTAAGTTTACTAAAATTACTTACACTAAAAAATAAAGACATTTAAAAAATGACGAAAGGACAAATAAAAATGAATAAAACTTGAACTAAAATAGAAAATGGAAAATGTGAATAAAATATTTGAATATTCAAATATCAAAAACAGCATCTCATTGATACTAAAATAACCCTTTCACACAGCAGTCAAAACTTCAGACACAGACTATTTCCCATGTTAGAATAATAGTAAATATTCTAAATGTTTATAAAAACTAAGATAACACTGGCTTGAACAACACGCTGCGACTGACTAGTCTAAAGCTAAAATGCTTTCAGAGAAGTTGACAACATTTCTATACACCTAGTCAGTTAGTGGATGGCTTTTGACAATCCCTTTTCTTTTCAATGCATTTGTTCTGTGAATGGCTTCTTTGTCAAACACAATAATCTCCATGCAGCCTGTTGAACAGGAGGAACAAGCTTTCATAACCTTTGGTTAGAATTTATTTTCCTTTACGTTCAATGAAATGTTTCAGTTCTCAACTGGTGGTTTGTTTTTTCCAAATTGTGGGTAATACATAGGCTATTTTACATTTACGCATTTAGCAGACATGCATACATTTCCAGGGAATGGAACCCATGACCTTGGCGTTAAATGTAAAAACAAATGTATAATGCAAAAAAACAAAAACACCTCCTTCTGCTCCAGAATTGTGTTTCTTCAATTGCTCGACATTTCACAACTGCCTGTATCTAATATCACCCAGGTATCATGGGATATGTCCGAGTCATAGGGTTTCTGAATGGGGGAACTCACCCATAATACAAATGTTGTCAGCAAAACAGCACTACCAATAACAACAACAGGATACTATGACATGTATAAGAGATAAACATCAGAGGATCATAGTGCACTTCTGCCACCAGCCCTGGTTAATTGGTGAGTATGTACTGCAGAAACAGTTTGCTATTCAGGAGCCAATAATGCACTAGAGATTAGAAACTTACAGTAGCAGGGATCTTCTGTTGACCGCTTACTCAACTGGATTAATACCTATTGATTTATCGATCGAGAGCATTTACGACACTGATATGATCTAATGCACGAATAATGAAATCAGATGCATGTAAAATTGCACTGCAGGGAACAGGTCGAAACATGCACCGGATCTCATGCGAGATGAACTCCACACGTGTGCTGAAGTCATCATGCATGCATCTGCGCGAAATTATCATATTATGATTATTTTCTCTCTCTCCCTCTCCCGTCTAAACCCTGCTACGGCTTTCTGTAATCTACCAACAGTCACGTGCCACTGGTGACCAGATCCCGGTTAGCAGGGCGGAAATGGCAGCAGTCGCGAGCTGGTAAAGTTTACCTGTCTTACCTGACTCTGTTTGTGGCGCGCGACAGGCTTTGCTTTGAACATGAGCTGATGTTGCGGCCAGTCCGTGTATTGGACACCTTTCTGATTCAGTGAATCCGACTCATCAGTCTCTCTGCTGCTCGTGTTCCTCCAGCGGTTTCTACACGCACGCATACAGTATAGTAGGTCATGCGCGCGCCCGTCCACATCCCCGTGTGTGCGCGCACTTCCGCAAAGCCCTTCTGCTGAAACTGGCTTATTTTTTAGGGGAATGTTTGGGAATATGTTGGTGTTACTGCTTTACAATATACCTACAGGCTGTATGTTGACATGTCCAAGCTTGAATGTACATTTTCTCATTTTAACAGTTGCAAAGAAGGGACCGAGCAAATAGGCTACCTTGAAATACCTTGTTTATATAGGCAATTTTTTTAGCTTAAACTTAGTCGTCCCCCATCCAGCTTATGTTAAATGATTCGTCCTGCCGATCTAACATACACATTCAAACATGTTATCTTTCCATTCACCTCCAGACTCAGTGTTTTCTCGCATTTCTAGGTTGTTTATTTCCAGAAAGGAGCAAAGTAGGACGGGACATGTGGATTGAGAAGTTTCTACCACAGGAACAGACTCCGTCCATCCAGTCGTGCCATGAAACGCAAGCAGCTGAGCAGCAGCAGAAGATCCTTCAGCAACCTGGACGGCGCAGTTTCAACAATCACCCTGTGCAAAAACTCAGGGTTGGAGTAGGCCCGTTCCTGGGCACCAGACGTCTCCTTCAGGATCCCGTAGGTGTTGACAATGATCTCGCTGAAGGGAGGGTGTAGACACATGTTATAGCCCAGGGTATGAAGCCTGTTCATGATCTCTGTGTGTCTCTCCAACAGCTGGAACTTATAAGCTTCATCCAGAATCCCAGTCAGGGGGTGAATGGAGACCTGATGTTAAATATTGAATGAGACACAGCAAATACATGTCAAAACATCCCACAGGCTCATGTCTGAATCTACAGCCAGCAAACACTTAACAATTACATACATTGTCTCTGCATATTAAACTGAGAAAAAGAATTTTGAGAGTCACAAAATTACACATTTCAGCTTTAAAGTCATGATGACTGCATTTTACCATTGCATGCAGCACTAAATAAATATATGTGACAGTCTGAATTTAATATTCTTGAAAATTAAAGAAGCTAATTAACTTCTTATTATAGTCGATTGTACATGTGTCTCAATATCATGTCCTGCTCACCTGCTCTATTTTATCTCGTATGTCCTGCACGGTGAATCCATACAGTCTAGACTGTTCCTGGAAAACATGTGAGAGGATTCGACGGTCCAGCTGGAAGGCAGTTTCACCCAGTAACCTGCTGTGATCTGCAGGAATAGATCAGGTAAACCATCAGTACACACAAGACCAGATGAGGAGCAGCTAAACAAACCCATTGTTTGCTCAGAGTTGTTTGCAGTTTAAATTGTGTGCCAGGGTTATTATTAACATTTTACACAAAGCTGAAGAAAGTATACATGCATGGGTTACAGAATGAAACTGAAACACTGGCCAATATAGTGTTGTAGGTTTCACGCCTATATATATATGTGTGTGTATCTCCACTGACTTACATTCATCAGTAAGAGATGAGTGTGAAGGTTGAATAGCAGAGCAATAGCGCAGCTGTACATAAACTATTGCAATCCGCACAACATAATGGGAGACATTTCAGAGTTCAAAAGAGGACAGATTGTTGGTGCATGTGTCGCTGGTTCATCTGTGATCAGGACAGCAAGTCTTTGTGTATCGAGAGGTATAATATCCAGGGTAATGTCGGCATTAAACCACAGAGGACGGACCACATCCAACAGGAGTAACTGTCGACGCAAGAGGAAGCTTCTGACAGGGATGTCCAGGTACTAACCCGGATTATATCCAAAACACATGAAACCACAGCTTCCCAACTCACTGCCCCTGGGCTGTGGACAATGTGAAGCACGTATTGTTCTCTGATGAACACCTTCATTATCTTTGAGTTACGGTGTGGAGAAACCCTAAAGAGTCTGAACACCCGGACTTTTGCACCCCAGAGTGAAGCACGGGTGGATCAGTGATGGTTTGAGCTGCAATATCATGACAAGCCTGACTGTGTTTGATGGACACGTCACTGCCGAGGACTACCGAACCATTCTGGAGGATCATGAACACCGGATGTTCAAACCGTGTATCAGCATGATAATACACACTGCAAGACTGGAGACAGAAGGGTATGATGAAGATGAAAGTGAAGTTGAACATCTCCCATGGTCTGCACTGTCACCAGATCTGAAGATTATTGAGGTGTTTTGGAGGAGCGAGTCAGGAAATGTTTTCCTCCACCAGCATCACACGTTCTCGCAGAAAAAAAGGTATAAAAGCTGTCACTGGGACAGAACCCTTCAAAAGGGTACTAATATGCATACTTTTGGTACCAATATGTACCCTTGAGGGACTAATATGTCTTAAAGGTACGGCCACAGTTGACAGCTTTTGAACCTTTTTTTCTGAGACTGTTCTGGAAGAGAAATTACTTAAAATCCCTCTGGTCTCTGTGAAGGACTTCTATCTGTCATTCCCAAAATGAGCTGATGCTGGATTGGCTGTAAAATGAGGCCCTCACCATACTAATAAACTATTGTGATCTAAAACCAGGTGTTTCAGTTTCACTGACCAACTCGTATATACATACATACATTAGGCGGTTTGGCAACTAACTAAAATAAGTTTAAGTTTATTAAATTAAACAGAAATAAAAACTAAGAAAATACAAGAATAAAAGCTAATTCAAAATATTAACAAAAACTATAATAGTAAAATAGCTCAATTGGAAGTGATATCGTGCATGAAACTAGTTTGTAGACAAATATAAACTGTCTATACATATCTTTACAAAAATTTAATAAATGGTACGAAGTTGTATTATTTCTTTTTGAGCTCAAAACTCTTCTAGGTTTTATTCATTTTTATTTAAGTTTTAGGTATTTTAGTACATTAAAGCTAAACTAAATGTTGCCTCTGCAACTAACTGAAATAAATGTTTTCATGCATATTTCATTGGTAACATTTACAATAAGGTTCCATTAGTTCTACTGCATTTATTAATCTTAGTTAATGTTAATCTTCTCAACACTTACTAGCACTTTTTCTAAGATCAAAAGTTGTATCTGTTGACATTAATGAATGCACGGTGAACTAACATGAAAATAAATGCTGTATATATTTGTTATCGTTAGTTAATGCATTAACAAATGAGACCTTATTGTAAAGTGTTACAATTTGATTTGATTTGAGCTGAAGTAACGGACATGTTTTTGAATAGTAACCCTGGTGTGAATGAAGGTTGCACACCTCTGAGTGTGTGGTGTGTGACGGAGCACCTCCTCATGATTGACAGCTGACAGTGTGTGCAGAAGATTGACGGGTGAGGACGTCTTCTGGGCTCTTTTCAAAAGCTCATCACTGAATCTGCTCTCATCCACTGTGGCGTTCCACTCAAGAGTCAATCTCCTGCCTAAATTACAGCAAACACTTTATATACAGCACTTAAAGAGACTTCGATTACAGTCACAATAAAATTCAGTCTTTACAATAAAAATAGCAAATTCAAAGTCTGGACTGGGTGTAGGAGAGATTACAAATATGTGACTTATAAAGGGGGCTTCATGATATGCACTATATATTTACAGTATGGCTTCATGATCTATTCAAGTATTCATGCAGTTTTATTCATATTTTGAATAAGATTTAATTTTTTATTTTTCATGTTAATTTTGTCATGAACAGAAATGTTTTTAATAGTTTGTTTTATGTAATGATTATACCCTAATCTGCACTATATCAGCAACCAAACAAAGTTATCTTACATTTCTTCATCAATATTAAATATTATGGCTCCTTTCCTACCGGTATGACTGATCAGACCATCGGTTGATGTAAATCTGTTCAGCTCAGCATTTAATTTACTATCCAAACGATCCATGTCATGACACAGTTCCTCAACGTCCATCCGCAATGAACCGGTTTTTACCTCATCCATTTTACCCTCCACACAGATCAAGCACAAATGATTTTACTTCTGTCTTTGAGAAAAGCACAACTGTAGAGATGAGAAATGAGAAAATGTCCAAAACAATGAATTTGTTCCTAAAGGTGTCTTTATTCCCTTCTTAAAAGTAAAATGGAATGCATAAAAATGGCAAGAAGTGATAACATAAGCATAAGTACAGCAGAGGGAAAAATGAATCAGTGTATTTGCTTATGATTATATTAATAACACTGATCATAGAGACTAGACATTGTTGTACATTTCAGGAAGTACAAATAGTTGAATCATAGTTGTGTCTGCATATCAAACTGGGACACAAGAAAGCATTTAAGCATGGAAGAAAACGCCACGCATGATGATCTCCAATGGTGGAATTTTAACCACTGCTTCTTCCAAAGATTCGCAAAATGTATAAAAAGATTTGGATGATGTCCAAATACAGATTGAGGGAAGCGAAGATATATTCCTCGGGACTCAGGGATAATTTCTTGTTCCCCAGAAGCAGCTGTGTGTCCACGGCCAAGAACTGCAATACAATCGGGACATTATTTCATTTATTTTCTTGTATGATATACATTTTAAAGTATTTGACATGTCAAAACACCTCCAGGGCCCAGAAAACACCTCTATTTTAATCATTTAACTTAATATTTGCATGTTCACAGTTCTCTGATATAATAGTCACGACATGCACGAAAACAAATCAAATTATTTCATGTTTTATTTTTATTGTACATTTTTATGACTGAATTGATCATTATTAGCTAAAGAAATGGAGCACTTACACAGGTGAAGATCAGCGCACCCAGCGACGCATAGATGAGTTCCAGAATCCTGCTGTACAGGAAGATGCACAGGATCCCAAAGAAGAACAGGACGATGACGCACACGAACAGCACCCCGTAACAGGAAGTGAAGTCAAACTTGGTCTGTGATTGGACAGGAGATATTCATGAAAATCAGCTTTTGTAAATGACAGCACTAACACTAGAGATGACCAAAATAGAAAACTATTTTCGTACATTGTTCTGTACACACGCAGGAAAGCAGACACAGGGTTATTATCAATAGCTAAAGCTAAAACCATAAAAAAAAAAGGTACTTGAAATAAAATAAACATTAACTGAAATATTTTTTTTTACTTTAGCTAGATTTCAAAGCAACATTTACATTTTTATTTAGTTTAACTTGAAGTACTAATAAATAAAAATGAATAAAAACTATAAAGGCATATTTTAAAAAAGAAAACAAAATTAGTAAAACTTCAGTAATGTGCTAAAATTATTAACAGAAAATATACAAATTTAATTTAATTAAAAAATATTAACAAAATCTATATTTTACAGTAGCTAGTGGGCAAAAGTGATGTCTGGAGGGGAGATTTGTTTGTAATGACTCAAGTTTGATTAAACCATCAAAATATGAGGACAATATTTTATATATTTTAAATATGAGGGAAGAGCAAAACACTAAACTTGATTAAGGTATTAATCGGACAATATTATTTGAAAAAATAGCAAATTACAGCAACAAGTTTATATTTTACTATGCAAACAAAAATGCATATAAAAACAAAAACATCTACAAACATGGACTACAATATAATCAGTTATTAATATTTCATTGGTTCTGTCCTGTTTTTGCACGTGTTCCTAGTTTCTATATATGGCAGCCTGGCCTAAAATGATGTCGGCACAATTTGGCATGTTTCATTGCGTTATCACAAATACAACCATTGACTCCCAAGCACAACTATGCAATGTGCTTACAATATCTTTAATAATATTTTAATAAAGGGTGAAGAAGTCAATTTTCCTAGGCCGGACATCACTTTTGGCCACTACTGTATATGTCAACGATACTAAAATAACACTGAGTAGATGTTCATGACAATCTTTTGCTTCCAGTATTTTTAGAAATCTTTTAATTATTCAAAAAACATGCCAATCGAGAACCTTTTGTTGCACACGACCAGTTCTGGATTTCAACCCCTGATCACAGTACATGAAAGTGTCCGGTTATTGAGACGGCAAGACGAGCACTGACCTGTAGAGAGAAGACGATCACCGTAAAGCAAACCAGCACCGTAATGCCGACCGCCATCACCACGATTTTGGTATCGTAGAAGCTGGATATCACCCCGACCATGTAGGACATCGCCAGTGTCAGGACAGACTGAAATGCAGGAAATCATTTAGTACAGAGCATGAAAGGAGAATTTAAAATGTTTTCCAGTTAAATCTGTTACATCAAAGATTCACCAAAGAAATGAGGTTCCACGGATGCTTCCGGCGAAACTCTCCGCAGCAGAGGATGATGAAGTAGGGCACGAGGAAAACTATATATCCGACCCAGTACGTCCACGTGTTCTTCATCACAAACAGTTTGACGTGAGGCTCAAAAGTGAAGAGGGCCACGAAGCCACAGGTCACTGCCAGCTGCACACTTAAAACAGCGAACACCTGAACACAAGTACACAAATAATACAACGTCAAAATTCATTGTTGGGTTTTAGCGGGTCTCATTTACTATAGTTACTATAGTTACAGGGATATTTCACCGCTGGAAAAATGAATGTGTATTTAAATTGGGTCATTTATGTAGTAGAAATGTGAAATTATTTTAGAAGTTGGCGCCTTCTAGACTGAGAAAAGCCAGAAAATGTATTTTTGGCTCATGTGGATGAAAGACAACAACTCCCAGAATGCACTTGCTCTGCTGCCCTACGAGGACACTCCCAAGCCACGCCTACCAGTAACAGAGGGCAGTATTGGAAGAAATGACACAGCTAGGCTACTAGTCGACGCGAAACTGAAAAGACGGCGTTTTATGGTGAGATCCCCCTATGGGCGGGCTGAACACATGCGGGACGAGCTCCTCCTACTGGCTGGAGTCTCTCGCCTCTGGACCTCATTGACACTAAATGATGATTTTTGTGTCATCTGAGTTTTTTTATTTCAGACACACAATACAGAAATCTCTGGTCTCAAGGGGACATGAGGGAGGGAAGCACGGCCACTCCAAAACACTACTGGGTTTCTACGGATACAAAGCTTAAGGCTAATCGGTGAAGTATCCCTTTAACTAAAACTAAAACGTAAAAAAACATTTTCATAACTTGAATAATATATATATATATATATACACATACACATATTAGTGCTGTCAAATCAATTAATCGCGATTAATCGCATCTAACATAAAAGTTTGTAAATATATATTTAATTTTAAATATATTAAAATTAAATTATTAAAATATAATATAAACTATTATTTAAATATAATAGTATTTTATATACCATTAAATATACCCGGCGCATGATGTAGGATGTAGGAGTAGCGTAAAGCTTACGTGAGAGTAAACGCTTCTCGCGGTTCAAACAAACAAACTTAAGCTCCTCCCACATTTCTCTGTAAAAGTTCTCGTTTTGTTTTGCTCTGTCCTCTGCCCTTCCGCGTTCGTCAATGCGTCTTGCGTCAGGTCAGAGGTCACTCTTCCCGTTACCAGAAGCCAGTGATTATAGTTTATAAAGTTATAAATATGGATATTATTCTTACAAAAACGCATGGCTTCGCTTCAGAAGGCCGTTATTATCCCCCTGGAGTCGTGTGGATTACTTTTATTATGGATGGATGAGCTTTTTTGGCCTTCAAAATCTCAGGTACCATTCACTCCCATTATAAAGCTTGGAAGAGCCAGGATATTATTTAATATAACTCTGATTGTGTTCAGCTGAAAGATGAAAGTCATATAAACCTAGGATGGCATGAGGGCGAGTCATTCATGGGATCATTTTCATTTTTGGGTAAACTAACCCTTTAATAATCATAACACATGAGATCATGATGCTATACACAGTATGCTTTCCGTTGAACTTGAATCTTGTTTTGAGTGTGTTGAATCTTTTCATTGGTGCTGTCATGAAGGATTGCTCCGTATCAGTGTTTACCTTTCGAATGAACATCCTTCTGACGACTTTATCATCGAGTCCAAAGCCTCCGAACTGGTCCTTTTCATAATCCGGAGGTGGGTCGCTTTGCACTGGATCAACCATTGCCGCTTCTTTCACAAAACAAAAAGGATAACTAACTTAGTTAAGAGTTTATTAACAAAGAGAACGTATTAAAATTTCCCATATGTGAGGTTGAATCTCTTACCATACGGAAGTGGTTGTTCGTACGGTCCGGGTCCCGTACTGTATGGACCTGTGGCGTAAGGTCCTACTTGAGGATAGGGTTGCTGTGGATATCCAGACCCTCCCTGTCCGTACATGGGATTCCCAAAAGCAGTTGGGGGTGCATACGGGGGTCCAGCATATCCGGTAACAGGTACTCCAGGATCCACTCCTTGAACACCGGCATCATAAGAAGGGGGGGGCATCATAAAGCCTGGCGGGGCAGGCTGGACCATGGTGGTGACATGTGGGGGGTTGTCAAAGCGAGTGTATCCATCTTTGTTTTGTGCCATGACTGGATCTCAGTACTGTAAAATAAATAAATGAATAAACAAAATACAATACAAATAAAAGATATATAATTTATATGAAAATAACGTTGAGTAATTTTCCCAGCCTGACCATCAACACTCCAGTGTTCACTGAATGAAAATCTTGCAGTATATCTAGAAAATAATTCAAAAACATTCATACAGCATAACGACTAAATACATTTACTATAACAAATGTACATTCACTTTTAATGTCTTAATCATTTCTATGCCTTTCCAGGCATCAAGATCAGCATCTACTTCCCTTATAACAACGTCAAAAAACAACGTCAAAAAAAGTGGTGTAAAACTATTAAAAAATCTCTGGAAAGACGCCGTAACAGAGCATTGAGAAATAATAACGCTAATATTACGATCCCAATATTCAATATGAATATACAAATGGTTACAGTAACAAAATAACAATGTAAGAGAACAAAAGAGACAAATCTGTGTAAAATTGCGCAACATGACACACTTTCGTTTTCACTTCAGTGATGAAGAGTATCTGAACTTACATGAAGCTGCGCGCTGTAGAGTAGAGTTGGGGTTTCGAACTTAATTAACACACCTAATCAATTAAACTTGAAGATTCGTCGTAAAAAAGTCAGTTCTCTTTAGTAAACACGAACAGACCACGACTCTCGTGAACGCGCTTCCCTAGAGAAGAGTCCAGTGCAGCGCGCCGCCTAGCGGGACACAACTGATGCTGCATCGGTGTGTTCATTGCATTTTATATTTTAATATTATGCATGGGTATATCTATTTTATTATCATCTAAGTGATTTTAATAAAAAAAAAAAAACTCTAGATAAAATAAATAATGTTGATTTTTAAGGGTAAAGGATGTTGCACTGATAGTAATTTGACATAGCATCCAGCAGGGGTCAGTGTTAACCACATGTTGCTGCACATTCTTCTGTTTGATTGTGTATTTAGTCCTTCAATACATGGAAAAGGCATTTGTATAGATATTATCTGTAATACAGTAGGCCTATGCAGCTTTACGTAATTTGCGTAAGAGGGTGTATCTACAGATTACTCTGCCTTATGTTATATGAAGGTCTTGATAAATCTGTCTTGTAAACTGTATATATTTATTTTTATGTGATATAGAGATAGAGAGGCTAGTTGACACTTCAGGACTGTGTTGTCGTCGTGTCCAGGCGCAGGTCCTTCATCAGATCTGAAGTGTGTGTGAGTGTCCACAATGTGAAACACGTATCGTTCTCTGATGAACACCTTCAGTATCTTTCCCACATCCGTGTGAGTTACGGTGTGGAGAAACCCCAGAGAGTCTGAACACCCGGACTTTTGCACCCCAGAGTGAAGCACGGGTGGATCAGTGATGGTTTGAGCTGCAATATTATGACAATCCTGACTGTGTTTGATGGACACGTCACTGCCGAGGACTATACCGAACCATTCTGGAGGATCATGAACACCGGATGTTCAAACCGTGTATCAGCATGATAATACACACAGCAAGACTGGAGACAGAAGGGTATGATGAAGATGAAAGTGAAGTTGAACATCTCCCATGGTCTGCACAGTCACCAGATCTGAGGATTATTGAGGTGTTTTGGAGGAGCAAGTAAGAAAATGATTCCCTCCACCAGCATCACACGTTCTCTCAGGAAAAAAGGTACAAAAGCTGTCACTGGGACAGTACTTCAAAAGGGTTCTAATATGTACCATTTTGGTACCAATGTGTACCCTTGAGGTACTAATATGTCTAAAAGGTACGGCCACAGTGACAGCTTTTGAACCTTTTTTTCTGAGACTGTTCTGGAAGAGAACTGGCTTAAAATTCCTCTGGTCACTGTCATTCCCAAGATGGCTGTAAAAAGAGGCCCTCACCATACTAATAAACTATTGTGATCTAAAACAAGTTTCAGTTTCATTGACCAACTACATACACACATTAGGGGGTTTAGCAACTAACTAAAATAAGTTTAAGTTTATTAAAAAAAAAATATATATATATATATATATCTTTTAAAAACTAAGAAAATGTAAGAATAAAAGCTAATTCAAAATATTAACAAAAACTATAATAGTAAAATAGCTAAACTGGATGCGATATCATGCATAAAACTATTTTGTAGACAAACTGTCTATACATATCTTTACAAAAATAAAATAAATGGTAGTGATGTGAGTGGAGGCCCTCCTGTCACGTACCAACACTCTTTACCATTCCAATACAACCCCATATTAGAATAAGGTTTGTGTTTGCTCTTTTACTGTCATATAATGTTCACACACATCTTAAAGATACAATTTCTTCCACAACTAACATACAGGTGAAACTCGAAAAATTTGAATATTGTGCAAAAGTTTATTTTAGTTCAATTATTTAATTCAAGTGCATTTGTTTCAGTAATTCAACTTAACATGACTGTGGTATGAAGCAGGTCGCGATTGCTAATGAGAGACAGATTTCAGCGCCACCTTTTATGTACATTTGCTCACCTGTCTAATAAAGTACATGCAAGACGTCTCTGTCAAATCGAAGTTCGTCACGAACGTGGAGCTCTCGGCATCTCCAAAACACCACGCCGATATTGATCCTCGTTTTAGTTCTCCTTTTGTCCCAAAGTCTGCTTGCCATGGTCCATCATGTTTGAACGAAACAACTCCATGAGCGTGCTGCTAGACGTAACGCAGTTGTCGCCGTCTGTCGCCATGGTTACTATGGCAGTACGAGCGGAAACCAGTGATAACGCGGATATTACGTCATTATTTAAAATTGGAATTTCTCTGAAATTAAAAATCTTTGGGAACTTTTGGGATACTGGAAGTACACAACTGCAGGAAATATATATATATATATATCACACTTTGCAAGTGATTTTTGGTTATTTTATTACAAAAATCGTACATATTGTAGCTTTAAACACCTTACAAGAAAACCAACGTTTTTAAATCTTTTTTTTGTTGCATTTTGATTCCGTGTTAACTGTAGCAACAAACTGTCAGAATAATATACCCATTTGTTGACATTTAGCGAGAAACCTTATAATTTAGAAAATAAAATCTTATGTCTACCTTCAACAATAAGGGTGTCCTCCCTTGAGATGTAGCCACACCCTCCAGTGTCATATTGCATCAACCAAAACCATTTTATCATTTAAAGAAATAGTGTATCTTTAATTAAAGGCCATTGTCATGCTCTTAAAGGGTTAACCCATTGAGCACAGTAAATCAAACTAAACGGCCCACTTCGCCTGCATTCACCCTACATTTATTTTTAAGAGTGCATTTACTATTGGAAGCTATGGCCAAAAAGCCTCTGAAAAGAGCAAGAAAAAAAACATGGGAATGTTCAGGTTATGAAATATACTTTAATGTAGGACACATACAAAGAATACACAAGGAAAATCATGATTATCCTATTTGAGTCTGCCCTCCCACCATATCCGACTCCCTCATCTTTGACTCTCAGTGCCTTCCTCCACATGGTTTCTTGGGGAACGGTCCGGTCTTCTCCCACAGACTTGGAGTAGTAATACCAATCACACCGAGAGCAATTATCTCTCCAGCATTCCCACTGAGTTTACTCTCCTCATCTGAACCCATTCCCAGATCATCCTCCTTCTCATGAACCACCACCGCACGTCCCAGAATGGAATAAGGCCCAAAGAGCTTGGCGTCTGGAAGCGTCAGGAACTGCCTTATAACTCCTCGCTCGGAAGCAAAGTTGCCCAGGTCTCCAGGATGATGAGGGTGGTCAACGCCGTTTGGATTATAATGAGGACCAACAGTGATGCAGCCTTGACTGAGGTCTCCATACTGATGGATGTGCATGGCACGCTCTTGACGATCGGTGGCAGGCAAACCACGGAGGTTGATTTTCACTTCTAAATCTCCATTGGGGAAGAGCTGCTTGAAGAGGATTTGCCCAAAGATCTTTGGCTGGTTACGTGGCAAATTGGGGCTGGGAGTTACTTCACAAGTGGCATAGATTGTGTTGTCGAACTCCACGACTTCCGGCTGTGGAGCTTCAGGCAAACAAGCTGGATATTTGGAGAACTCTCCTCCTTGTATATGCAGCGCCAGCAATATCAGAGGGAATATTAGGATGATTTTCTCCATGTTGATCTTTAAAGCCTACAATGAAGAGTGGATTCAGTCAAATCATGCCGTTTGGTTTAAGGATGTAATATTTTTGATAAAAGGTCAAAGCTTTGTTGCAGGGAGCTTTGAGAATGGAAGTTGCATTAGGTAAAATAGCACAACCAGATTAGTTTGAAAACATTACATTCTTGCACTTAAGTATATTTTTTATAGCTTTATTTTCAATAATATGTACTTCTTTTTAAAGCATGCTAAAGTGTACTTTTTTCACAAGGACAGGTCAAATAAAAGACAAGATCTATACTTTTGCTTAAACTAACTTTTTTTTTGTTGTACTAAATCAAGTCAGTTGATGGAGAAAATGGAATGGAGAAAAAAACAAAACACAAGCCTAAAACAGCAAAGGTGCATTACCGTATAGCTGAAAAGTTGTCCTCAATCCGTGTGGAGCCTGAATAGTGCAGTCACAAAAACACTACAACGCTTAATCCGTGTGCAGTCCTGACCTGGGGTTGAGAGAATCACACTTTTGGCTGCTCTTTTAGGAACTCATGTTGAGCTACAAGTTAACCATGATAGTCTGTTAGTCACTAATTAAGTTCACCTGTGTTTCATTTAGCTCCCTTTGTTTGCCTGTTTATATATAGCACTCAGTTTGTTCAGTTCTTTGTCTTGCATTGCACAATGTGTTCTCCATTGTAGATTATCTCCATTGTTTTGTGTTTATTAAAAGAAGTACTGCTATGGATTCATCTTCACTTCATTTGGTGGCTCATTTGTGACTCATTAATTCTTAGTGTACAATTCCACTTGACGTTCATGCTTGACACCACTTCTCATAGCAGATATTCATCTCACATAAGTGAATAGCTGACAGTTCTTCTTTTTCATGAAGCCATTTCTACAGACTCTGATGTACCAAGCCTGACAAGCCTATATTACACATGCAATTGGACTGCTATTTAATTGTCTTTGAAGGCAGAAGTAAACATTTCTGAGGGAATGATTCTTCTATGGCATCGATGTTAAAATCCCCTTTTAGTAGATTGAATGCATGCAGGTAAGGTGGGACGCTTTTTGTTAAACGTGTCATTTAGATATACAGTACCTAGATGTTTTTTTCTTTTTATTACTTTTGTTAACTTTAAGGTCCGACTTTAATATTTCATTTTGAATACAGTTGATATGTGTTATTTGCAAGGTATATACCAATAAACATTTTGAGACCATGCACTCCAGACAAATTTCTTTTCAGGTAATGTGACCCATCCCTAATTTATCAAAAAATGATCCTGGATCTTAAAAACACATGATTTATTAACTCATCACACAAACATATTCCACAGCATATTTAACAGACCCAAAAGCACATAGATAGGCTATGATGAGTAATACTCATCAGTTCACTCAATGCATGTGTAAAGTTCAAAACAACTTGAACATATCTCATGTTGACATGAAATTGGATGAAATTTGAATATCAGATATCTTAATGAACTCTACAACATATTACAAATGGAACTACAACACATGCAACAACAAATAGGCTAACAAAAATTCAATAAGAGGAACATTTAAAATGGTAACCATATTGTAAAACTTTTTTTCTGTCTGTTTTCTCTAAACACTGTAAATCAACTTAAATTGTGTCCATATTTTAAAGCGTTCATCTACATTTTAATAATAATAATAATAATTTGTTACATTTATATAGTGCTTTTCTGGGTCCTCAAAGCGCTTTACAAGGAAGGGGGAATATCCTCAACCACCACCAATGTGCAGCATCCACCTGGATGATGCGACGGCAGCCATATTGGGCCAGAACGCCCACCACACACACCAGCTTAATGGTGGACAGAAGACAGTGATGAAGCCAATCAGTACATGGGGATGATTAGGAGGCCATGATGGACAGAGGCCAAGGGGCAAATTTGTCCAGGATGCCGGGGTTACACCCCTACTCTTTTTCAAAGGACATCCTGGGATTTTTAATGACCACAGAGAGTCAGGACCTCGGTTTAACGTCTCATTGGAAGGATGGTGCTCTTTGACAGTATAGTGTCCCGATCACTACACTGGGGCGTTAGGTCCCACATAGACCAAGGGTGAGCACCCCCTGCTGGCCTCACTAACACCTCTTCCAGCAGCAACGTGGTTTTCTCAGGTCGTCTCCCATCCAGGTGCTGACCAGGCTTGCTAACCTCTTACAATGACAAAGGTGTAGGTTGATGACTCATAAGCGGAATTATGGAACTTGTCGTCATGCCGAAGGATCTAATAATGTTTATGGATGAGTGAATACATTGATGTTTTTAACATGACTGTGGTATGAAGCAGGTCGCGATTGCTAATGAGAGACAGATATCAGCGCCACATGCGAGTCCCGCGGACATGAAGGATTAAGGACATTTCAATCTACCGATCTACCCGCAAGTGCTGAATTAATACTCACACATACCCCTTTTCCACCAGCATGAACCGGGTGCCAGTTCAGAGCCAGAGCTATTGCCAGTCCGGAGTTGGTTCGACTGACGAGCTCTCTAAGATCCGGTTTGCCTTTCCACAAGGCCAGAGAGGTAGCCTGGAAATCCAGACCTAAATATAAAAGATTAATGGTCTGGCGTCGACTAATGAAACTCGGCCAGCTCGAGGGGTGGCACCAAGCATGCATTTGAAGATCTCACTGCACGCAATTGGATAACACTACGACCAATCACAACAATAAACCCCATACGCTTAGCTACCAGCGGAGCTAACTGGTAGATTAGACTCTTACCGTATCCGGTCGGCAAAACAGCAAAAACGTCCTTCTTGCAAAGGAACGACTCGAGCGGCGTCTTCTGTTCCTGTTTTAGATAAAAAGCCAAGTCTAACTCGTTCATTGTAGCGGCCAAAGCCGTTTCAAACAACTGGTGTTCATCCATAGCCATCTTGCAATGTTTACTAATGACTTCGACGTCACAGTGCTGTCGTCTTCTGTTTAGCTCGCCTCTGGCCCGCCTATATCAGATAACCCCATGTGACTGGTGCAGCTCAGATCGAGGGGCATATTTAATGAGCATCATTACTCAACACCAGAGTAACTCGCTGAGCAAATTCAACTTGTGCTCTCGCGAGAATTCTGGATTACCAAGGTACCAGAGAGCCACCACAGAGCCAGATCTTACGTCACTGTATACATCTCATGTTGCCCAGCAACGCTAGCGTGGCAGCGCCAAACACAAACACGCCAGGCTTGTTCGAGATGGTTCGGCTTCTCGCAGACCGATCGGCTCATGACATCAAAGCACTGCGAAAGCGATCCAAAAGCACAAGGAGTCGTATGCTCTCCAAACACTCCCGCAGCTCCGGTCGGTCCGTGCCGCTCCGATGCATCTCGAACGAGCCTTCCATCAACAATGGAGGTCGTTGCGTTACTATTGATGCTCATGGCTTTGCGAACCTACATCGGCATCCAAACACGGCGAATCCAACGTGTTCGTGCAGCTCGCCGTAACTTGCATAGACGGAGATTACAATCAAGCTGCTATTAGCTCGATTAGCTGCTATTTGAAAAATGGCGGTCACAAGTTTCTGTTCGTCTTGTTGGTCACGGTAACCCCGCCCCCAGCCCCTGACGCAAGCGGTTCTTACTTCTAGACCAGCAATGTTTTTTGGTGCTACTTAAGAACCACTTTTCCTGGTTCAGAGCTGGTGCTTTGGGTGTCGAAAAACAAAGAACCGATTTGAAACTAGGCTCTAGCTCCGAACCAGCACCAGCACTGCCTTGGTGGGAAAGGGTTAATAACAAGTCAGTTTATTTGGCGAATTAAACTTGTGAGGTAACGCAGCACTGTTTCACTTGGTCTATCACACTAAACTGCATTTGAGTGTGTTGAAAGTTATAATGTTATTCTATGTGTTTGTTTGTCTGTATGAGACTAGCAGTAAGCTAGATGAACATTAGAATAACATACTGATCATATTCTAACATTTCATCATGTTGAGCTATATAACATTGATTAGTTTTATGTACATTTGCTCACCTGTCTAATAAAGTACATGCAAGACGTCTCGGTCGAGTCGAAGTTTGTCACGGACGTGGAGCTCTCGACATCTCCAAAACACCACGCCGATATTGATCCTCGTTTTAGTTCTCCTTTTGTCCCAAAGTCTGCTTGCCATGGTCCATAATGTTTGAACGAAACAACTCCATGAGTGTGCCGCTAGACGTAACGCAGTTGTCGCCATGGTTACTATGGCAGTACGAGCGGAAACCAGTGATAACGCGGATATTACGTCATTATTTAAAATTGGAATTTCTCTGAAATTAAAAATCTTTGGGAACTTTTGGGATACTGAAAGTACACAACTGCAGGAAATATATATATCACACTTTGCAAGTGATTTTTGGTTATTTTATTACAAAAATCGTACATATTGTAGCTTTAAACACCTTACAAGAAAACCAACACGTTTTTAAATCTTTTTTTTTTGCATTTTGATTCCGTGTTAACTGTAGCAACAAACTGTCAGAATAATATACCCATTTGTTGACATTTAGCGAGAAACCTTATAATTTAGAAAATAAAATCTTATGTCTACCTTCAACAATAAGGGTGTCCTCCCTTGAGATGTAGCCACACCCTCCAGTGTCATATTGCATCAACCAAAACCATTTTATCATTTAAAGAAATCGTGTATCTTTAATTAAAGGCCATTGTCATGCTCTTAAAGGGTTAACCCATTGAGCACAGTAAATCAAACTAAACGGCCCACTTCGCCTGCATTCACCCTACATTTATTTTTAAGAGTGCATTTACTATTGGAAGCTATGGCCAAAAAGCCTCTGAAAAGAGCAAGAAAAAAAACATGGGAATGTTCAGGTTATGAAATATACTTTAATGTAGGACACATACAAAGAATACACAAGGAAAATCATGATTATCCTATTTGAGTCTGCCCTCCCACCATATCCGACTCCCTCATCTTTGACTCTCAGTGCCTTCCTCCACATGGTTTCTTGGGGAACGGTTCGGTCTTCTCCCACAGACTTGGAGTAGTAATACCAATCACACCGAGAGCAATTATCTCTCCAGCATTCCCACTGAGTTTACTCTCCTCATCTGAACCCATTCCCAGATCATCCTCCTTCTCATGAACCACCACCGCACGTCCCAGAATGGAATAAGGCCCAAAGAGCTTGGCGTCTGGAAGCGTCAGGAACTGCCTTATAACTCCTCGCTCGGAAGCAAAGTTGCCCAGGTCTCCAGGATGATGAGGGTGGTCAACGCCGTTTGGATTATAATGAGGACCAACAGTGATGCAGCCTTGACTGAGGTCTCCATACTGATGGATGTGCATGGCACGCTCTTGACGATCGGTGGCAGGCAAACCACGGAGGTTGATTTTCACTTCTAAATCTCCATTGGGGAAGAGCTGCTTGAAGAGGATTTGCCCAAAGATCTTTGGCTGGTTACGTGGCAAATTGGGGCTGGGAGTTACTTCACAAGTGGCATAGATTGTGTTGTCGAACTCCACGACTTCCGGCTGTGGAGCTTCAGGCAAACAAGCTGGATATTTGGAGAACTCTCCTCCTTGTATATGCAGCGCCAGCAATATCAGAGGGAATATTAGGATGATTTTCTCCATGTTGATCTTTAAAGCCTACAATGAAGAGTGGATTCAGTCAAATCATGCCGTTTGGTTTAAGGATGTAATATTTTTGATAAAAGGTCAAAGCTTTGTTGCAGGGAGCTTTGAGAATTGAAGTTGCATTAGGTAAAATAGCACAACCAGATTAGTTTGAAAACATTACATTCTTGCACTTAAGTATATTTTTTATAGCTTTATTTTCAATAATATGTACTTCTTTTTAAAGCATGCTAAAGTGTACTTTTTTCACAAGGACAGGTCAAATAAAAGACAAGATCTATACTTTTGCTTACACTAACTTTTTTTTAGTTGTACTAAATCAAGTCAGTTGATGGAGAAAATGGAATGGAGAAAAAAACAAAACACAAGCCTAAAACAGCAAAGGTGCATTACCGTATAGCTGAAAAGTTGTCCTCAATCCGTGTGGAGCCTGAATAGTGCAGTCACAAAAACACTACAAAGCTTAATCTGTGTGCAGTCCTGACCTGGGGTTGAGAGAATCACACTTTTGGCTGCTCTTTTAGGAACTCATGTTGAGCTACAAGTTAACCATGATAGTCTGTTAGTCACTAATTAAGTTCACCTGTGTTTCATTTAGCTCCCTTTGTTTGCCTGTTTATATATAGCACTCAGTTTGTTCAGTTCTTTGTCTTGCATTGCACAATGTGTTCTCCATTGTAGATTATCTCCATTGTTTTGTGTTTATTAAAAGAAGTACTGCTATGGATTCATCTTCACTTCATTTGGTGGCTCATTTGTGACTCATTAATTCTTAGTGTACAATTCCACTTGACGCTCATGCTTGACACCACTTCTCATAGCAGATATTCATCTCACATAAGTGAATAGCTGACAGTTCTTCTTTTTCATGAAGCCATTTCTACAGACTCTGATGTACCAAGCCTGACAAGCCTATATTACACATGCAATTGGACTGCTATTTAATTGTCTTTGAAGGCAGAAGTAAACATTTCTGAGGGAATGATTCTTCTATGGCATCGATGTTAAAATCCCCTTTTAGTAGATTGAATGCATGCAGGTAAGGTGGGACGCTTTTTGTTAAACGTGTCATTTAGATATACAGTACCTAGATGTTTTTTTCTTTTTATTACTTTTGATAACTTTAAGGTCCGACTTTAATATTTCATTTTGAATACAGTTGATATGTGTTATTTGCAAGGTATATACCAATAAACATTTTGAGACCATGCACTCCAGACAAATTTCTTTTCAGGTAATGTGACCCATCCCTAATTTATCAAAAAATTATCCTGGATCTTAAAAACACATGATTTATTAACTCATCACACAAACATATTCCACAGCATATTTAACAGACCCAATAGCACATAGATAGGCTATGATGAGTAATACTCATCAGTTCACTCAATGCATGTGTAAAGTTCAAAACAACTAGAACATATCTCATGTTGACATGAAATTGGATGAAATTTGAATATCAGATATCATAATGAACTCTACAACATATTACAAATGGAACTACAACACATGCAACAACAAATAGGCTAACACAAATTCAATAAGAGGAACATTTAAAATGGTAACCATATTGTAAATCTTTTTTTCTGTCTGTTTTCTCTAAACACTGTAAATCAACTTAAATTGTGTCCATATTTTAAAGCGCTATATAGCGGCATCTACATTTTAATAATAATAATAATAATTTGTTACATTTATATAGTGCTTTTCTGGGTCCTCAAAGCGCTTTACAAGGAAGGGGGAATATCCTCAACCACCACCAATGTGCAGCATCCACCTGGATGATGCGACGGCAGCCATATTGGGCCAGAACGCCCACCACACACACCAGCTTAATGGTGGACAGAAGACAGTGATGAAGCCAATCAGTACATGGGGATGATTAGGAGGCCATGATGGACAGAGGCCAAGGGGCAAATTTGTCCAGGATGCCGGGGTTACACCCCTACTCTTTTTCAAAGGACATCCTGGGATTTTTAATGACCACAGAGAGTCAGGACCTCGGTTTAACGTCTCATTGGAAGGATGGTGCTCTTTGACAGTATAGTGTCCCGATCACTACACTGGGGCGTTAGGTCCCACATAGACCAAGGGTGAGCACCCCCTGCTGGCCTCACTAACACCTCTTCCAGCAGCAACGTGGTTTTCTCAGGTCGTCTCCCATCCAGGTGCTGACCAGGCTTGCTAACCTCTTACAATGACAAAGGTGTAGGTTGATGACACATAAGCGGAATTATGGAACTTGTCGTCATGCCGAAGGATCTAATAATGTTTATGGATGAGTGAATACATTGATGTTTTTAACATGACTGTGGTATGAAGCAGGTCGCGATTGCTAATGAGAGACAGATATCAGCGCCACATGCGAGTCCCGCGGACATGAAGGATTAAGGACATTTCAATCTACCGATCTACCCGCAAGTGCTGAATTAATACTCACACATACCCCTTTTCCACCAGCATGAACCGGGTGCCAGTTCAGAGCCAGAGCTATTGCCAGTCCGGAGTTGGTTCGACTGACGAGCTCTCTAAGATCCGGTTTGCCTTTCCACAAGGCCAGAGAGGTAGCCTGGAAATCCAGACCTAAATATAAAAGATTAATGGTCTGGCGTCGACTAATGAAACTCGGCCAGCTCGAGGGGTGGCACCAAGCATGCATTTGAAGATCTCACTGCACGCAATTGGATAACACTACGACCAATCACAACAATAAACCCCATACGCTTAGCTACCAGCGGAGCTAACTGGTAGATTAGACTCTTACCGTATCCGGTCGGCAAAACAGCAAAAACGTCCTTCTTGCAAAGGAACGACTCGAGCGGCGTCTTCTGTTCCTGTTTTAGATAAAAAGCCAAGTCTAACTCGTTCATTGTAGCGGCC
This sequence comes from Leuciscus leuciscus, assembly GCF_965113295.1. Lineage (NCBI taxonomy): Eukaryota > Metazoa > Chordata > Actinopteri > Cypriniformes > Leuciscidae > Leuciscus > Leuciscus leuciscus. Next base: position 2,482,485 of record NC_138744.1, on the reverse strand, counting down.
AAAGCCGTTTCAAACAACTGGTGTTCATCCATAGCCATCTTGCAATGTTTACTAATGACTTCGACGTCACAGTGCTGTCGTCTTCTGTTTAGCTCGCCTCTGGCCCGCCTATATCAGATAACCCCATGTGACTGGTGCAGCTCAGATCGAGGGGCATATTTAATGAGCATCATTACTCAACACCAGAGTAACTCGCTGAGCAAATTCAACTTGTGCTCTCGCGAGAATTCTGGATTACCAAGGTACCAGAGAGCCACCACAGAGCCAGATCTTACGTCACTGTATACATCTCATGTTGCCCAGCAACGCTAGCGTGGCAGCGCCAAACACAAACACGCCAGGCTTGTTCGAGATGGTTCGGCTTCTCGCAGACCGATCGGCTCATGACATCAAAGCACTGCGAAAGCGATCCAAAAGCACAAGGAGTCGTATGCTCTCCAAACACTCCCGCAGCTCCGGTCGGTCCGTGCCGCTCCGATGCATCTCGAACGAGCCTTCCATCAACAATGGAGGTCGTTGCGTTACTATTGATGCTCATGGCTTTGCGAACCTACATCGGCATCCAAACACGGCGAATCCAACGTGTTCGTGCAGCTCGCCGTAACTTGCATAGACGGAGATTACAATCAAGCTGCTATTTGAAAAATGGCGGTCACAAGTTTCTGTTCGTCTTGTTGGTCACGGTAACCCCGCCCCCAGCCCCTGATGCAAGCGGTTCTTACTTCTAGACCAGCAATGTTTTTTGGTGCTACTTAAGAACCACTTTTCCTGGTTCAGAGCTGGTGCTTTGGGTGTCGAAAAACAAAGAACCGATTTGAAACTAGGCTCTAGCTCCGAACCAGCACCAGCACTGCCTTGGTGGGAAAGGGTTAACAAGTCAGTTTATTTGGCGAATTAAACTTGTGAGGTAACGCAGCACTGTTTCACTTGGTCTATCACACTAAACTGCATTTGAGTGTGTTGAAAGTTATAATGTTATTCTATGTGTTTGTTTGTCTGTATGAGACTAGCAGTAAGCTAGATGAACATTAGAATTACATACCGATCATATTCTAACATTTCATCATGTTGAGCTATATAACATTGATTAGTTTTATTTACATTTGCTCACCTGTCTAATAAAGTACATGCAAGACGTCTCGGTCGAGTCGAAGTTTGTCACGGACGTGGAGCTCTCGGCATCTCCAAAACACCACGCCGATATTGATCCTCGTTTTAGTTCTCCTTTTGTCCCAAAGTCTGCTTGCCATGGTCCATAATGTTTGAACGAAACAACTCCATGAGCGTGCTGCTAGACGTAACGCAGTTGTCGCCATGGTTACTATGGCAGTACGAGCGGAAACCAGTGATAACGCGGATATTACGTCATTATTTAAAATTGGAATTTCTCTGAAATTAAAAATCTTTGGGAACTTTTGGGATACTGAAAGTACACAACTGCAGGAAATATATATATCACACTTTGCAAGTGATTTTTGGTTATTTTATTACAAAAATCGTACATATTGTAGCTTTAAACACCTTACAAGAAAACCAACACGTTTTTAAATCTTTTTTTTTGCATTTTGATTCCGTGTTAACTGTACCAACAAAATGTCAGAATAATATACCCATTTGTTGACATTTAGCGAGAAACCTTATAATTTAGAAAATAAAATCTTATGTCTACCTTCAACAATAAGGGTGTCCTCCCTTGAGATGTAGCCACACCCTCCAGTGTCATATTGCATCAACCAAAACCATTTTATCATTTAAAGAAATAGTGTATCTTTAATTAAAGGCCATTGTCATGCTCTTAAAGGGTTAACCCATTGAGCACAGTAAATCAAACTAAACGGCCCACTTCGCCTGCATTCACCCTACATTTATTTTTAAGAGTGCATTTACTATTGGAAGCTATGGCCAAAAAGCCTCTGAAAAGAGCAAGAAAAAAAAACATGGGAATGTTCAGGTTATGAAATATACTTTAATGTAGGACACATACAAAGAATACACAAGGAAAATCATGATTATCCTATTTGAGTCTGCCCTCCCACCATATCCGACTCCCTCATCTGTGACTCCCTCCACATGGTTTCTTGGGGAACGGTCCGGTCTTCTCCCACAGACTTGGAGTAGTAATACCAATCACACCGAGAGCAATTATCTCTCCAGCATTCCCACTGAGTTTACTCTCCTCATCTGAACCCATTCCCAGATCATCCTCCTTCTCATGAACCACCACCGCACGTCCCAGAATGGAATAAGGCCCAAAGAGCTTGGCGTCTGGAAGCGTCAGGAACTGCCTTATAACTCCTCGCTCGGAAGCAAAGTTGCCCAGGTCTCCAGGATGATGAGGGTGGTCAACGCCGTTTGGATTATAATGAGGACCAACAGTGATGCAGCCTTGACTGAGGTCTCCATACTGATGGATGTGCATGGCACGCTCTTGACGATCGGTGGCAGGCAAACCACGGAGGTTGATTTTCACTTCTAAATCTCCATTGGGGAAGAGCTGCTTGAAGAGGATTTGCCCAAAGATCTTTGGCTGGTTACGTGGCAAATTGGGGCTGGGAGTTACTTCACAAGTGGCATAGATTGTGTTGTCGAACTCCACGACTTCCGGCTGTGGAGCTTCAGGCAAACAAGCTGGATATTTGGAGAACTCTCCTCCTTGTATATGCAGCGCCAGCAATATCAGAGGGAATATTAGGATGATTTTCTCCATGTTGATCTTTAAAGCCTACAATGAAGAGTGGATTCAGTCAAATCATGCCGTTTGGTTTAAGGATGTAATATTTTTGATAAAAGGTCAAAGCTTTGTTGCAGGGAGCTTTGAGAATGGAAGTTGCATTAGGTAAAATAGCACAACCAGATTAGTTTGAAAACATTACATTCTTGCACTTAAGTATATTTTTTATAGCTTTATTTTCAATAATATGTACTTCTTTTTAAAGCATGCTAAAGTGTACTTTTTTCACAAGGACAGGTCAAATAAAAGACAAGATCTATACTTTTGCTTACACTAACTTTTTTTTAGTTGTACTAAATCAAGTCAGTTGATGGAGAAAATGGAATGGAGAAAAAAACAAAACACAAGCCTAAAACAGCAAAGGTGCATTACCGTATAGCTGAAAAGTTGTCCTCAATCCGTGTGGAGCCTGAATAGTGCAGTCACAAAAACACTACAAAGCTTAATCCGTGTGCAGTCCTGACCTGGGGTTGAGAGAATCACACTTTTGGCTGCTCTTTTAGGAACTCATGTTGAGCTACAAGTTAACCATGATAGTCTGTTAGTCACTAATTAAGTTCACCTGTGTTTCATTTAGCTCCCTTTGTTTGCCTGTTTATATATAGCACTCAGTTTGTTCAGTTCTTTGTCTTGCATTGCACAATGTGTTCTCCATTGTAGATTATCTCCATTGTTTTGTGTTTATTAAAAGAAGTACTGCTATGGATTCATCTTCACTTCATTTGGTGGCTCATTTGTGACTCATTAATTCTTAGTGTACAATTCCACTTGACGCTCATGCTTGACACCACTTCTCATAGCAGATATTCATCTCACATAAGTGAATAGCTGACAGTTCTTCTTTTTCATGAAGCCATTTCTACAGACTCTGATGTACCAAGCCTGACAAGCCTATATTACACATGCAATTGGACTGCTATTTAATTGTCTTTGAAGGCAGAAGTAAACATTTCTGAGGGAATGATTCTTCTATGGCATCGATGTTAAAATCCCCTTTTAGTAGATTGAATGCATGCAGGTAAGGTGGGACGCTTTTTGTTAAACGTGTCATTTAGATATACAGTACCTAGATGTTTTTTTCTTTTTATTACTTTTGTTAACTTTAAGGTCCGACTTTAATATTTCATTTTGAATACAGTTGATATGTGTTATTTGCAAGGTATATACCAATAAACATTTTGAGACCATGCACTCCAGACAAATTTCTTTTCAGGTAATGTGACCCATCCCTAATTTATCAAAAAATTATCCTGGATCTTAAAAACACATGATTTATTAACTCATCACACAAACATATTCCACAGCATATTTAACAGACCCAATAGCACATAGATAGGCTATGATGAGTAATACTCATCAGTTCACTCAATGCATGTGTAAAGTTCAAAACAACTAGAACATATCTCATGTTGACATGAAATTGGATGAAATTTGAATATCAGATATCTTAATGAACTCTACAACATATTACAAATGGAACTACAACACATGCAACAACAAATAGGCTAACACAAATTCAATAAGAGGAACATTTAAAATGGTAACCATATTGTAAATCTTTTTTTCTGTCTGTTTTCTCTAAACACTGTAAATCAACTTAAATTGTGTCCATATTTTAAAGCGTTATATAGCGGCATCTACATTTTAATAATAATAATAATAATTTGTTACATTTATATAGTGCTTTTCTGGGTCCTCAAAGCGCTTTACAAGGAAGGGGGAATATCCTCAACCACCACCAATGTGCAGCATCCACCTGGATGATGCGACGGCAGCCATATTGGGCCAGAACGCCCATCACACACACCAGCTTAATGGTGGACAGAAGACAGTGATGAAGCCAATCAGTACATGGGGATGATTAGGAGGCCATGATGGACAGAGGCCAAGGGGCAAATTTGTCCAGGATGCCGGGGTTACACCCCTACTCTTTTTCAAAGGACATCCTGGGATTTTTAATGACCACAGAGAGTCAGGACCTCGGTTTAACGTCTCATTGGAAGGATGGTGCTCTTTGACAGTATAGTGTCCCGATCACTACACTGGGGCGTTAGGTCCCACATAGACCAAGGGTGAGCACCCCCTGCTGGCCTCACTAACACCTCTTCCAGCAGCAACGTGGTTTTCTCAGGTCGTCTCCCATCCAGGTGCTGACCAGGCTTGCTAACCTCTTAAAATGACAAAGGTGTAGGTTGATGACACATAAGCGGAATTATGGAACTTGTCGTCATGCCGAAGGATCTAATAATGTTTATGGATGAGTGAATACATTGATGTTTTTAACATGACTGTGGTATGAAGCAGGTCGCGATTGCTAATGAGAGACAGATATCAGCGCCACATGCGAGTCCCGCGGACATGAAGGATTAAGGACATTTCAATCTACCGATCTACCCGCAAGTGCTGAATTAATACTCTCACATACCCCTTTTCCACCAGCATGAACCGGGTGCCAGTTCAGAGCCAGAGCTATTGCCAGTCCGGAGTTGGTTCGACTGACGAGCTCTCTAAGATCCGGTTTGCCTTTCCACAAGGCCAGAGAGGTAGCCTGGAAATCCAGACCTAAATATAAAAGATTAATGGTCTGGCGTCGACTAATGAAACTCGGCCAGCTCGAGGGGTGGCACCAAGCATGCATTTGAAGATCTCACTGCACGCAATTGGATAACACTACGACCAATCACAACAATAAACCCCATACGCTTAGCTACCAGCGGAGCTAACTGGTAGATTAGACTCTTACCGTATCCGGTCGGCAAAACAGCAAAAACGTCCTTCTTGCAAAGGAACGACTCGAGCGGCGTCTTCTGTTCCTGTTTTAGATAAAAAGCCAAGTCTAACTCGTTCATTGTAGCGGCCAAAGCCGTTTCAAACAACTGGTGTTCATCCATAGCCATCTTGCAATGTTTACTAATGACTTCGACGTCACAGTGCTGTCGTCTTCTGTTTAGCTCGCCTCTGGCCCGCCTATATCAGATAACCCCATGTGACTGGTGCAGCTCAGATCGAGGGGCATATTTAATGAGCATCATTACTCAACACCAGAGTAACTCGCTGAGCAAATTCAACTTGTGCTCTCGCGAGAATTCTGGATTACCAAGGTACCAGAGAGCCACCACAGAGCCAGATCTTACGTCACTGGATACATCTCATGTTGCCCAGCAACGCTAGCGTGGCAGCGCCAAACACAAACACGCCAGGCTTGTTCGAGATGGTTCGGCTTCTCGCAGACCGATCGGCTCATGACATCAAAGCACTGCGAAAGCGATCCAAAAGCACAAGGAGTCGTATGCTCTCCAAACACTCCCGCAGCTCCGGTCGGTCCGTGCCGCTCCGATGCTTCTCGAACGAGCCTTCCATCAACAATGGAGGTCGTTGCGTTACTATTGATGCTCATGGCTTTGCGAACCTACATCGGCATCCAAACACGGCGAATCCAACGTGTTCGTGCAGCTCGCCGTAACTTGCATAGACGGAGATTACAATCAAGCTGCTATTTGAAAAATGGCGGTCACAAGTTTCTGTTCGTCTTGTTGGTCACGGTAACCCCGCCCCCAGCCCCTGATGCAAGCGGTTCTTACTTCTAGACCAGCAATGTTTTTTGGTGCTACTTAAGAACCACTTTTCCTGGTTCAGAGCTGGTGCTTTGGGTGTCGAAAAACAAAGAACCGATTTGAAACTAGGCTCTAGCTCCGAACCAGCACCAGCACTGCCTTGGTGGGAAAGGGTTAACAAGTCAGTTTATTTGGCGAATTAAACTTGTGAGGTAACGCAGCACTGTTTCACTTGGTCTATCACACTAAACTGCATTTGAGTGTGTTGAAAGTTATAATGTTATTCTATGTGTTTGTTTGTCTGTATGAGACTAGCAGTAAGCTAGATGAACATTAGAATTACATACCGATCATATTCTAACATTTCATCATGTTGAGCTATATAACATTGATTAGTTTTATTTACATTTGCTCACCTGTCTAATAAAGTACATGCAAGACGTCTCGGTCGAGTCGAAGTTTGTCACGGACGTGGAGCTCTCGGCATCTCCAAAACACCACGCCGATATTGATCCTCGTTTTAGTTCTCCTTTTGTCCCAAAGTCTGCTTGCCATGGTCCACAATGTTTGAACGAAACAACTCCATGAGCGTGCTGCTAGACGTAACGCAGTTGTCGCCATGGTTACTATGGCAGTACGAGCGGAAACCAGTGATAACGCGGATATTACGTCATTATTTAAAATTGGAATTTCTCTGAAATTAAAAATCTTTGGGAACTTTTGGGATACTGAAAGTACACAACTGCAGGAAATATATATATCACACTTTGCAAGTGATTTTTGGTTATTTTATTACAAAAATCGTACATATTGTAGCTTTAAACACCTTACAAGAAAACCAACACGTTTTTAAATCTTTTTTTTTGCATTTTGATTCCGTGTTAACTGTACCAACAAAATGTCAGAATAATATACCCATTTGTTGACATTTAGCGAGAAACCTTATAATTTAGAAAATAAAATCTTATGTCTACCTTCAACAATAAGGGTGTCCTCCCTTGAGATGTAGCCACACCCTCCAGTGTCATATTGCATCAACCAAAACCATTTTATCATTTAAAGAAATAGTGTATCTTTAATTAAAGGCCATTGTCATGCTCTTAAAGGGTTAACCCATTGAGCACAGTAAATCAAACTAAACGGCCCACTTCGCCTGCATTCACCCTACATTTATTTTTAAGAGTGCATTTACTATTGGAAGCTATGGCCAAAAAGCCTCTGAAAAGAGCAAGAAAAAAAAACATGGGAATGTTCAGGTTATGAAATATACTTTAATGTAGGACACATACAAAGAATACACAAGGAAAATCATGATTATCCTATTTGAGTCTGCCCTCCCACCATATCCGACTCCCTCATCTTTGACTCTCAGTGCCTTCCTCCACATGGTTTCTTGGGGAACGGTCCGGTCTTCTCCCACAGACTTGGAGTAGTAATACCAATCACACCGAGAGCAATTATCTCTCCAGCATTCCCACTGAGTTTACTCTCCTCATCTGAACCCATTCCCAGATCATCCTCCTTCTCATGAACCACCACCGCACGTCCCAGAATGGAATAAGGCCCAAAGAGCTTGGCGTCTGGAAGCGTCAGGAACTGCCTAATAACTCCTCGCTCGGAAGCAAAGTTGCCCAGGTCTCCAGGATGATGAGGGTGGTCAACGCCGTTTGGATTATAATGAGGACCAACAGTGATGCAGCCTTGACTGAGGTCTCCATACTGATGGATGTGCATGGCACGCTCTTGACGATCGGTGGCAGGCAAACCACGGAGGTTGATTTTCACTTCTAAATCTCCATTGGGGAAGAGCTGCTTGAAGAGGATTTGCCCAAAGATCTTTGGCTGGTTACGTGGCAAATTGGGGCTGGGAGTTACTTCACAAGTGGCATAGATTGTGTTGTCGAACTCCACGACTTCCGGCTGTGGAGCTTCAGGCAAACAAGCTGGATATTTGGAGAACTCTCCTCCTTGTATATGCAGCGCCAGCAATATCAGAGGGAATATTAGGATGATTTTCTCCATGTTGATCTTTAAAGCCTACAATGAAGAGTGGATTCAGTCAAATCATGCCGTTTGGTTTAAGGATGTAATATTTTTGATAAAAGGTCAAAGCTTTGTTGCAGGGAGCTTTGAGAATGGAAGTTGCATTAGGTAAAATAGCACAACCAGATTAGTTTGAAAACATTACATTCTTGCACTTAAGTATATTTTTTATAGCTTTATTTTCAATAATATGTACTTCTTTTTAAAGCATGCTAAAGTGTACTTTTTTCACAAGGACAGGTCAAATAAAAGACAAGATCTATACTTTTGCTTACACTAACTTTTTTTTAGTTGTACTAAATCAAGTCAGTTGATGGAGAAAATGGAATGGAGAAAAAAACAAAACACAAGCCTAAAACAGCAAAGGTGCATTACCGTATAGCTGAAAAGTTGTCCTCAATCCGTGTGGAGCCTGAATAGTGCAGTCACAAAAACACTACAAAGCTTAATCCGTGTGCAGTCCTGACCTGGGGTTGAGAGAATCACACTTTTGGCTGCTCTTTTAGGAACTCATGTTGAGCTACAAGTTAACCATGATAGTCTGTTAGTCACTAATTAAGTTCACCTGTGTTTCATTTAGCTCCCTTTGTTTGCCTGTTTATATATAGCACTCAGTTTGTTCAGTTCTTTGTCTTGCATTGCACAATGTGTTCTCCATTGTAGATTATCTCCATTGTTTTGTGTTTATTAAAAGAAGTACTGCTATGGATTCATCTTCACTTCATTTGGTGGCTCATTTGTGACTCATTAATTCTTAGTGTACAATTCCACTTGACGCTCATGCTTGACACCACTTCTCATAGCAGATATTCATCTCACATAAGTGAATAGCTGACAGTTCTTCTTTTTCATGAAGCCATTTCTACAGACTCTGATGTACCAAGCCTGACAAGCCTATATTACACATGCAATTGGACTGCTATTTAATTGTCTTTGAAGGCAGAAGTAAACATTTCTGAGGGAATGATTCTTCTATGGCATCGATGTTAAAATCCCCTTTTAGTAGATTGAATGCATGCAGGTAAGGTGGGACGCTTTTTGTTAAACGTGTCATTTAGATATACAGTACCTAGATGTTTTTTTCTTTTTATTACTTTTGTTAACTTTAAGGTCCGACTTTAATATTTCATTTTGAATACAGTTGATATGTGTTATTTGCAAGGTATATACCAATAAACATTTTGAGACCATGCACTCCAGACAAATTTCTTTTCAGGTAATGTGACCCATCCCTAATTTATCAAAAAATTATCCTGGATCTTAAAAACACATGATTTATTAACTCATCACACAAACATATTCCACAGCATATTTAACAGACCCAAAAGCACATAGATAGGCTATGATGAGTAATACTCATCAGTTCACTCAATGCATGTGTAAAGTTCAAAACAACTAGAACATATCTCATGTTGACATGAAATTGGATGAAATTTGAATATCAGATATCTTAATGAACTCTACAACATATTACAAATGGAACTACAACACATGCAACAACAAATAGGCTAACACAAATTCAATAAGAGGAACATTTAAAATGGTAACCATATTGTAAATCTTTTTTTCTGTCTGTTTTCTCTAAACACTGTAAATCAACTTAAATTGTGTCCATATTTTAAAGCGTTATATAGCGGCATCTACATTTTAATAATAATAATAATAATTTGTTACATTTATATAGTGCTTTTCTGGGTCCTCAAAGCGCTTTACAAGGAAGGGGGAATATCCTCAACCACCACCAATGTGCAGCATCCACCTGGATGATGCGACGGCAGCCATATTGGGCCAGAACGCCCACCACACACACCAGCTTAATGGTGGACAGAAGACAGTGATGAAGCCAATCAGTACATGGGGATGATTAGGAGGCCATGATGGACAGAGGCCAAGGGGCAAATTTGTCCAGGATGCCGGGGTTACACCCCTACTCTTTTTCAAAGGACATCCTGGGATTTTTAATGACCACAGAGAGTCAGGACCTCGGTTTAACGTCTCATTGGAAGGATGGTGCTCTTTGACAGTATAGTGTCCCGATCACTACACTGGGGCGTTAGGTCCCACATAGACCAAGGGTGAGCACCCCCTGCTGGCCTCACTAACACCTCTTCCAGCAGCAACGTGGTTTTCTCAGGTCGTCTCCCATCCAGGTGCTGACCAGGCTTGCTAACCTCTTACAATGACAAAGGTGTAGGTTGATGACACATAAGCGGAATTATGGAACTTGTCGTCATGCCGAAGGATCTAATAATGTTTATGGATGAGTGAATACATTGATGTTTTTAACATGACTGTGGTATGAAGCAGGTCGCGATTGCTAATGAGAGACAGATATCAGCGCCACATGCGAGTCCCGCGGACATGAAGGATTAAGGACATTTCAATCTACCGATCTACCCGCAAGTGCTGAATTAATACTCACACATACCCCTTTTCCACCAGCATGAACCGGGTGCCAGTTCAGAGCCAGAGCTATTGCCAGTCCGGAGTTGGTTCGACTGACGAGCTCTCTAAGATCCGGTTTGCCTTTCCACAAGGCCAGAGAGGTAGCCTGGAAATCCAGACCTAAATATAAAAGATTAATGGTCTGGCGTCGACTAATGAAACTCGGCCAGCTCGAGGGGTGGCACCAAGCATGCATTTGAAGATCTCACTGCACGCAATTGGATAACACTACGACCAATCACAACAATAAACCCCATACGCTTAGCTACCAGCGGAGCTAACTGGTAGATTAGACTCTTACCGTATCCGGTCGGCAAAACAGCAAAAACGTCCTTCTTGCAAAGGAACGACTCGAGCGGCGTCTTCTGTTCCTGTTTTAGATAAAAAGCCAAGTCTAACTCGTTCATTGTAGCGGCCAAAGCCGTTTCAAACAACTGGTGTTCATCCATAGCCATCTTGCAATGTTTACTAATGACTTCGACGTCACAGTGCTGTCGTCTTCTGTTTAGCTCGCCTCTGGCCCGCCTATATCAGATAACCCCATGTGACTGGTGCAGCTCAGATCGAGGGGCATATTTAATGAGCATCATTACTCAACACCAGAGTAACTCGCTGAGCAAATTCAACTTGTGCTCTCGCGAGAATTCTGGATTACCAAGGTAGCAGAGAGCCACCACAGAGCCAGATCTTACGTCACTGGATACATCTCATGTTGCCCAGTAACGCTAGCGTGGCAGCGCCAAACACAAACACGCCAGGCTTGTTCGAGATGGTTCGGCTTCTCGCAGACCGATCGGCTCATGACATCAAAGCACTGCGAAAGCGATCCAAAAGCACAAGGAGTCGTATGCTCTCCAAACACTCCCGCAGCTCCGGTCGGTCCGTGCTGCTCCGATGCATCTCGAACGAGCCTTCCATCAACAATGGAGGTCGTTGCGTTACTATTGATGCTCATGGCTTTGCGAACCTACATCGGCATCCAAACACGGCGAATCCAACGTGTTCGTGCAGCTCGCCGTAACTTGCATAGACGGAGATTACAATCAAGCTGCTATTAGCTCGATTAGCTGCTATTTGAAAAATGGCGGTCACAAGTTTCTGTTCGTCTTGTTGGTCACGGTAACCCCGCCCCCAGCCCCTGACGCAAGCGGTTCTTACTTCTAGACCAGCAATGTTTTTTGGTGCTACTTAAGAACCACTTTTCCTGGTTCAGAGCTGGTGCTTTGGGTGTCGAAAAACAAAGAACCGATTTGAAACTAGGCTCTAGCTCCGAACCAGCACCAGCACTGCCTTGGTGGGAAAGGGTTAACAAGTCAGTTTATTTGGCGAATTAAACTTGTGAGGTAACGCAGCACTGTTTCACTTGGTCTATCACACTAAACTGCATTTGAGTGTGTTGAAAGTTATAATGTTATTCTATGTGTTTGTTTGTCTGTATGAGACTAGCAGTAAGCTAGATGAACATTAGAATAACATACCGATCATATTCTAACATTTCATCATGTTGAGCTATATAACATTGATTAGTTTTATTTACATTTGCTCACCTGTCTAATAAAGTACATGCAAGACGTCTCGGTCGAGTCGAAGTTTGTCACGGACGTGGAGCTCTCGGCATCTCCAAAACACCACGCCGATATTGATCCTCGTTTTAGTTCTCCTTTTGTCCCAAAGTCTGCTTGCCATGGTCCATAATGTTTGAACGAAACAACTCCATGAGCGTGCTGCTAGACGTAACGCAGTTGTCGCCATGGTTACTATGGCAGTACGAGCGGAAACCAGTGATAACGCGGATATTACGTCATTATTTAAAATTGGAATTTCTCTGAAATTAAAAATCTTTGGGAACTTTTGGGATACTGAAAGTACACAACTGCAGGAAATATATATATATATCACACTTTGCAAGTGATTTTTGGTTATTTTATTACAAAAATCGTACATATTGTAGCTTTAAACACCTTACAAGAAAACCAACACGTTTTTAAATCTTTTTTTTTTGCATTTTGATTCCGTGTTAACTGTAGCAACAAACTGTCAGAATAATATACCCATTTGTTGACATTTAGCGAGAAACCTTATAATTTAGAAAATAAAATCTTATGTCTACCTTCAACAATAAGGGTGTCCTCCCTTGAGATGTAGCCACACCCTCCAGTGTCATATTGCATCAACCAAAACCATTTTATCATTTAAAGAAATAGTGTATCTTTAATTAAAGGCCATTGTCATGCTCTTAAAGGGTTAACCCATTGAGCACAGTAAATCAAACTAAACGGCCCACTTCGCCTGCATTCACCCTACATTTATTTTTAAGAGTGCATTTACTATTGGAAGCTATGGCCAAAAAGCCTCTGAAAAGAGCAAGAAAAAAAAACATGGGAATGTTCAGGTTATGAAATATACTTTAATGTAGGACACATACAAAGAATACACAAGGAAAATCATGATTATCCTATTTGAGTCTGCCCTCCCACCATATCCGACTCCCTCATCTTTGACTCTCAGTGCCTTCCTCCACATGGTTTCTTGGGGAACGGTCCGGTCTTCTCCCACAGACTTGGAGTAGTAATACCAATCACACCGAGAGCAATTATCTCTCCAGCATTCCCACTGAGTTTACTCTCCTCATCTGAACCCATTCCCAGATCATCCTCCTTCTCATGAACCACCACCGCACGTCCCAGAATGGAATAAGGCCCAAAGAGCTTGGCGTCTGGAAGCGTCAGGAACTGCCTTATAACTCCTCGCTCGGAAGCAAAGTTGCCCAGGTCTCCAGGATGATGAGGGTGGTCAACGCCGTTTGGATTATAATGAGGACCAACAGTGATGCAGCCTTGACTGAGGTCTCCATACTGATGGATGTGCATGGCACGCTCTTGACGATCGGTGGCAGGCAAACCACGGAGGTTGATTTTCACTTCTAAATCTCCATTGGGGAAGAGCTGCTTGAAGAGGATTTGCCCAAAGATCTTTGGCTGGTTACGTGGCAAATTGGGGCTGGGAGTTACTTCACAAGTGGCATAGATTGTGTTGTCGAACTCCACGACTTCCGGCTGTGGAGCTTCAGGCAAACAAGCTGGATATTTGGAGAACTCTCCTCCTTGTATATGCAGCGCCAGCAATATCAGAGGGAATATTAGGATGATTTTCTCCATGTTGATCTTTAAAGCCTACAATGAAGAGTGGATTCAGTCAAATCATGCCGTTTGGTTTAAGGATGTAATATTTTTGATAAAAGGTCAAAGCTTTGTTGCAGGGAGCTTTGAGAATGGAAGTTGCATTAGGTAAAATAGCACAACCAGATTAGTTTGAAAACATTACATTCTTGCACTTAAGTATATTTTTTATAGCTTTATTTTCAATAATATGTACTTCTTTTTAAAGCATGCTAAAGTGTACTTTTTTCACAAGGACAGGTCAAATAAAAGACAAGATCTATACTTTTGCTTACACTAACTTTTTTTTAGTTGTACTAAATCAAGTCAGTTGATGGAGAAAATGGAATGGAGAAAAAAACTAAACACAAGCCTAAAACAGCAAAGGTGCATTACCGTATAGCTGAAAAGTTGTCCTCAATCCGTGTGGAGCCTGAATAGTGCAGTCACAAAAACACTACAAAGCTTAATCCGTGTGCAGTCCTGACCTGGGGTTGAGAGAATCACACTTTTGGCTGCTCTTTTAGGAACTCATGTTGAGCTACAAGTTAACCATGATAGTCTGTTAGTCACTAATTAAGTTCACCTGTGTTTCATTTAGCTCCCTTTGTTTGCCTGTTTATATATAGCACTCAGTTTGTTCAGTTCTTTGTCTTGCATTGCACAATGTGTTCTCCATTGTAGATTATCTCCATTGTTTTGTGTTTATTAAAAGAAGTACTGCTATGGATTCATCTTCACTTCATTTGGTGGCTCATTTGTGACTCATTAATTCTTAGTGTACAATTCCACTTGACGCTCATGCTTGACACCACTTCTCATAGCAGATATTCATCTCACATAAGTGAATAGCTGACAGTTCTTCTTTTTCATGAAGCCATTTCTACAGACTCTGATGTACCAAGCCTGACAAGCCTATATTACACATGCAATTGGACTGCTATTTAATTGTCTTTGAAGGCAGAAGTAAACATTTCTGAGGGAATGATTCTTCTATGGCATCGATGTTAAAATCCCCTTTTAGTAGATTGAATGCATGCAGGTAAGGTGGGACGCTTTTTGTTAAACGTGTCATTTAGATATACAGTACCTAGATGTTTTTTTCTTTTTATTACTTTTGTTAACTTTAAGGTCCGACTTTAATATTTCATTTTGAATACAGTTGATATGTGTTATTTGCAAGGTATATACCAATAAACATTTTGAGACCATGCACTCCAGACAAATTTCTTTTCAGGTAATGTGACCCATCCCTAATTTATCAAAAAATTATCCTGGATCTTAAAAACACATGATTTATTAACTCATCACACAAACATATTCCACAGCATATTTAACAGACCCAAAAGCACATAGATAGGCTATGATGAGTAATACTCATCAGTTCACTCAATGCATGTGTAAAGTTCAAAACAACTAGAACATATCTCATGTTGACATGAAATTGGATGAAATTTGAATATCAGATATCTTAATGAACTCTACAACATATTACAAATGGAACTACAACACATGCAACAACAAATAGGCTAACACAAATTCAATAAGAGGAACATTTAAAATGGTAACCATATTGTAAATCTTTTTTTCTGTCTGTTTTCTCTAAACACTGTAAATCAACTTAAATTGTGTCCATATTTTAAAGCGTTATATAGCGGCATCTACATTTTAATAATAATAATAATAATTTGTTACATTTATATAGTGCTTTTCTGGGTCCTCAAAGCGCTTTACAAGGAAGGGGGAATATCCTCAACCACCACCAATGTGCAGCATCCACCTGGATGATGCGACGGCAGCCATATTGGGCCAGAACGCCCACCACACACACCAGCTTAATGGTGGACAGAAGACAGTGATGAAGCCAATCAGTACATGGGGATGATTAGGAGGCCATGATGGACAGAGGCCAAGGGGCAAATTTGTCCAGGATGCCGGGGTTACACCCCTACTCTTTTTCAAAGGACATCCTGGGATTTTTAATGACCACAGAGAGTCAGGACCTCGGTTTAACGTCTCATTGGAAGGATGGTGCTCTTTGACAGTATAGTGTCCCGATCACTACACTGGGGCGTTAGGTCCCACATAGACCAAGGGTGAGCACCCCCTGCTGGCCTCACTAACACCTCTTCCAGCAGCAACGTGGTTTTCTCAGGTCGTCTCCCATCCAGGTGCTGACCAGGCTTGCTAACCTCTTACAATGACAAAGGTGTAGGTTGATGACACATAAGCGGAATTATGGAACTTGTCGTCATGCCGAAGGATCTAATAATGTTTATGGATGAGTGAATACATTGATGTTTTTAACATGACTGTGGTATGAAGCAGGTCGCGATTGCTAATGAGAGACAGATATCAGCGCCACATGCGAGTCCCGCGGACATGAAGGATTAAGGACATTTCAATCTACCGATCTACCCGCAAGTGCTGAATTAATACTCACACATACCCCTTTTCCACCAGCATGAACCGGGTGCCAGTTCAGAGCCAGAGCTATTGCCAGTCCGGAGTTGGTTCGACTGACGAGCTCTCTAAGATCCGGTTTGCCTTTCCACAAGGCCAGAGAGGTAGCCTGGAAATCCAGACCTAAATATAAAAGATTAATGGTCTGGCGTCGACTAATGAAACTCGGCCAGCTCGAGGGGTGGCACCAAGCATGCATTTGAAGATCTCACTGCACGCAATTGGATAACACTACGACCAATCACAACAATAAACCCCATACGCTTAGCTACCAGCGGAGCTAACTGGTAGATTAGACTCTTACCGTATCCGGTCGGCAAAACAGCAAAAACGTCCTTCTTGCAAAGGAACGACTCGAGCGGCGTCTTCTGTTCCTGTTTTAGATAAAAAGCCAAGTCTAACTCGTTCATTGTAGCGGCCAAAGCCGTTTCAAACAACTGGTGTTCATCCATAGCCATCTTGCAATGTTTACTAATGACTTCGACGTCACAGTGCTGTCGTCTTCTGTTTAGCTCGCCTCTGGCCCGCCTATATCAGATAACCCCATGTGACTGGTGCAGCTCAGATCGAGGGGCATATTTAATGAGCATCATTACTCAACACCAGAGTAACTCGCTGAGCAAATTCAACTTGTGCTCTCGCGAGAATTCTGGATTACCAAGGTAGCAGAGAGCCACCACAGAGCCAGATCTTACGTCACTGGATACATCTCATGTTGCCCAGTAACGCTAGCGTGGCAGCGCCAAACACAAACACGCCAGGCTTGTTCGAGATGGTTCGGCTTCTCGCAGACCGATCGGCTCATGACATCAAAGCACTGCGAAAGCGATCCAAAAGCACAAGGAGTCGTATGCTCTCCAAACACTCCCGCAGCTCCGGTCGGTCCGTGCTGCTCCGATGCATCTCGAACGAGCCTTCCATCAACAATGGAGGTCGTTGCGTTACTATTGATGCTCATTGCTTTGCGAACCTACATCGGCATCCAAACACGGCGAATCCAACGTGTTCGTGCAGCTCGCCGTAACTTGCATAGACGGAGATTACAATCAAGCTGCTATTAGCTCGATTAGCTGCTATTTGAAAAATGGCGGTCACAAGTTTCTGTTCGTCTTGTTGGTCACGGTAACCCCGCCCCCAGCCCCTGACGCAAGCGGTTCTTACTTCTAGACCAGCAATGTTTTTTGGTGCTACTTAAGAACCACTTTTCCTGGTTCAGAGCTGGTGCTTTGGGTGTCGAAAAACAAAGAACCGATTTGAAACTAGGCTCTAGCTCCGAACCAGCACCAGCACTGCCTTGGTGGGAAAGGGTTAACAAGTCAGTTTATTTGGCGAATTAAACTTGTGAGGTAACGCAGCACTGTTTCACTTGGTCTATCACACTAAACTGCATTTGAGTGTGTTGAAAGTTATAATGTTATTCTATGTGTTTGTTTGTCTGTATGAGACTAGCAGTAAGCTAGATGAACATTAGAATAACATACCGATCATATTCTAACATTTCATCATGTTGAGCTATATAACATTGATTAGTTTTATTTACATTTGCTCACCTGTCTAATAAAGTACATGCAAGACGTCTCGGTCGAGTCGAAGTTTGTCACGGACGTGGAGCTCTCGGCATCTCCAAAACACCACGCCGATATTGATCCTCGTTTTAGTTCTCCTTTTGTCCCAAAGTCTGCTTGCCATGGTCCATAATGTTTGAACGAAACAACTCCATGAGCGTGCTGCTAGACGTAACGCAGTTGTCGCCATGGTTACTATGGCAGTACGAGCGGAAACCAGTGATAACGCGGATATTACGTCATTATTTAAAATTGGAATTTCTCTGAAATTAAAAATCTTTGGGAACTTTTGGGATACTGAAAGTACACAACTGCAGGAAATATATATATATATATCACACTTTGCAAGTGATTTTTGGTTATTTTATTACAAAAATCGTACATATTGTAGCTTTAAACACCTTACAAGAAAACCAACACGTTTTTAAATCTTTTTTTTTTGCATTTTGATTCCGTGTTAACTGTAGCAACAAACTGTCAGAATAATATACCCATTTGTTGACATTTAGCGAGAAACCTTATAATTTAGAAAATAAAATCTTATGTCTACCTTCAACAATAAGGGTGTCCTCCCTTGAGATGTAGCCACACCCTCCAGTGTCATATTGCATCAACCAAAACCATTTTATCATTTAAAGAAATAGTGTATCTTTAATTAAAGGCCATTGTCATGCTCTTAAAGGGTTAACCCATTGAGCACAGTAAATCAAACTAAACGGCCCACTTCGCCTGCATTCACCCTACATTTATTTTTAAGAGTGCATTTACTATTGGAAGCTATGGCCAAAAAGCCTCTGAAAAGAGCAAGAAAAAAAAACATGGGAATGTTCAGGTTATGAAATATACTTTAATGTAGGACACATACAAAGAATACACAAGGAAAATCATGATTATCCTATTTGAGTCTGCCCTCCCACCATATCCGACTCCCTCATCTTTGACTCTCAGTGCCTTCCTCCACATGGTTTCTTGGGGAACGGTCCGGTCTTCTCCCACAGACTTGGAGTAGTAATACCAATCACACCGAGAGCAATTATCTCTCCAGCATTCCCACTGAGTTTACTCTCCTCATCTGAACCCATTCCCAGATCATCCTCCTTCTCATGAACCACCACCGCACGTCCCAGAATGGAATAAGGCCCAAAGAGCTTGGCGTCTGGAAGCGTCAGGAACTGCCTTATAACTCCTCGCTCGGAAGCAAAGTTGCCCAGGTCTCCAGGATGATGAGGGTGGTCAACGCCGTTTGGATTATAATGAGGACCAACAGTGATGCAGCCTTGACTGAGGTCTCCATACTGATGGATGTGCATGGCACGCTCTTGACGATCGGTGGCAGGCAAACCACGGAGGTTGATTTTCACTTCTAAATCTCCATTGGGGAAGAGCTGCTTGAAGAGGATTTGCCCAAAGATCTTTGGCTGGTTACGTGGCAAATTGGGGCTGGGAGTTACTTCACAAGTGGCATAGATTGTGTTGTCGAACTCCACGACTTCCGGCTGTGGAGCTTCAGGCAAACAAGCTGGATATTTGGAGAACTCTCCTCCTTGTATATGCAGCGCCAGCAATATCAGAGGGAATATTAGGATGATTTTCTCCATGTTGATCTTTAAAGCCTACAATGAAGAGTGGATTCAGTCAAATCATGCCGTTTGGTTTAAGGATGTAATATTTTTGATAAAAGGTCAAAGCTTTGTTGCAGGGAGCTTTGAGAATGGAAGTTGCATTAGGTAAAATAGCACAACCAGATTAGTTTGAAAACATTACATTCTTGCACTTAAGTATATTTTTTATAGCTTTATTTTCAATAATATGTACTTCTTTTTAAAGCATGCTAAAGTGTACTTTTTTCACAAGGACAGGTCAAATAAAAGACAAGATCTATACTTTTGCTTACACTAACTTTTTTTTAGTTGTACTAAATCAAGTCAGTTGATGGAGAAAATGGAATGGAGAAAAAAACTAAACACAAGCCTAAAACAGCAAAGGTGCATTACCGTATAGCTGAAAAGTTGTCCTCAATCCGTGTGGAGCCTGAATAGTGCAGTCACAAAAACACTACAAAGCTTAATCCGTGTGCAGTCCTGACCTGGGGTTGAGAGAATCACACTTTTGGCTGCTCTTTTAGGAACTCATGTTGAGCTACAAGTTAACCATGATAGTCTGTTAGTCACTAATTAAGTTCACCTGTGTTTCATTTAGCTCCCTTTGTTTGCCTGTTTATATATAGCACTCAGTTTGTTCAGTTCTTTGTCTTGCATTGCACAATGTGTTCTCCATTGTAGATTATCTCCATTGTTTTGTGTTTATTAAAAGAAGTACTGCTATGGATTCATCTTCACTTCATTTGGTGGCTCATTTGTGACTCATTAATTCTTAGTGTACAATTCCACTTGACGCTCATGCTTGACACCACTTCTCATAGCAGATATTCATCTCACATAAGTGAATAGCTGACAGTTCTTCTTTTTCATGAAGCCATTTCTACAGACTCTGATGTACCAAGCCTGACAAGCCTATATTACACATGCAATTGGACTGCTATTTAATTGTCTTTGAAGGCAGAAGTAAACATTTCTGAGGGAATGATTCTTCTATGGCATCGATGTTAAAATCCCCTTTTAGTAGATTGAATGCATGCAGGTAAGGTGGGACGCTTTTTGTTAAACGTGTCATTTAGATATACAGTACCTAGATGTTTTTTTCTTTTTATTACTTTTGTTAACTTTAAGGTCCGACTTTAATATTTCATTTTGAATACAGTTGATATGTGTTATTTGCAAGGTATATACCAATAAACATTTTGAGACCATGCACTCCAGACAAATTTCTTTTCAGGTAATGTGACCCATCCCTAATTTATCAAAAAATTATCCTGGATCTTAAAAACACATGATTTATTAACTCATCACACAAACATATTCCACAGCATATTTAACAGACCCAAAAGCACATAGATAGGCTATGATGAGTAATACTCATCAGTTCACTCAATGCATGTGTAAAGTTCAAAACAACTAGAACATATCTCATGTTGACATGAAATTGGATGAAATTTGAATATCAGATATCTTAATGAACTCTACGACATATTACAAATGGAACTACAACACATGCAACAACAAATAGGCTAACAAAAATTCAATAAGAGGAACATCTAAAATGGTAACCATATTGTAAATCTTTTTTTCTGTCTGTTTTCTCTAAACACTGTAAATCAACTTAAATTGTGTCCATATTTTAAAGCGTTATATAGCGGCATCTACATTTTAATAATAATAATAATAATTTGTTACATTTATATAGTGCTTTTCTGGGTCCTCAAAGCGCTTTACAAGGAAGGGGGAATATCCTCAACCACCACCAATGTGCAGCATCCACCTGGATGATGCGACGGCAGCCATATTGGGCCAGAACGCCCACCACACACACCAGCTTAATGGTGGACAGAAGACAGTGATGAAGCCAATCAGTACATGGGGATGATTAGGAGGCCATGATGGACAGAGGCCAAGGGGCAAATTTGTCCAGGATGCCGGGGTTACACCCCTACTCTTTTTCAAAGGACATCCTGGGATTTTTAATGACCACAGAGAGTCAGGACCTCGGTTTAACGTCTCATTGGAAGGATGGTGCTCTTTGACAGTATAGTGTCCCGATCACTACACTGGGGCGTTAGGTCCCACATAGACCAAGGGTGAGCACCCCCTGCTGGCCTCACTAACACCTCTTCCAGCAGCAACGTGGTTTTCTCAGGTCGTCTCCCATCCAGGTGCTGACCAGGCTTGCTAACCTCTTACAATGACAAAGGTGTAGGTTGATGACACATAAGCGGAATTATGGAACTTGTCGTCATGCCGAAGGATCTAATAATGTTTATGGATGAGTGAATACATTGATGTTTTTAACATGACTGTGGTATGAAGCAGGTCGCGATTGCTAATGAGAGACAGATATCAGCGCCACATGCGAGTCCCGCGGACATGAAGGATTAAGGACATTTCAATCTACCGATCTACCCGCAAGTGCTGAATTAATACTCACACATACCCCTTTTCCACCAGCATGAACCGGGTGCCAGTTCAGAGCCAGAGCTATTGCCAGTCCGGAGTTGGTTCGACTGACGAGCTCTCTAAGATCCGGTTTGCCTTTCCACAAGGCCAGAGAGGTAGCCTGGAAATCCAGACCTAAATATAAAAGATTAATGGTCTGGCGTCGACTAATGAAACTCGGCCAGCTCGAGGGGTGGCACCAAGCATGCATTTGAAGATCTCACTGCACGCAATTGGATAACACTACGACCAATCACAACAATAAACCCCATACGCTTAGCTACCAGCGGAGCTAACTGGTAGATTAGACTCTTACCGTATCCGGTCGGCAAAACAGCAAAAACGTCCTTCTTGCAAAGGAACGACTCGAGCGGCGTCTTCTGTTCCTGTTTTAGATAAAAAGCCAAGTCTAACTCGTTCATTGTAGCGGCCAAAGCCGTTTCAAACAACTGGTGTTCATCCATAGCCATCTTGCAATGTTTACTAATGACTTCGACGTCACAGTGCTGTCGTCTTCTGTTTAGCTCGCCTCTGGCCCGCCTATATCAGATAACCCCATGTGACTGGTGCAGCTCAGATCGAGGGGCATATTTAATGAGCATCATTACTCAACACCAGAGTAACTCGCTGAGCAAATTCAACTTGTGCTCTCGCGAGAATTCTGGATTACCAAGGTAGCAGAGAGCCACCACAGAGCCAGATCTTACGTCACTGGATACATCTCATGTTGCCCAGTAACGCTAGCGTGGCAGCGCCAAACACAAACACGCCAGGCTTGTTCGAGATGGTTCGGCTTCTCGCAGACCGATCGGCTCATGACATCAAAGCACTGCGAAAGCGATCCAAAAGCACAAGGAGTCGTATGCTCTCCAAACACTCCCGCAGCTCCGGTCGGTCCGTGCTGCTCCGATGCATCTCGAACGAGCCTTCCATCAACAATGGAGGTCGTTGCGTTACTATTGATGCTCATGGCTTTGCGAACCTACATCGGCATCCAAACACGGCGAATCCAACGTGTTCGTGCAGCTCGCCGTAACTTGCATAGACGGAGATTACAATCAAGCTGCTATTAGCTCGATTAGCTGCTATTTGAAAAATGGCGGTCACAAGTTTCTGTTCGTCTTGTTGGTCACGGTAACCCCGCCCCCAGCCCCTGACGCAAGCGGTTCTTACTTCTAGACCAGCAATGTTTTTTGGTGCTACTTAAGAACCACTTTTCCTGGTTCAGAGCTGGTGCTTTGGGTGTCGAAAAACAAAGAACCGATTTGAAACTAGGCTCTAGCTCCGAACCAGCACCAGCACTGCCTTGGTGGGAAAGGGTTAACAAGTCAGTTTATTTGGCGAATTAAACTTGTGAGGTAACGCAGCACTGTTTCACTTGGTCTATCACACTAAACTGCATTTGAGTGTGTTGAAAGTTATAATGTTATTCTATGTGTTTGTTTGTCTGTATGAGACTAGCAGTAAGCTAGATGAACATTAGAATAACATACCGATCATATTCTAACATTTCATCATGTTGAGCTATATAACATTGATTAGTTTTATTTACATTTGCTCACCTGTCTAATAAAGTACATGCAAGACGTCTCGGTCGAGTCGAAGTTTGTCACGGACGTGGAGCTCTCGGCATCTCCAAAACACCACGCCGATATTGATCCTCGTTTTAGTTCTCCTTTTGTCCCAAAGTCTGCTTGCCATGGTCCATAATGTTTGAACGAAACAACTCCATGAGCGTGCTGCTAGACGTAACGCAGTTGTCGCCATGGTTACTATGGCAGTACGAGCGGAAACCAGTGATAACGCGGATATTACGTCATTATTTAAAATTGGAATTTCTCTGAAATTAAAAATCTTTGGGAACTTTTGGGATACTGAAAGTACACAACTGCAGGAAATATATATATATATCACACTTTGCAAGTGATTTTTGGTTATTTTATTACAAAAATCGTACATATTGTAGCTTTAAACACCTTACAAGAAAACCAACACGTTTTTAAATCTTTTTTTTTTGCATTTTGATTCCGTGTTAACTGTAGCAACAAACTGTCAGAATAATATACCCATTTGTTGACATTTAGCGAGAAACCTTATAATTTAGAAAATAAAATCTTATGTCTACCTTCAACAATAAGGGTGTCCTCCCTTGAGATGTAGCCACACCCTCCAGTGTCATATTGCATCAACCAAAACCATTTTATCATTTAAAGAAATAGTGTATCTTTAATTAAAGGCCATTGTCATGCTCTTAAAGGGTTAACCCATTGAGCACAGTAAATCAAACTAAACGGCCCACTTCGCCTGCATTCACCCTACATTTATTTTTAAGAGTGCATTTACTATTGGAAGCTATGGCCAAAAAGCCTCTGAAAAGAGCAAGAAAAAAAAACATGGGAATGTTCAGGTTATGAAATATACTTTAATGTAGGACACATACAAAGAATACACAAGGAAAATCATGATTATCCTATTTGAGTCTGCCCTCCCACCATATCCGACTCCCTCATCTTTGACTCTCAGTGCCTTCCTCCACATGGTTTCTTGGGGAACGGTCCGGTCTTCTCCCACAGACTTGGAGTAGTAATACCAATCACACCGAGAGCAATTATCTCTCCAGCATTCCCACTGAGTTTACTCTCCTCATCTGAACCCATTCCCAGATCATCCTCCTTCTCATGAACCACCACCGCACGTCCCAGAATGGAATAAGGCCCAAAGAGCTTGGCGTCTGGAAGCGTCAGGAACTGCCTTATAACTCCTCGCTCGGAAGCAAAGTTGCCCAGGTCTCCAGGATGATGAGGGTGGTCAACGCCGTTTGGATTATAATGAGGACCAACAGTGATGCAGCCTTGACTGAGGTCTCCATACTGATGGATGTGCATGGCACGCTCTTGACGATCGGTGGCAGGCAAACCACGGAGGTTGATTTTCACTTCTAAATCTCCATTGGGGAAGAGCTGCTTGAAGAGGATTTGCCCAAAGATCTTTGGCTGGTTACGTGGCAAATTGGGGCTGGGAGTTACTTCACAAGTGGCATAGATTGTGTTGTCGAACTCCACGACTTCCGGCTGTGGAGCTTCAGGCAAACAAGCTGGATATTTGGAGAACTCTCCTCCTTGTATATGCAGCGCCAGCAATATCAGAGGGAATATTAGGATGATTTTCTCCATGTTGATCTTTAAAGCCTACAATGAAGAGTGGATTCAGTCAAATCATGCCGTTTGGTTTAAGGATGTAATATTTTTGATAAAAGGTCAAAGCTTTGTTGCAGGGAGCTTTGAGAATGGAAGTTGAATTAGGTAAAATAGCACAACCAGATTAGTTTGAAAACATTACATTCTTGCACTTAAGTATATTTTTTATAGCTTTATTTTCAATAATATGTACTTCTTTTTAAAGCATGCTAAAGTGTACTTTTTTCACAAGGACAGGTCAAATAAAAGACAAGATCTATACTTTTGCTTACACTAACTTTTTTTTAGTTGTACTAAATCAAGTCAGTTGATGGAGAAAATGGAATGGAGAAAAAAACTAAACACAAGCCTAAAACAGCAAAGGTGCATTACCGTATAGCTGAAAAGTTGTCCTCAATCCGTGTGGAGCCTGAATAGTGCAGTCACAAAAACACTACAAAGCTTAATCCGTGTGCAGTCCTGACCTGGGGTTGAGAGAATCACACTTTTGGCTGCTCTTTTAGGAACTCATGTTGAGCTACAAGTTAACCATGATAGTCTGTTAGTCACTAATTAAGTTCACCTGTGTTTCATTTAGCTCCCTTTGTTTGCCTGTTTATATATAGCACTCAGTTTGTTCAGTTCTTTGTCTTGCATTGCACAATGTGTTCTCCATTGTAGATTATCTCCATTGTTTTGTGTTTATTAAAAGAAGTACTGCTATGGATTCATCTTCACTTCATTTGGTGGCTCATTTGTGACTCATTAATTCTTAGTGTACAATTCCACTTGACGCTCATGCTTGACACCACTTCTCATAGCAGATATTCATCTCACATAAGTGAATAGCTGATAGTTCTTCTTTTTCATGAAGCCATTTCTACAGACTCTGATGTACCAAGCCTGACAAGCCTATATTACACATGCAATTGGACTGCTATTTAATTGTCTTTGAAGGCAGAAGTAAACATTTCTGAGGGAATGATTCTTCTATGGCATCGATGTTAAAATCCCCTTTTAGTAGATTGAATGCATGCAGGTAAGGTGGGACGCTTTTTGTTAAACGTGTCATTTAGATATACAGTACCTAGATGTTTTTTTCTTTTTATTACTTTTGTTAACTTTAAGGTCCGACTTTAATATTTCATTTTGAATACAGTTGATATGTGTTATTTGCAAGGTATATACCAATAAACATTTTGAGACCATGCACTCCAGACAAATTTCTTTTCAGGTAATGTGACCCATCCCTAATTTATCAAAAAATTATCCTGGATCTTAAAAACACATGATTTATTAACTCATCACACAAACATATTCCACAGCATATTTAACAGACCCAAAAGCACATAGATAGGCTATGATGAGTAATACTCATCAGTTCACTCAATGCATGTGTAAAGTTCAAAACAACTAGAACATATCTCATGTTGACATGAAATTGGATGAAATTTGAATATCAGATATCTTAATGAACTCTACAACATATTACAAATGGAACTACAACACATGCAACAA